>NC_047658.1:19261517-19561517 GCF_011762505.2 Arvicanthis niloticus | reverse complement strand
ACCCGCTTGAGTGCCTGACCAGTCTTTGTAGCTCCACTCTCACTGTTGTAGTCTGGTTACTGGGGAGACAAGGGGCCAATAAGGCCTGAGGACAGCGGAAGGGGCAGGCAGAAGAGACCAGTGGAAGACTCCGCAGACTCCAGTCTTGGACAGAAAGGGAGCCAGGCCAGAGATGGGGCAGGCCAGAAGACTGGCCCGAGTGGGCGGGAGCGGGACCGAAAAGACCCTAAAGAACAGTGGTTCTCAACCAGTGGGTCACGACCCCGTTGCGGACTCCAACGACCTTTCCACAGGGGTCACCAAAGACCATCGGACCGCACAAATGTTTACATTACGATTCATAACTGTAGTAAAACTACAGCTATTTATAAAGTAGCAACAAAAATAATTTTATGGTAGGGCGGGTCACCGCAGCATAAAGAATTGCATTAAAAGGACGCAGCGTTAGAAAGGTTGAGAATCCCCGCCCTAGAAGGAGCCAGGAGTCCAGGGAGCCGAGGCTAGGAGAGAGGGGAAGGGGAGGAGCGTAGATAGGATCAAGGGGGCCTCGGGAAGACATCCTTATTGTAAAAGGGGAGGGGAGACACTGTGGTACTGAGGAGAGGCGGAGCCAGAGGCTGTTAATAGCAAGGAGGAGGGACTTTTATGCTGTAAGGGGTGGGACTTGGGACTAGGATGGAGCGGGACTGCAGGCAGAAGGGTGGAGTCAGAGTCCTGTAAAGAGCATAACTATAGGGGAGATGGTCACGGTCTGTAAGGGGCGAGGATTAGAAGGAGCTGCCGGAGGGTTTAGTGAGAAGACGGGGCTTTGGGTTCAGGGGCAGGCCCTGTTATTTTAAAAGAGCCAAGTGAGGTGCTGGGGGATTGACTTGGATGCCTCGGAGAGACCCCCGCGGGAGGTTGATGTGGGTTGCGATGTGGGTTGCGTGCAGCTCGGAACTATGGGCAGTGAAAACTGAAGGGAACGTTTAGAAGACTAGACCTTGGGACTAGGCGGGGTCCTTCGGTACTAGTCCAAGAAGTGCGTGCCTTGGACTGGTTATTTGGGGAATTCATGATTTGGAGGAACGCTCACCACTATCTCAGTTCCTACACAGGTTCACTACGCATGTGCAACCAACGGTTTGGGGGCACGTAGGGCAGAGCCGGAAGTAGGAGTGGGCGGAACCTCCAGCGGTCCCATCTGGCCAAACTCTTCATCCCACGTGGTCTTCTTGCATGCGAGCTGTGGACGCCACTGCCTGAAGGCTGGGTGTGCCCGACGCCTGCGGTTTCCTGTGGGAGGAAGTGGCTGCGATGCAGCCCTCCTCCGAGGCTCGGGCAGGGGAGATCCCACCACCACCCTTACTCTCCAGATACTTCTACTGGACACTATTGTTGGGGATTCCCTAAACGCCTCCCTTGGGTACCCCAAGTACCGAACTTTTCCAACTCTTAAGGAATGTTAAAACTGTTCCCAGCTGGCTCCCTCAGCCCATTAGCTTCCTTGCTCCTGGTTCCGACACTCCTCCCAGGCCTGGGATGCAGCCTCCTGTCCCTGCTATCATAGAGAAGTACAAGACTCCATCCCAGACCCCAATTTTGTCCTCAGTGACCCACTCTCTACTCTCTCCAGGGCCAGAGTTAGACTTCCCCATGTCTCTGTCCCTCTCATCCATCCATCCTCATGTAAGATTCCAAACTTTAGCTTCGGACTCACTGGACCTAAGTCTTTGCCCTTTCTCCAATTACTAGAGCCTCTGAACCATAGTTCCCTTGACTCCACTTGGGGCTCCAAAGCCTGCTATACGTTGTACAGAATTGCCAAGCACTGCTCTAGATCTAAGCCACCCACTATGCTATCCCTCTTTTACAGATGGAGAAGTCATCAGTAATGCCTGTGATCGCACAGCCAGTGAGTGGCTACACAGAGTCCATGCTGTGTGGTACCCAGCTCCCAGTCTCCCAGTCACCAGTCCAGCTAGTCCTCATCCCTGCGGGCTTGTCATCACACCCAGCTCTGGCCCCATCATCCCGGTCCCCAGCCCTAAATTCATCAGAACTAGGACTTGGTCCCCGACCAAGGGATGCAGATATACTCAGTCATTACCCACACCCCCTAACTCAGTGCCCTGAGAATAAATGATGATAGTTCACACTAAAATCCTGGGACTAGAGTGCTGTGAGAATTCTAATGGCCTCCCACAGCACTTACAGTAAAATCCTGATTCCTCCATGAATTTCCAAGTGAATCCTCTGATGTCCCACTCACCACACCCTAGGCTCCATGTGCTCCAGCCACACTGGCCCTTCTGTCTGCTCTCCAAACAGCCGGCGTCTCTTCTCAGGGTCTGGGATATTTTCTTTTCTCTCTAGTGTCCAAATGACTCAGGTCAAATATCACCCCCTCCTCCAAGAGGCTTTCCAGGATTATCCTTTTTAAATTAGCATCCACCTACCTAGTCATTATTGCCATCATTCTTATTTTCTTTACTGACTGTGTGTTATACCCACTATACAGATTAGTAAACTGAGGCCCAAATAAGTGGCATAATCTATCCCAGGTCACACAACCAAGAAATGGTGACATTAGCATTCATAAAGGCTATACCCTACTCCTTTCCATAGATTTCATACTTTTTGTCCTGCCATGAGCCAGCCCAAAGTTTGATCTGTGTCACAGGATCTGGCCTTCTGCAGATTCTTGTGTCATCTACTCTGTCCCAAACTTCATCAAAGAGAGCAGGCATCCAGTCCAAGGAGGTAACATGCCCCACCCCAACGCCCAAGGCCTTTTTATCTGAGCCCTGAAAGGAGGTCCCAGAATATGCCTACTGTGTGACTGGGTGGGCAGAGAATAAGGAACCAAGATTTTGTGCCCTCCCCTGACTGGAGACCTCAGCTGGGCGAGGCTAAAGTGGATATAAAAGGGTTGGTATATATTGAGAGTCGAGAGAAGCAGAAAACCACCAGAGGAGAGACAGAAAGGGAGGGAGAGAGAAAGCAGAGGGAGAAGGGTGGGTATTAAGGGGTGGGAGGAAGGCGGTGAGGGAGGCGGGGGCCTCAGAGTGGAAGGAGGGAGCAGAAGGGCGGGGCAAGAGGCCCAACGGAGAACAGACTCCAACTCTGACTTCTTCGACTCTCGGTAAGTTTTCAATCCGTTATTCAGATGGGACTTTATTTACTAAACAGCATGGCACCATGGGAGGGGCACCTTAGGCAGGAAGAGACCCTCCACCCTTAGCTCCAGAGGAGACTGGTAATTGAAGAAGTGATCTCTCAGCCTTTGTGGTGGGAATACAGGAAGGGGTAAGGCCGTCTGTGAGACTTGTGGTCCCAACAGAGCCCACCATGAAGAGTGTCCTGTGGCTTCTCCCTGGGGTCTTCCACTCCCTCCTGAGGTTAAGGGGTGCAGGAGGGTTCCCAGGGCTGCCTGAGTTCTCTGGACACTGAAGGGTGGTAGGAGGTGGTCTCTCCACCAGACCACACCCTTCCTGCTTCAAATCCATCTCCCTGAGTATCCAGCGCCAGCGCCTCGGGTCTGCAGTCAGGTCGGGTGAGGACCACAGAGACTCAACCAGGGGCTGGCATTTCCCTGGTGCTAGAGGGAGGGGGGATGAGTCACACATGACTCACCCCAGGAGAAGAGAGTGAGTGACTCAGGGATGCCTGTCCTGGGGGCAATTCCTGCTCCTGATGGATTGGAGAGGGGTGTCAATTTAACTTTTCATAAAGTGACCCACACAGCCCAGGGACAGGGCACTGAAGACACACCAACTCATTGTTAGTCCTGTCCATTCCCCTGTCTCCCAAAGTCCATCTAGGACATACTCTGCCTCCTCCAGGAGCAGGAGTCCCCGGGCTTACCCTTCTCCCCAGGGAGGAACTGCTCAGTCCAGCCTTTCTCCCTCACACCAGAGACTTGCCAAGCCTCTTCCCGCAGACTCGAGTCCTCCCCAGCCTTCCTCTCTGGGTTAGAAAGCTAGACCCCTGCCCTCTTCCCCCAGGATTGAGCCACACATCTGGCAGCCATGTCACTCCTCCTGTTGGTGGTCTCTGCCCTCCACATCCTCATTCTTGTCTTGCTTTTCGTGGCCACTTTGGACAAGGTAAGCTTCCAGCTGGGAACCCCAGCTGTAGCCCATCTCTAAGCCTCCACCTCCTGCTTCTGCCTCTGCCTCTGTGCCTCCACCTCCTGCCTCTGCCTCTGCCTCTGCCTCTGTGCCTCCACCTCCTGCCTCTGCCTCTGCCTCTGCCTCTGTGCCTCCACCTCCTGCCTCTGCCTCTGCCTCTGCCTCTGCCTCTGCCTCTGCCTCTGCCTCTGCCTCTGTGCCTCCACCTCCTGCCTCTGCCTCTGCCTCTGTGCCTCCACCTCCTGCCTCTGCCTCTGCCTCTGTGCCTCCACCTCCTGCCTCTGCCTCTGTGCCTCCACCTCCTGCCTCTGCATCTGTGCCTCCACCTCCTGCCTATTCCTCTGCCTCTGCCTCCGTGCCTCCACCTCCCTACTCCTCCTTTTCCCTACTTCTTTCCCCTAGCCTTGCCCACAGCTGGCCCATCAGGTGCCTCCATCCCCACTTTCCCTGACATCTTTGATCCTGCTTCTTACCTCACCCTCCTCATCTCTGTCCCTTCCAGTCCTGGTGGACTCTCCCAGAGAAGGAGTCTCTGAACCTGTGGTATGATTGCACGTGGAACACCACCAGTCAATCATGGGCTTGCAGTAATGTCAGTGAGAACGGTGAGCATATGGTTGAAGGCAGGGAAAGGCCTGCCAGGACCAGGGTTGGAAACCTAGCCTAGGCAGTGAGCACCAGGGGGGGTGGGGGGGGGCGAGGGCGGCATGGGCAGCATGGGCGGCTTGTCTGGGTGGAAAGGCACTGCCTCTGTTCTGATAAATCCAGAGAGGGCAGAGGCCACATGCTGTAGCTTAAGGAATGGAGAGAAAGCTCCCTGAATTCTGAAAAGACTTTTCAGAGTTGTAAAGAAATGGAGCTAGTGTTGTGAATGTGGGAGCCATTCATTGAACCTGCGGGAGAATAGGGAAAGGCCAGAATTCTAAAGAGATGGACTTGCCTCCTTCCAGGGAGGGTGGGAATGGAGTTCACCAGTAAGATGTTTGTTCGTCTGGTAATCCTTGTAACATGGACACCCCTGAAGCTTGCCTGGCTGAACCTGGAGTAGGTAGAGACCAGCCCAGTGGGGACAGAGGGTCCAGCTGTGACCTCACCTGTGTCGCCCCCTGTAGGCTGGCTGAAGGCAGTGCAGGCGCTCATGGTGCTGTCGCTCATCCTCTGCTGCCTGTCGTTCATCCTCTTCATGTTCCAACTCTACACCATGCGGAGAGGAGGGCTCTTCTATGCCACCGGCCTCTGCCAGCTTTGCACCAGTAAGCACTTTCCCCAGCTTGGGGAATGGAGGCAAGGAATGGGAGTCGTCCACTCAAGGCTCCAAACGTAAAGTGTCCTCAGGATCCTAACCCTCTCCTGAGAGCAGCCTCTGTGACCTCCATGGGCTAGTAGAGTTGTGCTTCTCAGAGGTTCTGTGGTGAGCCAGCGCCTGAGAAGTAGGTGTTGGAAAATGGTTTGGGTTCCAGGGATGAAGGCAGCTAAAGGGTCCACAAAAGGAATGTTCTGGATCATATCAGCCAACTGCGGTTTCTTGGGCACCTGTTCAAGGAGTTGGGTTTTTTCTCTTCTCCCACTACTGGGGCTATAACACAGGGCCTGTGGCATGACAGACAGACTGTCATCTCTGAGGCATGTGCCCAGCTCCACACTGGTGGGCTCTGGGCATGGGTTCTCAACACTCTTTTTTTTTTTTTTTATTGGAAATAGGTTTCAATAAATCAATAAATCATCCTAGCTGGCCTTGAACTTTTTTATCCTCATAGCTGAGAGGGCAGGTGTAGGCCATTATGTTCCACTTTTTTTTTTTTTTTTTTTAAGGTCAAGTAAATTGGGGATGAGATCAGTGAGATCTGAGAGCACGGCTTTTTTTTTTTTTTTTTTTTTTTTTTTTGCTCCAGGTTGCAAAGGGCTGAGTTAATCATGGTGGTTTTGAAAACATCTTCCTGGGCTCCCAGAGCCCCCCACCCCCATTTTACTCTCATGTTTGCATGTTTGCCTCATGAAAAACTCAAAAAAGATTCCATGGATGCACAGCTGTCATGGCCATCTCTCGCAGATGAGCAGATAGGGAGCAGAGGTGGTGGTGTTTCTGGGAGACTACTGAGGACCGAGGACAGTACAGCCTCCTGTGCACCCAGCCTCACACTGCTGTTGGTGGTTCCGTTCCCCAGGTGCAGCTGTGTTCTCCGGCGCACTGATCTATGCCATCCACGCTGAGGAGATCCTGGCGAAGCACCCGCGTGGGGGCAGCTTTGGTTATTGCTTTGCCCTGGCCTGGGTGGCTTTTCCACTCGCTCTGGTCAGCGGCATTGTCTACATCCACCTACGGAAACGTGAATGAGCACTGTGTCCCCTAGAAAATAAATCCATTTAGCCACAAGCCTGACTTCTTCCTTAACAACGCCTGTCCTCTTTGGTCCACCAAGAGCTCAACTCCAGGCTCTGCGCCCCGGGACACTGGCTGGAGCCAGCTTCCCCAGGGCACCCTACCTAGGTAAGAAGAGGATGCACCCTCTCCTCCCTGAAGGCCTCCTTAGAGTTTAGTGTCAGTCCCTCTCCCAGCTCCAGCTTCTGCGGCCTCTCAGGAACCCAGGCTGCGTGCATTTCTGAGTTCATGGTCTCCTGTACCTCTCCTGACCCAGGCACTGCATGACTGCTTGTTTTCTTTGCAAACCATTCTCCCCTCCTTTGTAGAACCTAACCCTTCCTCACCAACAAAGGCCACCTCTACACCAATATGACACCCTCCTCTACTCTCAGGCAATGGGTCCCAGCTGGATTTCCCAGGCACCTACTTTCTGTGTGCCATTGTGTGACAGACAATCTTCACTCTTCACCGTGTCTTCCTGTGTGAGACCTAGACTTGCAGGCAAAACTCTCCTCAGGCATGAGTGCTTCTAAGAGTCCAGTCCCAGACCCAGCCGCACCCTCTTCCCAGGGTTCTGATCCCCAACCTCTCTTTACCTGCAGCCACACTAACTCAGACTTATTAAGCATGATTTATTCCTTTGGACGAGGGTGAAGTGACAAAACAGCACACAGAGAGGGAGACCCAGGCTAACATGATTTCTACAGCAAGGCAGAGCAGACCTGGGAGCCTGCTGGGGCCTGAGCTGGAGTGATCTTGAGGTGGAATCCTGCAAGTCTTCTTTGGGGCAGGAAGTTTCCAGCACCTCCAACCAGAACAGATCAGCTGCAGAACAGATGGCTCAGCTCTCCTGGATTCTGAGGAGGTTCCTCCAGACATTCTGATTAGCTGTCTGTGACTGAGGTGCTCAGTATCTGTCACCCACTGTGTGCCATGGGCAAACAGCTCTCTCTCGGGTTGCAGTGGGCCCTGCTTAGGTGCATATGGCGAGCAATTCTGTGCAAGCTAAACAGAAAATGAGGCAGCGCCCTCCATCCCCAGTGCAGCTTTCACAGCCTGGCCCATCTCAATGTGGCCAAAGCTGGATGGCAGCTGCAATTCAGCAGCTGTGTCGAGCCTCCCCAAGCCCCGCCTCCTCCACCGACTTTGGTGAGGTTCCCGCCAGGGGCGGGTCTGAGAAATAAAATAACAAGCTGAAATAAACGGCTTTGATTGGCTGGCCTCAGGAGGCTGCCTAGCAACCGCCAGCAGCCCCGATTGGCTACCCTTAAGTCTATAGCATAGCAAAATTAATGGCTTAACAGAAATAATAGCCTGTCAACAACTGAAAGTCCAGGAAGGAGATGCAGTTGCCACAATTGACAGCTTGCCATGGAGGAGGCGGAGCTTGGCACCCTGCCAGCGCAGGGCATGGTAGTAAGTGGTCAGGGTGGGGGGTAGCTACTACCCGATGCAGCATGCGGGGTCTCTGGAGTGCCCAGGACCATCGGGCCCAGTTGTGGCAATTCAGGTGGTGGGAACAGTCCAAAGCTGGGGGTCAGGGCTTGCAGATGGGCCAGGGCCCGTGGTCCATTGAAGGTTACATCGCAGCCCGACTGGGCCAGAAGCCAGCTTTCCACTTCAGACTGCAGCCACCTGGAGGTCTCTGTAGGGAGAGATTATGTCCGAGCTGGAGCTAAAGGAAACCAGGGCCTGGGGGACAGCAGGGAGGGCCTGGGGGACAGCAGGGAAGGCCTATCAATAGCAGGAAGGGCCTAGAAGACAGGGAGGACGTACCTTCAGGTACGACCTGGGGGCCCCCAGGTCGGCGGCCTAGGAAGCTGCGCGCCAGGAGGGCTTCCTTGATATGTTCCTCCTGTGCTCGGAGCGCCAAGGCACTGAGCAGCTCTGAGTTGTTGGACGTGCTTCGATAATACAGCATGTGTGCCAGCTCCAGGGCCTGAGCACTGCGGCGCTGCCCGAACGCCTGTGAGGACACAGGCTTAGACGCACTGATGCTGGCCCACTCAGCACCACAGTGCCCTAGCAACCTGCCTTCTTAAGCTCAACTCTGCGTTGTGGTTGGGTTTAGGCTGCAGCGGACTCTCTCAACCAGCGCTTTGCTTTCTGGCCGCATGTTAATGGGTTTATGCAAAGATTTCAAACATGAGTTGTTGCCTAGGAAATTGTGTGTGTGTGTTAGAATATTTTTTATTTATTCACTTTACATCCCACTCACTGCCTGCCCCTTCTCACCCACTCCCACAATCCTTCCCCCCTCCCCTTCTCCTCTCCCCTGGGTATCCCTCAACCCTGGCACATCAAGTCTCTACATCCTCTCCCACTGAGGCTAGACAAGGCAACTCAGCTAGAAGAACGTATCCCACATACAGGCAACATATCCCACATTGGGACAGCCTCTGCTCCATGTGGTCTCCACACAAAGACCAAGTTACACGTATGCTATATACATGCAGGAGGCCTAGGTCCAGCCCGTGTGTGTTCTTTGGTTGGTGGGCCCAGTACATGCCTGTCAAGTATTCTTCCAGAGTCCCAACTAACATCTAAATTTGCTTCATAGTGACCTAGTACAGACAGATGGGGGTGTTACAGTGCAAGCAGATGGTTGTAAGCTGAACACTGGGTGCAGGTGACCCTATTTCTGTGTCTAGTTGAACCTTTCCATAATTGAAAAATGAACATTTCAGCTACTACACTGTAAAGAGAACTGCAGGAAAAGGGTACCGGGTGCAGCCTGGCCCCTCTGTCCCCTTGGCCCGGCCCTCACCCACACTGCAAACCCACTGATAGCCAGGATGGATGAGCTCACAGTAGTCCTGTGCCCTTGGGCTGCTTCTACCAGCTCCTACCAGCTCCAAGGCCTTGAGTGAGAGTGGTCTAGAGCATCACTGTCTGTTTACAAGGGTGACGTGGGAAGGGCCCAGAAATCAGGACACATGATGGGCTGTGTAAGAACGGAGCTGCTAGGCCCACCCTAGCATGCCAAAATCCAGCCAGAACTGACACATCCGGGGACCTTACAACATGGTTGTGTGGCTACACCTTCTTAAGAGCCCACACCATGGATTCTATCCCTGCCTTGAAGCCAGTTGCCATAGAGGCAGGAATAAGGGACTGAACCTCTGAACCTGTAGGCCAGCTCCAATTAAATGTTGACCTTTACAAGAGTTGCCTTGGTCATGGTGTCTGTTCACAGCAGTAAAACCCTAACTAAGACAGAAGTTGGTGTCAGGGACTGGGGTATTGCTGTGACAGGCTTGATCATGCCTTTGTTTTGAACAACATAGATTTGGGGACTTTGAATTTGGAAAGTGGCGGAATGCTTTAAATGGGCTATCCTTGTAGGAATATGGAAGACTTTGTTGCTGAGATTGATTTGAATTGTGCAGAACGGGCCCAAGAGGGTTCAGTAGTGAAGAACTTCAGTATGTGGCCTACAGACTGTTTTGTGGTATTTTGGTGAAGAATGTGGCTGCTTTTTGCCCTTGTCTGAAGAGTCTAGCTGAGTCTAAGGTAAAGAGATTTATACTAATTGTATTGACAATGGAAGCCTCAAAAAAGCCCACCAGAAACTGTGTTCTCTGGTTAGGTCTCATGAAGAGTGTTTTGAACAGGCATAGCAAGATTAGAAAAAAATATATAAAATATATGGTTCAAGTATTACAGGAGCACCAGGAAGTGCAAGGGAGCCGAATCTTATGTTCTAGGAGATAAGAGATTAAGGGATTTGGGGGCAGGATCGCACTCAGCTAAGTTTAGATCCAGGCATGGTAATAAATACCTTTAATCCCAAGAGACAAAACCGAATAGACCTCTGAGTGCAAGGCCAGCCTGGGACAAAGCAGGTTCTAGGTGAAGAAAAACTTAAATCCAGGCATGATGGTACACGCCTTTACTCCCAGCACTACAGGAGACAGAGCTATACAGATCTCTGGGTTTAAGGTCAATCTACAGAGCAAGTTCCAGGACAGCCAAGCTGAGGCAGTGAGGGAGTTGGTGATAATGTAATAGGATAAGGGGGGCCATGTTCCAACCCCAGCAATTAGTAGAACACAGCAGCTTCAGCCATGTGGCTCTGGCTTTAGAGTCAAGACTAGAAGGCGTTACTGGACAATGGATGCTGGCTAGCTGGAGCTAAGAAATTAGTGGTGATTAAGAAGACACCAGCATCACTGAGGTGAAATCTTCTGGGACATGTTTTCTGAGAGCACAAAGAAGCTGTGTTCCAGAGATAGCTGAGGTTGTACCTTGTGCTGGTAGCTGGACTTGGTAATGTGTAAGAGTCACCCAGGTGGTACTGGCTTTGAAGGCATAAAGGGGTCATGAAGAGCAGCTGAGGCTTGGCACTGTGAGAGGCCATGGAAGGCCATTGGTGAAGGTGCAGCCTCAGCTGCAGTTGACAGCCCAGGCCTGAAGGGGTCATGAAAAGGAGTTGAGGCTTGGCACCATGAAGAGAGCCTATGAGAAGCTATTGGTCAAGCCTAGTTGCAGTGGAAGACCCAAGCATATTGGAGATGTCAGTACCATGGGATGATCACCAAGAACAGCAGCAGCAGTGGAGTGGATCAACCTGAGTTTACAGTGCTACTGAGGGCAGTGCTGGAGAAGTGAAGCCAGCCCTTTGGAGGAGCCCAGAAGATCATGTGTGGATCCCAGACACTGAAACAAGAAGGTGTTAACACTGAAGTTGCCTTGGAGACCCCAAGATTTTTGACATGCCAGAGTCATAGGATATCTGCTGAGGAATCCTGCTAATAGGGAGTAGAACCAGCCCAGCAAAGTTTGGAGTTTGCTGAGTTGGTTTCCTGTCTTGATTCGAGGATTACAGTGAAGTGATTGGATGGATCTCAGAAGAGACTTTGAACTTTGGACTTTTGACATTGTTGATACTGCTATAGACTATGGGGGCTTTGGAAGTTGGACTAAATGTACTTTTTTTATATATTATTTTTAAGAGTTATTTATTTATTTTATGTATATGAGTATACTGTAGCTGTCTTCAGACACACCAGAAGAGGGCATCAGATCCCATTACAGATGGTTGTGAGCCACCATGTGGGTGCTAAGAATTGAACTTAGGACCTCTGGAAGAGCAGTCAATGCTCTTAACTGCTGAGCCATCTCTCCAGCCCCTAAATGTACTTTTAAAATTATGCTATGGCTAGATATGGCTCCCACAGACTCGTGTGTTTGAACAAGTCTATGGGGGCTAGGGAGTGGGCTTAGCCCTGAGTGGCACTGTTGGGAGGTGTAGCCTTTTAGAGTAGGTGTGACCTTGTAGGTGTGGGCTTTAATACCTTTGTCCTAGCTGCCTGGGAGCCAGTATTCTGCTTAGCAGCCTTCAGATGAAGATGTAGAACTCTCAGTTCCTCCTGCACCATGCCTGCCTGGATGCTGCCATGCTTCCCGCCATGATGATAATGGACTGAACCTCTGAACCTGTAAGCCAGCCCCAATTAAATGTTGTCCTTTATAAGACTTGTCTTGGTCATGGTGTCTGTTCTCAACAGTAAAACCCTAACTAAGACAGGTAGTGCAATCACAGAACTGAGAAAGGCCACCCTTCCCAGCTACCTCAGTCAACAGGGCATGCAATGGCAAGAGAACACACGTTGGGTATCAGCACTACCTGACCTCTTGACCCTGAATCCTAGCTGGTGAGCGACGCCAGTTTGAGGTGGCCCTGAACTCCACGCTGGCACTCAGAAAAGGAGCTTATTAAAAAAATATCAACTTCTTAGCCCAGGCCCTGAGTTTCTAAAACTGTCATCTGGGGCTAGAGCTGGCTCTGTCAGTGATAATACCCTTCAGGAAGGAAACGTAGGGAACAGAGCCCCACTGTAGTGACCATCGTCACCTCAACAGTGACCTCACATGGTACTTCCTGCACTGTGCCAGGCTCCCCCTGACTCATTTAGTCCCTGCCCACCCCTCTACATCAGGTCTCCTCATCATTCCCATTCTGCGGCATGGGAGCTAGGCTACGCTAAGCAACTTGCTTAAGACAGAGCAGTAGAGTCATACTCATCCAGTCAGTTAAGTTCTAAAGTACATAACCTTCACTACGTTCTTTAAAATGCCAGTGAAGAAAGTGAGGCAGGAAGAGTGAGAGCCCTGTGAGGGTGAAGGGTGCTGATAAAGGAGTTAAAAGGATGTAAGGTGTGGCACTGTGCGCCAGGAACATTGCATGGAAGTCCTGCACAGTCCACGAAGTGAGGCGACAAGGGTGCTCACCTTGGAGGCCTTCACGCCCATGAAGGCAGCAAAGAGCAGCAGCAGCAGGGAGGTGGCCATCTTGAGGTCAGACAGTATCACCATGCCCACATTGACGAAGACCGCGACGCCCGAGACCACCAGCATCAGGTTGAGCAGGGCGCGCTGCAGCATGGGCGTGCGCACCTTCAGCTCCGGCAGCAGCTGCTCTAAGCCCTCCAGTGGGGTATCCTTGAAGCTCTTCAGAACCAGGTGCCCTCCTTTCGTCCGGGCTGCCAGCACCACACGCTTGAAATATCTCCTGAGGGCCACAAAGGAGGATGTGAGCGCAGGGCGGCCAGAGCCCTCTTGCCTTGTGATGGCTAATCCTGGTTGTCACATTGACTGGAATCGTCTAAAACCCAAGCTTCTGGGCACTCCCATGAGGAATTTTCTTGACTGGATTTTTGAGGTGGGAAGACGCATTCTAAAATGTGGCAACCCATTTTTTATAGCCCAAATAGCCTGGTGACACACACCTTAATTCTCGCATTTAGGAGGCAGAGGCAGGTAGATCTTCCTGAGTTTGAAGCCAGCCTCGTCTACACAGTGAGTTCCAGGCCAGTCAAAGCAACATAAGGATGACCATGTCTCAACATTACTAAAAGGATGGGAAGAAGGGGCTTCTGGGCTTGGCCTACTTGCTCTCACTCTCCCTGGCAAATTGACCCTGCTGCTGAGGCAGCTCTCCTCATGTATTAGCATGAACCTCAAGGTTCCGATCAGCAGCTCCCCAGGAACCTCCAGGACGGAACAACTACTGAGTCTTACCCTTTCCATCGTCAGGCAGCCATTGGACTACCCTGACCACAGCCTGAAAGACAGTCTAATAAATCCAGTGTGTGTGTGTGTGTGTGTGTGTGTGTGTGTGTGTGTGTGTGTGTGAGAGAGAGAGAGAGAGAGAGAGAGAGAGAGAGAGAGAGAGAGAGAGAGATCTGTTCCTTTAAAGAACTCTGACTAACAGAGATCTGTAACTCCACATCTCCATGCCACACGGCCTTTCAGAAAGCTATTCAATCACAAGAGGTTAGAAGTAAGTCACATGTTTAGCCATGGGGGTGAGGTTGGCGAATTATATAACCTCTTAATGGATCTGTCCATTGTTCATCAGAATCATGGCTGTGCCACTTCTTCAGGATATGACCCCTCTCTGATTCTCAATTTTCCTCATTCGGAAAGTGGGGGGCTGACCCTGTCCCTCTCTTCCTCTGGAAACAGTAGTTCTTACTTTCTCTTGGGGAGAAAGGGCTGTAATTGGACAATCTGTACCTCCCATCTCTCGACTTCTCCCAGGGGCCCACAACACCAAAGCCAGACACTGACCTGTCAGTCCCTCTCAACTCAAACCTTGCTCTCTTTTGCTGCAACTGAGGAACAAGGGCCTCCTCACCTCTCCACAGGGGGCAACTTTCTGAAGAAGCCACGCTTGGAGCCCACACTGGATTTGTGAGGCATCTGCCCAACTCTCTGGCCCAAGGCCCAGAACTGTATGTAGACATAGTGATCCAAGTTTATTGTCACCTGCCAAGGAGGAAAAGGAAGCAGAGGTAGCTGAGCCTGAGCCACGTGTTATGGGCAAGGAGCCAGAACACTTGACCCAGCCAGAAATGGCCCCTGCCTTTCGTTGCTGAACATGCTGTGTGGATGGGTAGGTAGGTAGTCACCCATGGTTGTTTGTGTTGAGCACTGCAGAAGAATACAGCCTCTAGGGTGGACCTACATGTAAGAATCTTCTTAGAGCCTAAGATAGCATTGGTTTTCAGAGTCTCCATTTATGAAGCAACTACAAGGACAAGACACTGACACTCCCTTAAACTATGTCTTACTACCACTGGCAGGACACACCACAAAATATGACGGAGTCTAGGAAAAATAGACCCTAAAGTTCACTAAGATGTAGAACTGGAAGATTTTAGTATTGCTTCCCAATTTTGTTGACTTTAAGGAGGAGGTGATTGAGAGGGTTTTTTTTGTTATTTTTCAGTGGAATTTTTATAGATAAAAAAGTTTCAGGGAATACTGAGAAAGGGTCTCACTATGTAGTCCTGACTGGCCTGGAACTTGCTCTGTAGACCAGGCTGACATTGAACTCACAGAGACCCACCTGCCTCTGCTTCCCTAGTGCTGGAATTAAAGGTGTGTGCCACCACACCCAGCCTTTGGACTATTTTTTTTTTAAGATTTATTTTTATTTTATGTGTATAGATGTTTGGTCTTTATGTATGTAAGGGTACTGCATGCATGCCTGGTACCCACCTGGAAAAAGCCAGAAAGGGGCAGTGGATCTGCTGGAACTGGAATTACAGACTGTTGTGAGTGACCACGTGGGTTCTAATCCTCTAGAATAGCAGCAAGTGTTCTTAACCATGGAATGAGTTTTACACTGTTTATCACAAAATCCTCTTAGGTGCCAGCACTGTACCTGAGACCCTCATCTGATGACCCCTGTCGGATGGGTGAGAGAGGTGTGCTTCCTCTAGGCTAGCAAATATGGCTCCTCTGGAGACAGGTACCTGGACCTCATCCTGAGGGTGATGGACAACTAGTGCATAGGCCAGGGCATCTTCAGAGAGTGGAGAGAAGTTGGCCTGGGCCAGCAGGGGCTTCAGAGCCTGGAGCACATCCTTCTCACTGGACAGGCGCTCAGGATCAGTAAGGGATGGCTGGTCCAGGGTCTCCCTGTCGGGGTTGATGGGGTCATACATGGCCTGAGGAAAGACGACAACAGGAAAAACAGAGAGGTGACAACATGGGTTATGTGGGCCCCAGAGGACTGGGAAAGCCCAGAGCTCACTTATCCTATACTCTCCTCCAAGCTACCCTGTATTACCCTGACACACACACACACACACACACACACACACACACACACCTTAAAACACTGTGTAGCTGGATATCGTAGTGCACACCTTTAATCAAAGCACTTGGGAGGCAGAGGCAGGTGGATCTCTGTTGAGTTAGAGCCCAGCCTGCTCTACATAAGAAGTTCCAGGTTAACTAGGGCAATATAGTGAGACCCTGTTTCAAAAAATATATATAATCAAAATACCAACATACGTAAAATAAAAATTAAAAAAAAGCCAAAACTGTGCAGACAACCTCAGCAGCGCTTCCAGCTTCCTTCTGAGGGCTGTCCTGAGCAGGTGGCCTCTCCTGCAAAGAGGCTGCAGGAGACCAGAGCCCAGACAGCCCTGGGGAGACTAAGATCAGGGTACTAGGAGATAGGTCCATGCAGGGACTGAGTGGAGATGACAACCATGCCTACGAACTTCTAGTGCAATTTGTTGTGCAAGCCTCAAACCCCACCTGGTCTGCTGAACCTAAGAACTTTAAAGTCTCCTGTAATTCCGGTCAGTGGACCCCATGCTTTTTCTTTGGCTAGGGAATCCTTGAAAAAGAGGCTGGGAGGTGTTTTGACTGGGCATGGTAGCATACGCTGTCATCCCAGCTCTCAGGAAATTAAAACAGGAATATCACAAGTTCAAGATCAGCGTGAGCTGGTCAAAACAAAACCTTTCAGACTGTTGAAGACATGCTCCTCCCAGCAGCAGCAAAGGCCCAGCCAGAAGCATGTCTGAACTGTGCTAAGTAATCAGTCAAAGCTGCCACATGGCTCCAGCCTCTCCCGATAGAGAACCATTTCCTCTGAGGCTTCTTCCCAGGGCCAGGGGCCAGACCACCAGAGGCCACACCATACACAGCCCACAGCTCCAAGACTGCCAAAGGTCTCTCATCCTGTGCAGTCCTAAGCTTTCTGCTTGTGCCCTGACAGTCCCAGGAACCTCAACAGAACTCCCACCAGCCTGTGCCTGATTCATGTAGGCCAGCACAATGTACTATGGCACCTTTCTCTAAAATAGTGAAAAAAGCAAATGTCTTTTCCCTGGTCTCCCCTGTGTCCCCTCTCGGGGCTGTACCTAACTTCCCCATATATGAAGATAAAGCAGGACTGGAGAGATGGCTCACTGGATAAGAGCCCTGGCTGCTCTTCCAGAGGTCCTGAGTTCAATTCCCAGCAACCACATGATGGCTCACAACCATCTGTAATGGGATCCAATGCCCTCTTCTGCTGTGTCTGAAGACTCAGATATACATAAAATGAATAATTTTTTTAAAGAGATAAAGCAAAAGGTGGCACAGGCATGTCTTCCCATCTTCTAAAGATGCCGAAGCAAGACCAAAAGCTCAAAACCAGCTTGCAACGTCCTGTCTCAAAAATGAGTGAGTGAGTGAGTGAGTGAGTGAGTGAGTGAGTGAGTGAGTGAGTGAATAAGGCACCTGATGAGGTTCAGTAGTAGAACATTTGTCTGGAACATCTGAATGTGTGGGCATGTGGCTCGGCAGGTAGAGCACTTGTATGTGTAAGATCCTGGGTCTGAAAACTGCAAAAAATATGTAAAGGAGAAGGTAAAACAGAGAGGCCCAGCAGATCACACACAGGACAGAGGAAGAGCACCATGGAATGAATTGTGTCCCAGGGCCTCACGGGACGTTGTCTCGAAAACCTTGTGTAGGATCTGTGTGCACGACTAAGCCTGAGCACTAACTACACTCCATCGCGCTCTCAAATATGCCTCAAATCACTGCGGTGCAACATTTCATCAAAACACTCTTCTTTTCCTCTCCAAACCCATTCCCTAAGATGTCCTACCTTGTGTTCCCAGTCAGCCTCTGATGGCTTCTCAGACCAGCGTGTAAGTCCCAGGCCCCTCGAGTTCTTCCCTTTCAAGATATTCCATCTGCAGATTCCTTATCATCACCCCATACTTCACTCCTGAGGTCACAACCTGAACCCCTTATCTCTCCTGATTCCCCACACACTCCATGAGAGGGAACTTTTCTTACCTGCTTGACTCTACCCACTTAAAACTCTCCCACAAAGCCATGCCCCAGAGCTTTCCACTGAATTTAGAATGAAGTGTGAATCTTTTCAGGACCTTAATAGCCCCTCAAAATCAGCTCTAGCCCCACTCATCTTCTATACTGACAACCACGCCCAAGGCTCTGTGAGGAAGGGGAAGAGCAGCAAGAATCCCAGCTACCAGCCCATCTGGTCCAGGTGTGATGTATAATTTGTCCTAGACATTGTAACACACCTTGAAGGGAAATGAAACCCAGCTGACCATTGAGGGACACAAGGTCTCAGGGCATCGGAACAACCTCTGAGCAGGCACCACAAGACAGCAGAAGGTATTCCACATGGAAGACCCTGAGCAAATGCTGATAGAGGGGACGGCTAGGCGTCCAAAGTCAATGAGCAGGGAGATGCTGGGACCAGGGTAACACTCAAGCAAAGTTAGCCATAGACCACATGCACAGATGCCCATAATGACCTTGAAAGATTGCATGGCTGGGATTGAACCTGGGGCCTTCAGGGCTGAGGGAAGAAGAGGGGTTGTGCCTTTTATGCATTGTCACCAGCCAGATTCTCCTCTGAGAGCTTCAAGCCAGAATCTTAAACATGGCACACGGTCTGACGCTCCCCCTCCCCATGTTCCTTCTTCTCCCTTCTCCCTGCTTTCCCCTCCTCATGTGTCTGCTGCCCCAGCACAGATAGATGCTTTTCCCAATTCCCTCTTCCCCACCAGCAATGTAAATCAAACCACCACAAGCTTCTCATTTGTTTTTACTTGTTTGTTTCCATTTTTTTAAGATTTATTTTAGGGCCGGGCAGTGGTGGCACACGCCTTTAATCCCAGCACTTGGGAGGCAGAGACAGGCGGATTTCTGAGTTCGAGGCCAGCCTGGTCTACAGAGTGAGTTCCAGGACAGCCAGGGATACACAGAGAAACCCTGTCTCAAAACAAACAAACAAACAAACAAACAAACAAACAAAAAGAAGAAGAAGAAGATTTATTTTAGGAGTATGAGTGTTTTGCCTGCATGTATGTATGTGTACCACATAAGCCCACAGAAGTCAGAAAAGGACATCGGATACTCTGGAACCAGGGTTGTGGACAGTTGTGAACCATCATGTGGGTGCTGGGAACTAAACTCAGGTCCTCTGCAAGAGCAACAAGCCTTAACTGCTGAGCCTTCTCTCCAATTCAGGGCCTCCCCATTTGGATGGGCCCAAGACCTCACTGCTACCTTCAGGTTCCAAGGGCCTTGCAGCCAGCCCATTCTCTGCACAGTGCCATGAAATCTCTACAGAGGATGGAAAGAGTGAAAGAAAATTCTGCACATCTTTCTGTTATGCTTGAAGCCAAGTTAGAGGCATGTTTCAAGCATGTAAGAATGGGACCATTGTGATCCTTACTTACAGATGTGAAAACTGAGGTATGGGCATACCCAGATCTGCCAATTACTTACAAAATTCCTTTAGTGCTTGGGAGGCAGGAGGATTGTGCATTTGTGGATCTGAGGCCAGCCTGGGCTGCCAGTGAGATCACACGTCAATAAATAAATAAATAAACAAAACCCTGCCAAGGTTGCCAGTGCTCTTGGGAAGCAGGAGCATATTCCTATGAGGCCCCATGAGGCCCCACAAAACCTCTATGAAATACTGTGTTTGTATATGATAGAGGGGACACACATGTACCATATCGCAATGGTCAGAGGATAACTTTGTGGAGCTGACTCTCTCTTTCCATCTTTACATGGGGCTGGCAGCAGCATAGCCGGCTGCAGGACACTGAATGTACACAGGGCTCTGAAGTGTTATTACTGTTCAAGGCAAGGCAGGGAGGGCACTGAGAGGGTGGTGTGTGGAGTCAGCTCAGAAGTCTGAGGGGTCCCAACCTTACACATTTCAAGAGGGTTCAACCCCTCAGCAGCTGGTGAGGAGAAACCCTAACCTAGGGATATCCTTCATGGTGAGCATCTAGTGGACCTGCAACCCTAACTACTTCAGATGGCCGTCACTGTCTTTGTAACCTATGGCTGTGACTAGCACTCACTCAGTTTCTGTCTAGTCTATGGAAGGGCTAGAATAAAGGGTCAGCCTCCATGCCAAGATGTGATGTTAGCAGATTAGACTTAGGTGGAGATAGACAGAGCCCTTGTGGAGATCAACTTCCTCATAAGAAACCTTAGAGCTCCTGCTCAGTCCTCCCACATGTGAGGACAAGGCTGAGAGCAACCACTCCGAATGACGAAGCAACCCTCATCAGACCCCAGATCGTGCACACTCTGAGCTCAGACTAAAGCCAGATGTCCCTGAGGATAAACACTAGTGTGTAAAACATCCAACGGACAGCCTTTGTGCCACAATATCCTAGTCTGAAATAACACTGCTTCCCTGACAAGTCTCAGTGTCGAGATCCTTCCAAAGCTTCTCCTTCACTACAGACCTGAGCCTTCCAGTCTCCCTCCTCTGCTGCCCAACAAGCACTCAAATAACTACCTTCCTCCAGACACACACTGGTGCACACCTAATCGAAGCACAGAGGAGGCAGAAGCGTATGGGTCTCTGTGAGTTCAAGGACACACCAGTCCCTTCTCCCTGCAGATCCCTCAGCCAGACATATTTTACATTCATTTTAGTTCCTATCTCCCCACCATCTCCATGCCAGCTCCATGAGGGTATGGCTGTATCTGTCCTGGCCACGGCAGAGTCCTCAGTACTTAAAACAGAGCCAGGCTCCAAGCAGGTATCAGTCACAACATACTAAACAGTCAATGAGCAAACATGCATAGCAAGACTGGAGAGCCGTCCTCACCTGCAGCCTGGCCAGGAGCTGATGGTAGTGGAACAGTGTACAGAAGTCCACGTGAGCTGAGAAGGCCTCCAAAGCTGCTTTCTCTGCTGGGCTGGAGTGGAACTCCTGGTACCCAGAAAGAAAACCCAGTTAGGCCTCTCTCCTCTTCCTCCAGAGGAACACTTTCATGGCCACCCACATATAGGATGGGAATTCTTTTAAATTGGTATTTAAAAACTGATTTGGTCCATTGTACAGACCCAGCATAGCACAGGGAAAAGAGAAATCTTCATGGTCCAGAGGCTCGGCACCTGCTCTGCGGCTAACTGCACACCCATAGAACCTGTGCTCTGTGCTCCTCCTTAGCAGAACACCATCCTCCAGAGAATAGAAGGAGTGGATGGAATTAGAGCCTCAGTTTTTCAAAAGGGGAAACTGAGGTTCAGTGAAGTCATTTCTGAGGGTTATGATGGGCCCATTTGACTCCAGGGAGAATTTCATTTATTTATCGCATATATGTGTTTTGATTGCATATATGTGCACCACATGTGTGCCTAGTGCCAGGAGCAGTCAGAAGAGGGCACTGGATCCCCTTGAAACAGAACTATGGGTGGTTGTGGGTTATCATGTGGGTGCTAGAAACAGATCCTGGGTCCTCTGTGAAAGTAACAAATACTACTAACTGCTAAGCCGTCTTCTCAGACTAACTCGAGGAAATTTTTTTAAAAATATTTTTATTTATATGAGTACACTGTAGCAGTCTTCAGACACACCAGAAGAGGTCATTGGATCCCATTACAGATGGTTGTGAGCCACCATGCGGTTGCTGGGAATTGAACTCAGAACCTCTGGAAGAACAGTCAGTGCTCTTAACTGCTGAGCCATCTCTCCAGCCACTAGGGGAAATTTTTGCTGAGATTGTTTGTGCTCAGATGTATGCAGGTGTATATAAAATCTAGCAGAGGACTTGTTATACATAGCGGGCGTTCAATAAATATTATATTAATGATCATCTTCTGACAATGATCGTGGGATGAGAGCTCAAGCTATGGAATAGATCAGGGGTGGGGTAACAGAAGAAGCTCAAGTCCAGAGCTCATTAGGTATCTCATCTTGGAGCTCTTTCTAGTCCCTGCAGTCCAACTTTCTTGCACCCACTAGGAACGCTAAAGGGACCAGAAACTACAACTCCCAGGAGGCGCTAGAGCAGTCCTCAAAAGCAGGTAAAGTAGTGCAGTCGCGAGGTCGGCTGGAAATTGTAGTCCCTAAGTTCTTAGACCACTGATGGGCGGTACCTGTATCAGGAGGCGGAGCAGCTGCTCCTTGGAGAATGGAATGAAGCGCTCGCGGTACTGCTGTGCCCAGTCGCAGGGCTCCTTGGGGTTCCACATCTTGCGGTACACCCCCATCCTGTTCTCCAGGGACGACAGAGCCCGGGGAGTCCCGAGGAGAGCAGGCACCAGGGACCATACTCGGGCCTTGGACCCCCAGGTCACATGCAACATGGCCTGCCCCTTTTCCCAAAGCCTAAACATAAGCATATGAAGGGGGATGTCAAAGATCAATTTGGAGGTAGTATCTCCACACACCCTTCCCTTCTGGGACAGTTCCTATCCAGTCTCCCTCCTTCTAATCCTTTTCCATTTGTTTCTACACTGCACATTTAGGTTGGCTCCAGAGTAGAATCAGAGGTCGTAGTTTGGAGTATCTTGCAGGCCCAGGGACCCTGTAGCTGTACAAATGGTCTCTGAGAAGCTTAAACAACGAGGTGGATCTCTGGAGGGTTAAAAAAAAAGTAGGAAAAGTTGATAGCGGGTGCTGGGCTGTCCTTCCTGGGCCATGCAATCCCCCACCCATCCCTCACCTTAACCAACGCGTGACTGTCATTGAGCCTTCTGCGCATGTGCAGTAAGAGGTCCTGGGCCCAGAGGATTGGCTTCAGCAAGCAGTAAGACGCATGCGCAAAGCCTGGGCTTTTTGAAACCATTTAATAGCCTTTATCTTGACTGCGCATGCCTCACCGCTAGTCTGTTTTTTTTTTTTTTTTTTTTTTTTTAAGGTACTACGCACGCGCCGAAGACCTGTCTCCCGGTCCACTATTTGGAGCTGGGTCCGGCCATCGCGCGCGCCGGGCCAACGGCGACCCGCCCAACGTCTGCCGAGACCACGCCCTTTCCTGGTCAGTTCGGATAGGAGGCAAGGAAAGAGGTGGGACTTGACTGCAGCCAATCATCTGGAGAGAATAGAAAAGGCGGGAAAAAGAGGAACCAAAAGGAGGCTAGAGGTGGCGCCTGGCAGAAGAGGAAGCCAGGCAAACAGAAGAGTCTACCTCCAAGTGACTGGTCCTCGGCCCTCGGAGAATAGGTGGTTCTCTTCAGCCAGCGTCCCCCTGGGGTCGCAGCACTTCTGCCCCTTCCCTTCTGTCCTTAGAAGGGAAGGAAGCCCCTAGTCTAAGAAGGTTACCCCGACTCTCATACTCAGTGGCCGCTGGTTTCCGAGGCTTCAGTCTGACACAGTATGTCATCCTGAGACAGAGCTGAAGCCTAAACAAGACTCGTGCTACGGAAAATTACCCAAGTTAAGGAACACCTCAAATATTCCTGGGCTCTTCGTGGTCTTCTATACCTAGGGGTAGCTACATTCCCTCAAGGACCAGTCTACAGGTCCCTTACTAGCGTCCCATGTCCTGGGGTCCCTAACCCCACTGCCTCATGCCTCCACTCTGAGGGCCCAGCAGACCTGCCACCCCTTACCACCCTCATCCTTGTATTCCCAAAATTCAGGGCCCTCTGTTCTTAGGGCTCCTAACAGCCCCTCAGCCCATCCATCCCCACCCAAGCCTGGGCCAATACTTCCCACTCCCAGCACTTTGACTCTGACATTCCCAGTCCTATTTTCTTTTTTTGCAGCAGCTGAGCTCTGAGGTGGGTCTGAGGCACACAGGCAGTGGTGCCCAGAAAGCAGCACCCAACACCCCCGCCCCTACCTCCCAGAACACCCAAAGAAGAGCAGCCGCTATGCACCTCCCTGAAAGCCTGAGTGACCTGGCAGACAGTGAGACTGTGCGCTTTCTGAGGAGACCAAAGAGCATCTCACGGATCTTCGGAGGGGTGAGACCCTAGGTGTCCGGACACAGGAGACATCCGGGAGCAGGGGGAGGGGTCAGTGTGGTCAGACAGGGTGGCAAGCAGACAGGAGCCCAAAACTGAAGCCACCTTTTACTGAGTATCTGGTCACTAGCCATTGTCAGCATCAACCACGTCATCACAAGAAAGAGCTCTCAAATCTGGACACAATCTGTCATACCAGTACATGAAAGGCTGAGGTAGGAGGACTGTCACGGGTTTGAGGCCAGCCTTGGTTACAATGTATGAAAACAAGTGAAAAAAAGAATCCTTCAAAGGAGAAGAAAAGTAAAGCCCACCCCCCCCCCAAAAAAAAAGCTCATAATTTTGATAAGTGGCATCGGTGTTTGAAGACTGCTTGTCCAGTGGGGTAGCCACAGGCTACAGCAGCTACTCCAGTTCCAACTTACTTAATTCAGATGGGCCATTCTGCAGTCATGGTGGTCATATTTCGGGGGCTTAGTTGCCACAGGTACCTCATGACTCTCCAGTTGGACAGCATAGATTCAGGACACTTCATCAAACCAGGAAGGTCCATTGAACAGCATCCACTAAGGTTAACACGGGGAAGGGGGCAGCACCACTCACTTCCAGGAGACACTAGGACCCATCCATTTTCTAATTCTCAGGTGGAGGAGGGAAAACAGGTTCTGAGATCTGTTTTTTTTTAAAAAAAAATCATAGATCTGGGAAGCCAATATGCACTGGACCCAGGCACCAGTTGTGAGTAGTCACTGTGCCAGGCGTGATGCCGATGCACTCTGAGTGTCCTCTCATCACTACTCTACTCCCAAGGGACCTGGCTGGACACTGAGAGCAAAGTCCTCATTCAGCCCACTCATGCTGTGCAACCTTGGAAGGGAACCAGGCACTGCCCCTCTCTGAACATCAGTACAGGAGCTGTGTCTATGGGCTTTTTGACCTATACTGCTTCCTTCTCCTTTTAAAGATTTTTAAAGTATATGTATGTGGCTTCATGAGTTTATGTGCACCACATGCATGCAGGTGCTGGTGGAGGCCAGAGAGGATCAGGTCACCTGGAACTAGAGTTGGAGCCAGTTGTGAGCAACCTGCTGTGGGTCTTAGTTACTTTCCTACTGCTGTGAAGAGATACCATAACCAAGGCAACTCAGAAACGAAGGCATTTAATTGGGGACTTGCTTGCAGTTTTAAAGGGGGAGCCCATGACCATCATGGCAGGGAGCAAGGCAGCAGGCAAGGCAAGCATGGTGCTGGAGCAGTAGTTGAGAGCTTACCTCTGATCTGCAAGTTGGAACCAGAGAGAGAGAGAGAGAGAGAGAGAGAGAGAGAGAGAGAGAGAGAGAGAGACTGACTTTGAGGTTTCAAGTGCCTGGAATGGCATGGGCACTTGAAACCTCAAAGTTCACCCCAGTGACACACCTCCCCCAAAAGACCACATCTCCTAATCTTTACCAAACAGTTTCACCAACTGGGGACCAAGCATTCAAATATATGAGTTTGGCGAAGGTGTGGTGGCACACACCTTCAATCCTAGCACTCTATAGGCAGAGGCAGAAGGATTTGCCTGAGTTTGAGGCCAGCCTGGTCTATATAGCAAGCTCCAAAACAACCAAAAGTAAATTAGAGAGACCTTGTCTCAAAACAAACAAACAAAACAATCAAACACATGAGCCTGTGGGATCGTTATCATTCGAACCACCACACACACTGTAAACTCTTAACCACTGAACCATCTCTTGAGTTCATGCCCACACACACCCTGTTTGATGTCTGAGGTGTCTTTTCTTTGTCTTTGTTTTTCGAGACAGGGTCTTAATTTGTAGCTTAGCCCAAGCTAGCCTTGAATTCACAATGGTCCTCCTGCTTTAGCCTCCCTGGGTACTGGTATGAGCCACCATGCTCAGCCAGCCTGTGCTAGTTGTGTTGTTACCTCTAGACAGATTAGATAGGGTTGTGGGAGCAGGAGCAACCCTCTGACCTGGTTCTTCAGGGTCAGTCTCCAGGAAGTCAGCATCCATCTCCTCCTCCATGGGTTAAACTCCAAAGTCTTTCCTCAGGCTCCCAGGCCAGAGAGTGTCTTCTCTGTCCTCTGGAACACAGTCCAGACAGGACTGACTTTGAGGTGTAGTCTAGCCATGTGTCCATTAGAGGGACATACTACCCTGTTGGCTGGGCTGTCTCCGGCATAACCACCACCAACAACAGCACCTTTCATTCCCAGAGATGCCCCTTTGGCTCAGTAGTTTACATGGTCAGACTATACCTGTGTGACCTGAAACATCTTCTCTGAACCTTTGTGTCCTCATCTGGACCCAGAGAGTCCTAATACCACCTCCTGGGCAAGACTGCTGTGAAGATGAAACAAGGCAGTACACAGACAGGCTGATTAGTGGGGGCTGGCATGTGCCGAGCTCTCCTTAAATAGCAAGCATTGTCCCTGCAATAACTCTCAACTGTGAGGGAGGAGAGGGTTGGAGGAACCTGGCATGGTGGGAACTGGTGCCACACTATCTTTCTTCCTTGTGAGAAAGGAGGAATTATGACGGTCATACACCACTCCCTGGTGCCTTCTATCCTCACCACAACCTATGACAAGGACATAGTTGTATAATCCCAGGAGAAACGGAGACTCCTAGAGGTTGAGTGGTTTGTCAAGGTGACCCATTTGATGGAGTCAAACTCAGATCCATTCATTGGAAACAGTGCCCGGAAAGTAGAGGCAAGGACAAGAGAGCTGGGAGCCCAGGTGGTGTGGCCCAGTGCAAGCTGGGGGAGAGGCAGCCAGCCATGCCAGACCTTATGGTCACAGACTTTGCCCATGCTGCCATCTCCCTCCCCCACCGTTCTCCTCCTTTCCCTAGCCTGGTTCTTCAGTGGGCGTCTCTGGGCAGCTGATATTCATGTACTCCAGCTACCTGCCAACCAGTGCCTTAACTCATGAATCTTTGCTCTCTCCCTGGAGACAAGCCAGGGAGGGTGCAGAAAAGAGACTGGACACAGGCTTCAAAGAAATGGGATCCCCAGACAGCTGATGGCCTTCCCCACATTCCAATGCCCCCGGCTTTACCATAGACAGACAGCCCCTGGGGAAGTCAGGAGGACTGGGCTCAAACCCTACTCTAGGGCAGTTAACATTAAGGGTCTGCTTCTTCCTCCTAGGTGAGTTCCGAGAACCTTCATTGTCCTGAGCATTTACTAGGTCTGAGCCCCGGCTCCCCTTCTTCCCAATGTAGACACACTGAGAAAATACGGTTCCAAGGTCTGAGTGACTTGCTCAAGCCCACACGGCTTGCCTGAGTCAGACACATGTGGCCTTTTCTCCTGCACTGTGATGTAGATTTATCAAAAGTAGAAGTGAATTCATAACACTCCCTTTGTGGACTGGTGCACAGGACAGATCCAGGGAGGCAGCACAGGTGGAAAGAGTATGAGCTGAGAAATAACTGAGGTGCCTCCTCTCCTCACCTTGTCTTCTCCTGGCCTGAGCCATGTAAGGTACTTCCTCAAGACTGAGTCATTCTGTGACCTTTAATACAGTTCCTTGTGTTGTGGTGACCCCAACCATAAAATTATTTCCATTGCTATTTCATAACTATAAATTTGCTACTGTTACAAATTATAATGTAAATACCTGATATGCAGGGTATCTGAGCCACAGGTTGAGAACCAGCTGTCCCAGACTATCTTACAGCCTTTCTTCATGGACTAGCTATAAAGTTCTTGGCAAGAAAAGAGACCAATTGCTGTGCTTAGAAAGCAATTACTGCAAAGGAAAGAGAAGGAGGGACAAGACAAAGGCAGGGTAAATCAGGACCAGTCTTTCACCTCATACCCCCATATCAAAAGACACAAAAAGAACAAGGAGCCAGAGTTACTCTGCAGAGCCTGTCCCCAGAGGTTCAAATTTTATCAAAGTTTTCACTCTTCCTTCTACACAACTTTATTGCTTATAGTTACATCCCATCAATCACCAGATCCAGTTTTACATCTAAAATGTCTCTGGATTGCTCAGGGCTCTGATCTCCCTACCAACCTGTTCTGTGAACTTCTGCCTCACCCTGACCCCTTATCCAGTCCACTGGCCACATGACCCCAGAGGATGTCTCTAATCCTTGGGTCTGGTCCTGGCTATCTTCTTAGAACTCCTCAATGTGGCCCGGCGGTGGTGGTGCACGCCTTTAATCCCAGCACTTGGGAGGCAGAGGCAGGTGGATTTCTGAGTTCGAGGCCAGCCTGGTCTACAGAGTGAGTTCCAGGACAGCCAGGGCTGCACAGAGAAACCCTGTCCTGAAAAACAAAAAGAGAAAAAAAAAAAAAAAAAAAAAAAAAACTCCTCAATGCATGAGGATTCAAATGAGGGGCTAGAGAGATGGCTCTTACTCTTCCAGGGGACTCAAGTTCAACTCTGAGCACCCACATTTTAACTTGCACAACTTAAAGCTGTTGAGGTCTTTGAGGGCCAGATGTTACCTACATGCCAGCCTCACCTCACTGACTATCTCAAGACCTTTTATCCCCAAAGGAGCCAGCTCTGACCTCAGCATGTGCTGCTTTTTCTGTTTCTTGAGACAGAGTCTCATAAAACCCAAGCTGTCCTGGAACTGGATATGTAGCTGAGGCTGGCTCCTGGCTCCTGTGTCCACTTTCTGAATGCAAGTCTTCAATCTGTGGGTCATGACCCCTTTGGGGGTTGAACAACCCTTTTACAGGGGTCACATATCAGGTATCCTGCTTGCCAGATATTTACATTACCATTCAGCACAGTAGCAAAATTGCAGTTATGAAGTAGCAATGAGAATAATGTTATGGTTGGGGCTCCAACATGGGGAACTGTATTAAAGGTCACAGCACCAGGAGAGTCGAGAACCATGGATTATAGGTATGCACCATACCCTGCAAAACTCCTTTAAGGTCCAGATCTCAACTTATTACTTCCAAAATTCAGGCCCAGAACTTTGGTTTCCACCCCAAAGTTCAGCCCTTGTCCACTGACTCCCCAGCATGCAGCCTTACCCCTCCAGCCAATTCTACACTACTCGAAAGCTGTTTCCACACTGAGAGCTGATCCTGCCCTGCCCTGCCCTGCTCACAGCCCTCTAAACTATAGTCCCACTACTCAGCCCTTCTCACCCTGTAACATCCATGTAGAAAGACCCTGAACCACTCCACTCTATCCAGTAGACTCACATGGGTTCCTTCTATGCCTGACATAGGGCTTGTCACACTGCACTGTGACAGGCTTTAGCCTTTCACAGATTTGTGCTGGTAGGAACCACTGTTCTTAAGGTGGGATCAAGCTTGAGGCAGAGTCCAAGTCAAGGCTCTGCTGCTTACTAGCTGATAAATTCATCTAGTTCTTCATCCTCTGTGTCTCATATTGTCAGAAAAGTGTCTCTGTTGCAGTGTGGTTGAAGGCCAGCGTCACAGAAAGCAGGTGCACAGATCAGGGCACTTACCAAGGCAGTGCTGTATTGCTTACTTAGGAATTCTAAAGCAAAAACTAGTTGTCGTGTCCTATGCTTATAATCCCAGAACTTCAGAGGCTGAGGCAGGAAGATGATTGTGAGCGCAAGGTCAGCCAGGGCTGCTTGTGAAATCCCGTGAAGTAAAATAGCAAAATGTTGGCATTTTCATTCTGTAATCAGTACTGCATCTTTGTTTTGTCTTTGCACATTTTCCTGTATATTTTGACTATTTCAAACATTTATTTCAAAAAAGTGAATTGAGGAGGAGGGAGCTGGAGAGATGGCTTGACAGCTAAGACTGCTTGCTGCTCTTGCAGAGAACCAGAATTTGGTGCCCAGCACCTAGCTCACAACCTGTTAACTATAGCTCCAAGCAATCAAATGTGCTCCCTTCCTCTGGCTTACACACACACACACACACACACACACACACACACACACACACACAGCATAGACTTGTACAAACATGGATAATTAAAAATCTTTTTAAAATGAGGCCAGAATGTCGGGCAATGGTGGTGTACACCTATGATTCCAGCACTCAAGACAGAGGCAGGTTGTTTTATTAAGTTTGAGGCCAGCCTGGTCTACAAAGTGAATTCCAGACACCCAAAACAGAGACTCCTTGTCTTCATAAACAAAAACAAAAAAAGTAATGGGGACTGGAGAGATGGCTCAGCTGTTGAGAGCACTGGCTGCTCTTCCAGAAGTACCAGGTTCAATTTCCAGTACCCATAGAGTAGCCCACAAACCATCTATAACTCCTGTCCCCCCATGGACACTGCAAGCATGTAGTTAGTGCACAGACATACATGTAGACAAAATACCCATACATATTGAATACATTTAAGATATAAAATATAAAAAATGAGTCATGCCGTGGGGTGGTGGTACATGCTTTTATTCCCAACATTCGAGAGGCAGAGGCAAGATCTCTGAGTTCTTGGCCAGCCTGGTCTACAAAGAGAGTTCCAGGACACCCAGGGCTACACAAAGAAACCCAGTCTCCAAAAAAAAAATGCTTTAAAAGAAACTTTTAAATGAATTGGGGCTGAACACAGAGTAGAGCGTTTGGGTGGAGTTTTGGGTTTATGAGCCAGGAAAGGAGAGGAGGGGGACACAAGAGCCAGGAGAGCAGGTGTGGGGTACTTCTTAGTAGCTTTTATGCCCTGAGTAAGAGTGGTGGCAGGAAAGTCTAGAGCAAAGCAAGGATGAGTGGACAGATGTTAAGTTAGCAAGAGAGCTGCAGAGGCCACAGTGATGGGCTAGGACTGTCCTGGGGAACGGGAGCCTTGAGGATCCACGGTCAAGAAGAGCAGGGAGGAGACTGGGGTGACGGTAGGGAAAGGATGAAGCCAGAGCCCAGAGGGAGGGAAGGAGGCGAAAGGCAGAGACAGGGCTCTGAGGCTGGAACAGGAAGGGCAGCTGCAGAATGGCCTGTCCCCAGGGTGTCCACCCAAAGGGAAGGACATCTTGGAGGAGCACTGAGGTCTACCCTGTCTGTTGTGATTCACAGGTCTTTTCCCTGGTCATCTTTTCCTCTCTACTAACTGATGGTTACCAGAACAGAACAGAGTCTCCTCAGCTCCGCTGCGTCCTCAACAGCAACCACATGGCCTGTAGCTTTGCAGTAGGAGCTGGCTTCCTGTCCTTTCTCAGCTGCTTGGTCTTCCTTGCTGTAGATGCCCATGAGAGCCGCATTGTAGGCTCCCGCTTTAAGACAGCCTTCCAGCTCTTGGACTTCATTCTGGCTGGTGAGTTCCAAGGGACTGTGCAGAGCTCTGCTCCTCTCAGGCTCTTCTCCAGTGCCTACAGCTCAGTCCTGGGCCATCCACAAAACCTGTGCCTGATGGTCCTCCCACTGTGAGAGTCTGACTATATGGCTCCTCCCAGAAGCATCTTCTAGTCCTTGTTCCTTTTAGTCCCCTCTGCCTCTAGCCCAAGTGGCTTTCCCCTCACATTCATCTCCATAGCCCACTACACATAGCCTGAAAAGCCCACTGTGTGGCTTTTGATGGAATTTGACGAAGGGCCCTCAGCGAAAGCTAGGATGAAGACTGCCTTGCAGGGATTCTGAGTGTGAACTGAGTTCCGGGTGCCACATGGACACCTGCTGGGCTTCCCAGGGTTAGGCACACATCAAGTATGTGCCTCCTCTCCTCAGCTCTAAGAAGAGCTCTAGGGATAAGTCCTGCCTATCTTCTCATTCTACAAGAAAAACTGAGGCAGAGGTGGTCATGTGTCTGAGCCACTGCTTCCTTGAGAATGGCAATCCTATGCTTCAAAACACAGCACAGCCTCCATAACCATGTCCCACTGTCTAGAAAGTTTGGCACACAGAAAGCACTAAGCCCATTCTTAATTGTTTTAAAGACTTATTTATTTTATGTGAGTGCTCTATCTGCATATACACCTGCATACCAGAAGAGGGCATCAGGTCCCACTGTAGACGATTGTGAGCCACACCATGTGGTTGCTGGGAATTGAACTCAGGACCGAAGAGCAGCCAGTGTTCTTAAACACTAAGCCATCTCTCCAGCCCTCTAAGCCCATTCTTTATACCCAGACCCTCAGGCCCTCTTCACACTGCCTCTCTGCCCCTCCCCAGGAGCCATTCCTAGCACCTCAAGGCCAGAGGCTGCTTCTGTCAGAGAGCCTCCGCAGTGGGAAGGTACCGTCCTCTGGGTGAAGGACCCCTTCACATATAGCTCCTGAGCACATCAGATGTGGCTGGCCCACAGGGAACTGGGTTTCTCTGTGATTCTGATGAAGTTGAAGCTGAAAGTGTGCTATATTAGACGTGGGAGCTCCACTCCAAAAGTTGGCTTTTGGGGATTTGGGTTAGCACCAGGGTGTGTCCCGAGACTCTCTAGCCCACCCCTAGCACACCTTGCCCCTGCTCCAGCATGCTCTTCCAGGTCTCTTCTTTCCTTACCCCTCCAGTCCTCTGGGCAGGTGTCTGGTTTGTGGCCTTCTGCTTCCTAGCCAGCCAGTGGCAGCATTCGAAGTCCAAGCACTTCCTCTTGGGGAACAGCAGCGCCAAGGCAGCCATTGCCTTCTCTTTCTTCTCCGTCCCTGTCTGGGTGAGGACAAGCCCTGGCCCCACTCCAGGGTGGGTTGGAGGGCTATACATCTAGTGACTAGGGCCAGGACTCTCCCTGGGCCTCTGCTGTCATCTCTAAGCCTGCCTTCCTCAGACATCCCCATCCTGGGCACCTCTGGGCAGTGAGCAGACAGCAATCCACTGCATCCTCCAGGCCGCCCGGGGGCCTCCCTTCCCATCCTAGCCAACTTAAATCCTGCCCTTTCCTGCCCACAGATACTCCAGGCCTACCTAGCCTTCCAGGACCTCCGAGACGAGGCTCCAGTCCCCTACAAGCGCTCCCTGGAGGAGGGTAGTGTGGTGCTGAACACCCTCTCCCCATCATCCACCACTAACCCCGCCAACCCTCCTATCACAGGCCCCAACAGTCTGAGTTACAGCAGCTCAGCCCTGTCCCCCTACATGACTACTCCAAAGGCCCCACGCCTGGTTATGATGCCAGACAGCTAAACAGCCTATACACATGAGTAAATAGCCCCCTCTGAGGGGTTTCTGAACAACCCTGTCCTGTCTGTTCCTCTCTCATCCCTTGAGTGGCAGGAGGAGACCATTGCAACAGGTATATTTCTGTGCTACCCCCAAGCACCAGCACCCAGCTGAGAGCAGGCTGGAAACTGCCATGTTTCCTGCACCTTGAGCCCACATCGGTCTTGAAGAGGAGGCACAAGGACACAATGAGATCATGCTACATCTGAGACTGAGGGAGAAATGACATTCTCCTCAGAGTCCCAGTGAGAAAGCACAGCACTGGTGCAGCCGCCCAAGCTCTTTACCCCAGAGCTGAAGGTGGTCAGCAGCACTGTGTGTAAGGCTCAGTCAGGGCATGGAGTCCATAAACAAGAGCCATGCGGGAGAGAGCTGGGCCTTCAAATACATTGACGGCTCCTGGGAAACAGGCAAGGTTCCTACTCTAGACACCCCCGCCAGGGGCACCAGGCCACAGACCTGCTAGGAGGGAGCAGGCAGGGGGCACCATGTGCCAGAGAGATGACCTTTACCTTCCAGCCAGCCATGGGGTTGAGGACACAGAAACTTTCTCAAGACTTCATTGAGAAAACAAGTTAATTTTTAATATATTTCATTTAACTTAATATATCCAATGTGTTACTGTTTCAATGAATAATCAATATGAAGATTCAACTTTTCTTTTTTTCTTTGTAAAACAAGATCTCATTGTGTAGCTTAGACCAGCCTGGAACTTACTATCCCCCAGCCTCAGTACTGGGATTACAGGCAGGTGCCACCATTGCCAGCTGAAACTGAATGTTACCATGCAGCATTTAGATCCATTTAATCTAACTATTGAAATCTACTGTGCGCCTTACCTCACAACATGGCTCACTTTGGTCGGCCATGTCAAGTGTCATGGATGAACAACCGACCAGAAGTACCTCTCTTGATTCTTCTGGTGGTTTCTCTAAAACAACTAAACGTCTTTTTTTTGTTGTTTTTGGACTTGGTTTGGTTTTTGTATGTGAAATCAGTGGGTGACAGACTTTTTTAAAGTAGGAGTGCGGGCTGTAAGTCAGTTGGTAGAGAGCTTGCTCTGCACGCACAGACCCCTGGCCTCATCCAATCCCTAGCGTCACATAAACCAGATGCAGTCGTGCACATCTGTGGTCCAGTCTCTCCGGACAGAAGCAGGAGGACCATAAGTTCAAGTTCAAGACAGGGATTGGAGGCCAGCCTAGGACCTGTGAGACCCTGACATACATGCAGTCAAACCTGCACAAGGGTTGGCAGGGCCTACAGAGCGTTTACAAACTAGACAGAGACACAGGTTAGGAGGTCAGATTTAGGTTCCAGCATGTCCTTTGTGACGGCTTCCTGTGTCGGGCACAGAGACCACACAGCATTGGCCCAATGCAGAGGAGAAGATAGGGGAGTGACAGAGGCCCTCTGCCCTGGGAAATGGGCCTGAGTCTTCTATGCTGCCAGGAGTGGAAGGTCTTCAACGTTTAATGTGGTTTCTGTTAGATGGATTGGTTCTTAAACCATATTCAAAGAGGCACCCAGGGATGAGCAGTCGGGGACCTTCCAACATCATGCACTTGTGTTCTACCTGACTTTGGGCACTTTGTATTCTAAACAGAAGGACCACTAAAACACCACACACGAGGTAGACACAAGGGCTCTGGAACCGGAAGTCCAGGAACAAGCCCCACCCCCATCTTTGCAGGTTATCCTCCGCTGCCTTACTTTTCTCATTTATGAAGTGGGGCTGAGGGCCAAATGAGAGCATCCATGTGCTATGGAGGCATGGCACGTCCTCTGGAAAGGTCAGTCCCAGTCCCTGAGCTTGTCCAAAGAACTGGAATCAGATACAACTAAGAACTGGGAAGTTCTCAAAGGACAAAATAAGTTGGAACCAAGGATCAAAATCCAGATGCTGGCTGGGGCAGAGCTCAACGAAGGACCCCTTGCCTAGGATGCATACAAGGCCCAGAATTTGATCCTTTTGTAACAAACGAAAAATTATCCTGACACTGACAAGAGCCAGGCAGAGATAGGAAGTCAGAAATGGCCAGGTGTGGAGCCCATCATTTGTAGATTTTTTGTTTTTACTTTTGGTTTTTTGTTTATTTGTTTTTGTTCTGTTGTTCTGATTTTTTGAGACAGTGTATGTGTGTGTAGCCCTGGCTATTCTGGAACTCACTTTGCAGACCAGGCTGGCCTCGAACTTACAGAGATCTGCCTGCCTCTGCCTCTAGAGCGCATGCCCAGCTTTCATTTGCTTTTTAACTCTATAAACAAAATCACATCAGGATCATCCCAATAATAAATAGTAACATCTCATGGGCAAGAACTAGCAACGTGGCAAATGCAGGCGTCCCATCTACTCAACTTCAACCATCTGCTGCTGTCTGAATGATGACCACCACTGCTAAACTCTCTGACTTCTTTTAAAGGGGCCAGAAATCCAGACTGTAGTATAAAGATCTAGTTTACTCCTGGCCTATGTGGGCACCAGGCATACAAATAGTACACATACATCCATGCAGGCAAAATACTCATACACATGAAACAATTTTTTGTAAATGCTAACTGGGGGGAGATGGAGGCTATTCCATCCACGGGCTGGGAGATGCATTTGTCTTCAAGGTCCTCTGTGGTAGTTAGGTCTGGACAGTCATCAGGCAAGTTTCTATACTAAACAATCAGATTCTCCCAACCTCTTCCCTGCACACCCTCAAGGCGTCAACGTCTACTAGGGATCCTAGGAACCCCATTTCTCACCTTCCTGCTCCGTCCAGATTGTTGATTACCCCTAGAAGGTCCATGATGCAAAAGTAGAGCAGGCCCAGTACAAACCAAAATGGGCAGGGAACAGCAAAGAGAAGGACACTTTTTCTTGGTTTATTTCAAGAGAACAAAGAATCAGCCATCAAATTCTGTACAAAAACATGGTGTTAGAGTGTAGTCTGGGTCACCACCTGGGTCAGCCAGCCTCTTTCCCTTGCCTAAGCCCATAGCTTCCCCTAATTTATCAAAAACAGGACAACCATGCCCTACCCTCCCCCACACACAAAAAGCTAACAAATTCTGGGGATGAAAAATTATGAGACCCTCCTTAACTTTCTTCCTTCTTACCACCAATTCAGGAACTTCATGAAGGGAGCATCGTGGTCACAGCCAAGGTGGGCAGTCAGACATTGGCAGACGTAGTGTTTGGCAACCATGGGGCTGGGGTGGGATCTTGGAGAAGGGAGTCGACCTCCCCTGGCCCTGATCCAGAGAACACTCAAAACACAGTTTATAAAAAATCAGGGCCAGGTAGAAGAGAAAAAAGTCATCAGAATCAAAAACTAAATAGTGGAAAGATTTGTTTTTTGTTTTTCTTCTCTAAAAGGCAAAAGGCTACAAACAGCTCAGGTCCTGAACTCCCCAGGAGAGGGGTCTTCCATGGACCCCAAAACCCAGCTGGAGGGATGGGAAGCCAGGAAAAGTGAGCTCTTTACAAAGTCAACTCTGAATAGGAAGGCTCTTGGTCTCCAGCAGCCTTCCTCTGCCTCCTGCCCTGCCTTGGAGAAGGCTCGTGAGGCCAGGGTTATGCCGGCAAGCTCAGCTTCTTCCCCTTTAGGACTGTGGAGAGAGAGACAAGGTGGGCCTTACCTTCCACCCTACAGAGGGGCACCTCCCACCCTGAGCAAGGTCTGCTGTACAAGGAGAGGGAACCCCCAGAACTCTGCATCCTGAACTACTAGGTTGAGTCTAGATCAACCAGGGGTGGAACAAGAATCATGACTTTGTCATAAGGCCTGAGGAAAGGAGGCCTCGAGCATGCTCTGTTTTCAGTAGTGCTGACTAGAAACCTGGATCGCTACAGAAAGGGGCAGACGGACTAGCAGGGTTGACTAGACAATGACCACTGACCCCTTCCAACATTCCAAGCCTTAATTCTTGGGCCCGAGAACAACCTGACCTCCAAGCTCTTGTCTTGATTGTCCCAGACTCTCTATGTTTTGTGATTCTTAGGCTAGCCTGAAGCTCAACACAATCCTGCCTTAGCTTCCATGGTGCTGAAATGACAGACTTGGCCTTATTGACTCTTTCCTTCACAAACTGATTCCTGGTCTTTAGGTTTTTGCTTAAACATCACTTTAAGATGCCCACAGGCCCTGGTTAAGGCAGGGCCCGCCTTGTAACTCATCACCCCAAGAATGTATGCCTGCCTTCACCCAGTCAGTGACCCTCCCTATCCTAAGTATCACCTGAGCCCCATCCCTCAAGTGATATTTAGGAATAAACAGACCCGGGCCCATGGAATACAGGAATGGGGAGAGAGCAGACCCCTTTCAGCCAGCCCTGCACCCCAGCTACCTTTGGTGATATAGAGGTAGAAGAAATCGCAGTAGAGGACTGTCTGGACCAGGCCAGCAACAATGGCGATGAGGTCAAAGAAGCCCTCGAAGTGGTAGCGCCAGATCCAGTTGAAGAGATAGAGTGTACGGTAGACACCCAGTGCAAACAGGTAATGGCTGGTGATGGTCTCCGCCTCACCCGTCTTGCTCACCATGAACAACTGTGGCAAGATCGCCACTGACTCCAGGTAGATGGAGAAAGTCCAGAGGATCTGCAGAGGTAAGGGACAGGATGAGGAACTGTCAGCAGCATCACAGGACAAGCACTATGAACAGACTCTAGCACTCAAGATGTGCCGCATCCTAGTAAGCCCACACCACCAGGCCATCACCACAGCCCTCTAACTAAAGCCTGGGACAATCAGACCCTTTCCCACGACCACTCCAGCGACCACTCCAGCACTTCTCATCTACATCCCCCAAGAGCAGAAGGCACCCAGCTCCATCCCCTCTCCCCATCTCTGTGGTCTCATTCAGCCTGGTCTAGAGTGAGACAGCCAAGGCTACACAGAAACACCCTCCCCCCAAAAAACATACTGTTATCCTTGCTTAAAATTCCCTGGTGGCTTGTTACTACTCAGAATAAAATCTAGACTCCAGACCTTTCCCTCTCTCTCTCTGGGCAGTACAGACCACGTTTCCTCCTGCCACAGGGCCTTTGTACGTGCCCTACCCCAGCATATCATCCCGCTGAGCCCTCCTCATCAGCCAGTCACTTCCTAGAAAAGGCCCACCTTGGACATTCTTCCTCCAAGACTCTTGACAATCTGCCTTTTCAGATTATTTGTTTTATTTAAAATTTTAAAAATTTGACTAAAAGTACTGGCTGCATATCTAGAAGATTTGGTTTTGGTTCCCAGCACCCACAACTATAACTCCAGTCTCAGGAGATCCAACACCCTCTTCTGGCCTGTGGGGATGAGGTATATATGCACTGCACAGACATACATGCAGGTAAAATACCCACTGAGGTGGTTTGTATATGCTTGGCCCGAGGAGTGGTATTATTAGGAGGTGTGGCCTTGTTGGAAGAAATGTGTCACTGTGGGGGTGGGCTTTGAGACCCTTCCTCCTAGCTGCAGTTGAATCAAGATGTAAAACTCTCAGCTCCTCCCCATCATGCCTGCCTGGACACTGCCATGCTCCCACCATGATGATAATGGACTGAACCTCTGAACCTGTAAGCCAGCTACAATTAAATGTTGTCCTTATAAGAGTTGCCTTGGTCATGGTTCACAGCAGTGAAACCCCAACTAAGAAAGAAGTTTGTACCAGGGACTGAGGTGTTGCTGTGATAGGCCTGGCCGTGCTTTTGTTTGGAGGAATGTGGATTTTAGGACTTCGGATTTGGAAAGTAGTGGAATGCTTTAAGTGGGACATAATGGGGCACGCTAATAGGAATATGGAAGGCACTGGTGCTGAGGGTGATTTGAACTCTAGAGATCATTCTTATGTTTTGGTGAAGAATGTTCCTTTTTGCCCTTGTCTGAAGAGTCTACCTGAGTCTAAGGTAAAGAGAATTTCAATTAATTGCATTAACAAAGGAAGTCTCTGAAATGCCTAGCATAGACTTTGTCCTCTGGTTTTCTATCTTGAAGAGTATTTTGATCAAGTGTAGCAAGCTTAGAAAGGAAAAATACAAAATGTATGGTTCAAAGAGTAAAGGGGCACCAGGAAGTGCAATGAAGCTAAATCTTGTGTTCAAGGATATGAGATGGAATTAAGGGAATGGTGACCTCGAGGCAAGATCCCGATAGACTTCTGCACTTGCAGTTGTCTGAGGGAGAGTTACACCATGTTAGACATTATTATGACCTTGTCATTGTTTTCATTTGAACATAAGGAGACTGGATTACGTGTCAAATTGACAAGGGTCAGATTGTGATGGCTATTCTGTTTTCAACTTGATTAAGATCTATAATGAAAAGCTGAGGTCCAGGCATAGTGGTACACACCTTTAATCCCAGGAGACACAGGCAAGCAGATTTCTGAGTTCAAGGTCAGCCTGGTACATAGCAAGTACCAGGTAAAGAAAAGCTTAAGTCCAGGCATGGCTTTGCCCAACATTCAGGAGACAGAGCCATTCAGATCTCAAGGTCAATCTACAAAGTAAGTTCTAAGACAGCCAAACTTAGACAGTGAAGGAGTTAGAAAACAGAAAGCTGGTAATAGAATAAGGGCCAGGCTGGAGAGATGGCTCAGTGGTTAAGAGCACTGACTGCTCTTCCAGAGGTCCTGAGTTCAATTCTCAGCAACCACATGGTGGCTCACAACCATCTGTAATGGGATCTGATGCCCTCTTCTGGTGTGTCTGAAGACAATGACAGTGTACTCATATACATAAATATTTTTTAAAAGGGGGGAGGGGTGCCAATGTTCTAGCTCCTGCAAGCTGCAGAACTCAACAGCTTTGGCCACATGGCTCTGGCTTTAGAGTCAAGAGTAGAAGGGACTACTGGGACAATTGATATCTGGTTAGCTGGAGCTAAGAAGTTAGGAAAAGAACAGCATTACTGAGGAGAAATCTTCTGGGAAGTGTTTTCTGAAAGAACAAAGAAGCTGTGTTCTAGAGGCAGCCAGGGTTGTACCTTGTGCTGTGGCTGGACTTGGTAATGTCTAAGAGTCATCCAGGTGGTACTGGTTTTGAAAGCATGAAGGTGTCATGAAGAGCAGAGGCTTGGCACTGTGAGAGGCCATGGAAGGCCATTGGTGAAGATGCAGCCTCAGCTGCAGTTGACGGCCCAGGACTGAAGGGGTCATGCAAAGGAGTTGAGGCTTGGCACCATGAAGAAAGCCTATGAGAGGCTATTGGTGAAGCCTAGTTGCAGTAGAAGACCCCACTGTATTGGAGATGCAAGTGCCATGGGATGATCACAAGAACAGCAGCAGCAGTAAAGTGGGGTCAGCCAGAGCCTAGAGTGCTACAGAGGACAGAGCTGGAGAAGCCCAGAAGATCACGTGTGGATCCTAGACATTGGAACACAAGCTGTCAAACTGAAGTTGTCTTGGAGACCCCAAGATGTTCGAGATGCCAGAACCGTGGAATTCCTTCTGAGGAAAGCTGCTAACAGGGAGTGGAACCAGCCAAAGAGAAAGTAGTTTTTTTGCAGTCCACAAAGATGAAAGGAGTTGGAGATCAGAAGAGTGCTTTGACATCAGACATGGAGATGCAGAGTTTGGAATTTGCCCAGCTGGTTTTTTTGGGTCTTGCTTCAGTCCAGTATTTCCTCACTCTGACATTTTGGAGTAGTAAAGTCTATCCTGTGATGTTGGAGGTATGTGATCTGCTTTTTAATTTTGATTTTATAGGGATTAGAGTTAAGCGACTGGATGAATCTCAGAAGAGACTTTGAACTTTCAACATTGTTGAGACTGTTATAAACTATGGGACTTTTGACATTGGACTAATGTATTTTGCATTATGCTATGGCTAGGCATGGCCCCCATAGACTCGAGTTTTAACAATCCTATGGGGCCAGGGAGTGGAATGTAGTGGTTTGAATGTGCTAAGCCTAGGGAGTGGCAACTATTAGAAGGTGTGGCCTTGTTGGTGGAAGTACATCACTGTAAGGGCGGCCTTTGAGACCTTCCTCCTAACTGCCTTGGAGACCGTCCTCTCCTGGCTGCAGGTGGGTCAAGACATAGAACTCTTAGCTCCTTTCTAGCACCACGCTTCCTACCTTGATGATAAAGGACTAAACCTCAGGAGCTGTAAGCTAGCCTCAGTGAAATGTTTGTCCTTTATAAGAGTTGACTTGGTCATGATGTCTCTTCACAGCAATGAAAACTTGAAGGCACCTACACACATAAAAATGTTTATGTGTAGTATTTCCTCACTCTGACATTTTAGAGTAGTAATGTCTATCCTGTGATGTTGGAGGTATGTGATCTGCTTTTCTTTTATAGGGGATTAGAGTTAAGTGATTGAATGCATCTCAGAAGAGACTTTGAATTTTCATGTTTAGCTTGCCCTACACGTTGCCCTACATGGTATCTGCAGAGACCAGAGGAGAAAGAACACCAGATCCCCAGGAAGTGGAGTTAACAGGAGACTTCCAGCCACCATATGGGTGCTGGGAATCTAACCCCAGCATTGAAATATTAGCAAGTGCTTATAATGACTGAGCCATCTTTCCAGCCCTATTTATGTGTGTGTGTGTGCATCAGAGTGTATGTATGTGCACCACATGTGCTCAGGACAAGAGCATATCAGATTCCCTGGATCTGAACTTCCGGGGAGATGTTAGCCACTATGTGCTAGGAGCTGAAGCCAACAAAGTCTTCTGCAAAAATCAGCACATGAAGTGGCACGTGCCTTTAATCCCAGCACTCGGGAGGCAGAACTCTCCACATTTGAGGTCAACCTGGCCTACAGAGCAAATTGCATGACAGCCAAGGCTACACAGAGAGACCTTGTCTCAAAATACAAAAAAAAAAAAAAAAAAAAACCAAACCCAAAACAAGTAATCAACCACTGAACCACCTCTCCTACATCGTTTTGTTTGGGGGGCTTTGTTTTATGTTGTTTTGAGACAAGGTGTTACTATATAGCCTGGCTGGCCTGGAATTCACAGAGAGTCTCCAACTTCTCAAGTGCTGGGGTTAAAGGCATGTTCTACCAAACCTGGCCTCTTTGTTTACTTTTTTGAAAGAATCTTGTTAGAAAGCCTGGGCTGTTGGCTCCATGACAGCCCAGGCCAGCACTGTACCCAGGAACCCACTGTCACTACACACTATTTGTTCACTGTACATTGCATGCCATCCTGTCATGGCTCCTTTCTGTGAATCCTCTGAGGCCTGGAACTTGTGTCTTGTTCACCCCAGGGTCCTCAGCACCAGGCACAGCTCCTGAACTAGGGAGGCAATGAGTCACCTAAAGTGAGCAGCTACAAAGGGATGCCCATGTACAACAAAGCCACCCTTAAGAGAGCACGGACAGCCACCTTGATGACCAGGTCATCACAGCCTCTTCAAAGGCCCTGCTCTCTGAAAGTCCCACCTGGGTACACGATCAGCTACATACCCGAAACCTCCCTTCTGAGAACAAAGTCAGGTGGCAGCTGTGGCTTCTCCCCAGTTGTTTTGGTTTAGAGAAGGAAGTGAGAAAGACAGGACATGCTGGTAACAATCTAGAAACTCTCTTACACCATGGGACACTAACTGGCTTCAGCCTTAATATTTCAAGGTGGGTCCAGCTATAATCCTCATTATACATATGAGCAAACTGAGGACCCAAAAACTAAGAACCCCACTCCCCGCAGGAGGACTCCAGGCCTATTCCCTTGACTATCCAGACTCCTCCAGGTGACCTTTCAAGAAATATACCCATTAGGCTGATCGGCCCTCAGCTCTCATCCCTGAGGTGACCCTAGGGACTGAAGCACAGAAATACAAAAAAACAGGCCTGTTGAACTTTATCTATTTGATATCTGAATTATTTTTTAAATGTTTTAGATTTATTTCATGTGTGTTACTATGTTTTTTTTTCTTTATTTTGTGTGTATGTGTATGTGTGTGAGAGAGACAGACAGACAGACAGACAGACAGACACTGACTCACATAGGCCAGGCTGTCCTTCAACCCAGAGATCCACCTGCTTCAGCTACCTGAATGCTGGGATTAAAGGTGTGAACCACCATGCTCAGCTAAATTTTTTAAATTAATGTGTATCAATGTTATGTTTATGCCTGGTGCCACAGAGGTCAGAAAAGGATATTGGGTTCCCTGGAACTGGAGTCAGATGACTGGGACCAAATATGTATGTGTGTGTTAAAAACCGGACCACATGCTTCGGACATGCTCATAATCATTTCTCTCCAGACACATGAATTCTTTAAGATCTGTTCTTATTTTTATTTATGTGTATGTCTGTATGCCTATATAAGTGAATGCCACATAGACAGTGGGTACCTGTGGAGGACAGAAAAATAGCATAGGACCCCCTGGACTTAAGTGATAGGTAGCTGTGACTGCCTGATACAAGTCAAGTCCTGGGGGCCAAATTCTGCAGGAACAGGGAATACTCTTAACTGCTGAGCTGCCTCTAGCCCCGAATCTGAACTTTATTTTGTTTCATTTATTTGTATGATTATTAATTCACTCATTCATTTAGGGGCATGGTCTCACTATATATTCTTGGCTGGCTGGGAACTCATTGAGATCTACCTGTTTCCACCTCAGATTAAACACAGGCACCCTGACAGCTGTGAGGGACAGGCTTGTAATCCCAGCTCTTGGGAGGATGAAGCAAGAGTTTTAATTTAAACTGATGGCCATTCTAGCCTACACAGCAAAATCTTGTCTTAAAAAATTTTCCCCTCTTAGAGTGTACTATTTACTAGCATAGACTCAGAAGACAGTCACCCTCTCTGCTTATCCCACCTCAGTCAGTCTCCCAACCAGGAGAATGAGTTGAGTGACCCCAACTTGGCTGTGGTAGGGAATAAATCAACCGTTGAGGTAATGCCCGTGCCACGGTGGTAGTGGTGCATTTGCAGTCAGGATCTAGCTGGGCTCCCAGTACGACAACCACCCTCCCCCTGGTACTTCTGCGGGCCCGTGGACCAATGTTGACTTCAGTCTGCATAGTGCTTTTACTAATACATTTTTGAGCTTTGCACAGTAGCAATATCATAGCCAATAAAGTTTATCCAAGGTGCAATTATTGCTAATTGAAAACATTTCTCCTGGTGTGGTGATGGAACATGCCTTTCTTTAATCCCAGCACTCAAATTCAGGAGACAGAGGCAGGCAGATCTCTAGAGTTTGAGGCAAGCCTGGTCTGGTCTACAGAGCACCCAGAGCTACAGAGCAATCTCATCTCAAAGACATCAAAAAAGAAAAAAAAAAATTTTTTTCCCAATACCCCACCATGGCAATTGGCACCAGTAATTTTTAACAATCTCTGTGGAGACTTAAAAATAAGAGAGAAGGAAAAAGAAATATATCTTGAATATATGGCTAAAACTTTAAAGCTAGATCTTGTCCGAGGACTCCCAAATTTCAGCTTCTGTTGAAAACCTCAGCCTATCTGACCCCCAGGGCTGGCTCCCTGTAAGACAGGAGTGGGCTGCAAAGGGAAGGACTTCCAGCTGATGATACATACAGACCCAACCAAAACACCAAAGGGTTAAAAATCCAAACAGCTACCACCTGGAGGCAGACATACCATACAAGGACTAGCCAGTCCCTCCACAAATGCTGATTGGTCCTTTCCCATCTTAAACTAGACCGCTCTAAACACATTAACCTCCCATCACAGCTGAGTGAGCTGGAGTGCTCAGTGGTACACAGGACCGAGGCTCCATCCTGCACCAGGCAGAAGGATGCTAAAAGGTACGGACTGACTGCATCTTGCCTTTTGGTTGTGTGTCCTTTTTTGCTGCTGCCAGCCTTTAGTGCTGGAGCCATCGCTCCAGCTACTCTTTTCCCCATGTTACAAAAGCCAAGTGTACACTGGTCCATAGCCCCACCAACATCCAGTTGAAGAAGCAAGCTTCTAATCCCTGTACCTCAGCTCCAGAGTCTCTGTATATAACCAACAGGCAACCCTGAACTCAGTAACCCTCTCATGACCCATCTTACAGTGGGGAAACTGAGGCAAAGAAAAGACAAGTCACAGGCTGAAGTCATTATAGTAGAAATCAGAGCTCCCAATCAGGGGCAGTGACATACAGCTATAATCCAGGCAATGAAGCAAGAGGATTGTAAGTTCTAAACCAGGCCCTATCTCAAAACACCAATGATTGACAGTGGCTTGAGGGCAAAGCACTGGCCTCACACACACAAGGCCCTAGACTTTATCTCCAACACTTCCTGGGAGGGAAAACAAAAAACAAAAAAAACAACTAAAAATACCACGTGGATCTGGGATTTAAATTCAAGTGACCTCACCCCAGAGTTCTGCTTGCTATTCCCAACTAACCCTCGGCAGCCCAGTTCTTACTGGACTGGGCACCCTAGGACAATCAGACGACTTAAGGATCCGTTTCCTCAGCTGGCCAGCATACGTTAACTGCTCAGAGCAGCACGTGCTATGCAGTGTTGTGACTGTGCTCACAACGTCTGCCACCTCGAACCTAGGCCGAGCATGTCGCTCCTGAATGAGGAAGCCTCAGCAACTGTAGAGGAAGACACCTGACAGGGCCTGCTGTCAGACACTCTACCCCTGCCCAACCACTACACAGTCCCAGCAGAAACCTACCTCCAGAGGAGTGAAGTCATGGTTGACCAGGAACGCCAAAATAGCAGTAGGAACGACGAGGAACTCCACCCGGAAAGTGTCGTGGTTCCCGTCGTAAGTGGCTTTGAACTTGCTGTAGATCATCCACACCGTGGTAAAGGAACAAGCTATGTAGACCACCTGATAAGAGGGTACAGGGCACCTCAGCTCACAGGTAGAGCCTCAGGTCGTGAGTGAGAAATCATGTTCCCAGCCCACCTCCCTCAGACCATATGTCCAGGCCCAAGCCTCTTTAGTGACTCTTCCCTGATCCCTGGCCACAGGGGGCTGACTGCAACTTTACCTTCATGCAAGTGTTGTAGAGTGAAATGTAGTTGGTGAACAGGTCCAGATATCGGGCAGTGAACACCACAGCAAATAGGACTTGGCTCTTCCCTGAAATGCCTGGTTAAGACAGAACGAGGGGCAGGGTGGGGGGGAGCTGGAGGTGGGCTACTTGGGCAATAATAAATCAACATGCAGCGCCTGGGCCAGCCGGCTGGAACTCTAGAACACGGCGGTCCCCAAAGGCCTTTCAGCCTGAGCACGGCCCTTTCCCACTATCCACAGCCAGGGGGCAGCCGGCCCCAAAAAATACTACAGACCGAGGCTCCATCCCAGGCTAGGCCTCACCGGTACTAATGTCTCCTTCAGGTTCCCCTGACAGTCTGGACCTACATTGGGACCCAGGGAGAGCCCTTCCTGACTTCAACCTCCCAGTCGGTCACCTTCCTCCCTCTCCCTTCCTGGCCTTCCACAGTCCACGTCACCAACTCCCAGCCACCTCCCCGCCTGCCATGGCTCCTAGTTCCCAGACCCGGAACACCCATAGCTGTCCCAAAGGGTGCTGCAGAAGGTTGAACTGAGCGCCCGAAGCCACCCCCACCAAACTATGTGTACCCCTTAGTCTAGGAAAAGGAGCTGACCCCCTGGTGACCCTAGAACTACAAGAGGGATCCCCAGCAGGCAGTCCGGGAGGACTCTGACCTGCCGAGCTCCAGGCTTCCCGGGGCCCCAGGGCGGCCCGCTCCCGCCCCCTCTCCGCGGGGGGGGCTCTCACCCGCACACGATCGGGACTTCCAGATTTTGAGCAGTAACAAGATGATAGCTAGGAGGTGGGAGAGGTCTCCCAGGAATCGAAAGAGGTTCATGACTGGGGGACTCGGGCAGGGCTGATCTGGGAGGAGGCTGGCTGGCCGGGCTGCCCCGGAGCTGCGGTGCTGCTGGGTTGAGGGCGGGAGAGAAGCCCTTCGGTAGCTCAGCTCCGGGGAAGGGGCTCTGGAAGGTTAGCCGAGGCCGGAGCTGGTGGTAAAGCTGGCTAGGAGAAAAGGGAGGAGGGCCGAGGTGGGAAGGGAGGAGTCTGGGCTGGAGCACCACCCCAAGGGCGGGTTGACTCTCTGCCGCCCTCTGGCGCCTTCCATCTGCCTTGCAGAGTCGTATCGAATAAGCTTTCCTCAGCCTTCTACTAATTGATGGAAGGGTCTTTAAGGTCCTACATTCCCAGGTGCCTTCTCTTTAATAAGGAACTGTAGAGAGGCCCCTAACCTCTACCCTTAAGCAGGAATGTTGGAGTTTTAATTCTGAATCTAAAGATCCTAGAGCTGCCTTGGGTGATGGGGCAGGCTGTAATCTTCGTACTGGGAGGATGAAGCAGAAAGACTCCCCCCACCCCCCATTCCAGGCCCAGGCCTCCACAGTAACAGTCTATTCCTACACAAATTATTAATACTAATAGTAACAACAACAACAATAATCCTGGAGACTAAGAGGGTAGACTTCTGGCTTTGTCTGCGCTCTCTAGTCCCAATTCAGTGAGAAGACCCAGGCCCCACTGACACATACCTGGGGATCCAGACGGAGCATACTACCTCTGCAATCCTAACCCTGACAATCACTTTATTGCTCAACATTCTGGCCTGGTTATCTACACCCATAACCCCACCCTTCTAAGACCCAAAATGTCAGGTCCTGGATCTTTCAGAAACAGTATGCCCTGTGTCCTCCCACATCTGAGGGCACGAGAAGCAGGGTTCCAGGAGTGGGCATGAGGGCAGAAGTCTATCCGATTGCCATAGGCCTAGGTCCCAGCCCCTACACATTCATAGTCTCCCTCTCCCTTCCCCGCCTCCCCCCTTTCTTCTCCCACCTCAGCTTCCATTCTCAGGGACGCAGGAATCCTGAAGCACACTCCTCCCATGTTACAGATACTAAGGACTGTCCGAACAGAGGCAAGATGGACAGGTGACTTCATGGGACCTCAGAGACCTCAAAGGTAGGGTTGTGGTTTAGGATTGTTGTGCCTGTGACAAAGAAGGCAGCTGTCCTCCAGGGAGTTGAGTGCTTAAGGGCTGTGAGAGACTAGTCCTGATCAAGTGGTCCCTTAGTGAAGAACTTGCTCAAGATCTGGCCCCCAGGTATGAGAGAGAAGGACTAAGGGAAAACCTGTGGTCTGGTATCTAGAATTCTGGTTCTGAGAGAACAGGGCCAGGCATTGGACCCCAAATCTGAAACAAGAGATCCAAAGCTTGGAATCCAGGGAAAATCTGGACCCCTGGTTTGGAGAAAGGATAGCTGGGATCTAAACCCCTAAGTCACAGAAAATCGTGACAGAGTCTGGACTCCTAGGCCTGAGAAAGAAGGCCGGAGTGTGGACATCTAGGCCTGAGAGAGGAGGGAACTGGGAGCCTAGCCCTGTGGGTCTAAGGTGAGGGCTGCAGTCTGAGTGAGGTAGGAGGACTGGGATCCAGCGGTCAGTCTAGGGGAGAAGAACTAGGGTCTAGTCCCTTGGATATGAAGAAGGTGGGCTGGCATCTGGACATCTGGGTCCAAGGGATAAGGGATTTGGAGTCTAGACTCCTGGCTCCAAGATAGACAGTCAGCATGCATCCTGCCTCTGCCGCCATAAAACTCATAGAATGGGTCTTAATATGGCGGATGTTGAAGTGCAAAAGAGGGAAGGGGCACGTGGCAGTGACCCCAGCCCTCTCTCTAGGTCTCAAACTGTCTGTACCAGGCCGTGTCCTTGTCCATCTACCTCTGCTTCCTCCTATTTCATTGCAGCCCCTCAGTCTCGTGTCCCATGAGGAAAACAGAGACTTCGAAATGGGGTAAGGGCTGGCCCCCTCCCTCAGATCTAATGGGAGGAGTGGTCCCTAGGGAAGCCAAGGCGGGGGGGGGGAGAGCTGTGGGTCTCCTGGCAGGGAGGGACGGGGACTGAATGTTAATCGCATTCTGAGTGAGTGTGCGAGAACAGCGAGTGTGCGAGTCCCTCCCGCTCTGGCTCCTGCAAGCCGCGGCCGCTGCCGTTGCCACCAACCACCCTCCGCCTGCGCCCGCAGCCTCCTCGGCCAGCAGCGCCCTGTTGAGGGGTATCAGCCTGGGTGGGTCCGCCTGGCCCACAGGGGTCTCTCGTGCTACAGCCATCTGCTAGGTGAGGATATGTGTCTTGGTGTCAGGCTGGCTGGTGGGGGGGTGTGTCTGTAAGGGCTGCAGCGGCGGTATCTGAGGGAGGAGGGGTCTGTCTGTCTGGACCGACCCTGAGCCTCCTGCCTGCACCTCTCGGGGCCCCCAATCGGTTCCCTGAGCCCCCAAACCTGGATGGATGGTGTACACCTGGGTTCTGTGCCTCCTGCCTGCATCCAGCCGAGTGTCTGTGTGTCCCCGGATGCCTGTGTCCTCCTGTCTGTCCAAACAGCCACTGAGAGCAGCGGCAACACGCCCATGTTGGGGCCCTGCGCAAGCGTGTGTGTGTGTGTGTGTGTGTGTGTGTGTGTGTGTGTGTGTGTCTCCCTCATCAAGCTCCGGGGGTGTTGAGGGGGAATCCCGGGGAAGTGAGATTGTGTGTGTGAGCATCTGCATGTGTGTTTCTGCCTGTGCTTGAGAGTAGGGGCACTAAAGGGGGGGTCTGGAGGTGGCCAAGCAGGGAATGGGCAAACAGTTCTCCTGATAGGCAGCCTCACGCTCCTTATAAAACATACACACGAGCCACTGGCTTCAGAGGTGACCCAGACAGACAGACAGAGACAAGGGAGGGGGTGCTCAGAGCATAAAGGGGGTGCCAATAAGCTAGGGAGAGGTAATGGGACATGCCAGCTAGGGGAGGAGCCCGGACTGAAGCTGGCAAAGGGGGGCACCCCAGGTGGGTGGAGGGGGATCCCCATGGGGTCAGGCCGCAAGAGGACACCCCGACAGCCTCTGCAATGTCCGGGGCCCAACTTCCAGCGCAACATGTGTAGCCTCATCCTTGCCTAGTCTGGTGGCCGCAACCTTGGGGGACAGGGCAGGGCAGGATCAAGAAGAGGAGGGACAGAGCCGGGACAGGCAAAAGGTCCCCGCCACTGCCGCCTGCGCTGCTGCCGCCGCCGCTGCTGCCTCCGCTGCCGCCCTGGGCCTGGCCCCCAACCAGCTCCCCAACACTCCGCCGGAATATTTGGGTCTCTGGACGCTGGTTCCGGTCCTGGCCCCCCAGCAATTTCCCCCAAAGAACAGGGTCATGAAAAGGTAAGGCTGGGGCAGGGGATGCAGGGGTGGGGGTGGGGATATGGCCCCCTCCAATCTAGGGCAGGGAAAGTTGGCCAGGGACCTCGAGGAGGGAAGGGGTTTGCAAGCAAACCAAATGTCTCTGCCCCCTTGTCCCTCAGGGACTGTCTTCCATCTGCTTGCGCGCGCTCTCTCTATCACTGCCCCTTTCCTGGGTTTCTACACCTTAAAACCACCCAAGCCTCCTATTCCTCTGACACATTACCCTGTCCCCAGCTGCGCATAGCTGAATCCCACCTCTGTCAGTCTCTCCACCTCACCTTCTCTATACCCCTCCCTGCATCAGTCTCCCCATGCTTGGCTATCCCTCTCTCCTCTCCCTTTCCCCTCCCACCTCAGAACTATGAGTCTGCTATTAATACCCCTGCCAAGGACCTTGAGGGCGTCCAGTGACCGCCACCCAGCCCCAAGCAGCCACCCCCTCCTCAAGGTTCTGGAATGCCCTTCCAGGATTCAGGATTGGGATACTGGGATGGGGATGTGTGTGTGTGTGTGTGTGTGTGTGTGTGTGTGTGTGTGTGTGTATGTGTGTGTGTGTGTGTGCAGTGGGGGGACAGGAAGCGCCTGCAGCACAATGAGGGGGAGCTGTTGGTCAAAGCTTCTCCCCATTCCCATGATGGATTAAGGGGCAATGGAGACACAAAGACCCCCTTCCTTCTTATACTATGGACAAGATATGAGGGGAACAACTGGGAAGGCCAGAGCTAGTGAGCTGCAAGGATGTTGGGACTGATGGGGTCTGAGGCAAAAAGGGGGGGGCTCCTTAAAGGAGAATAAGACAGGAACCAAGACTCCTAGGAGTTGGGACAGGATGAGGCCAGGATGCTGGGGCCCTGAGAAAGATGAGTGGGCTGCAGTGCTAGGTGATGTGGGGTACCTGCCAGGCTAAGTTCAGTCAGAAATTTAGGGAGGGTGAGCACTCCTGACAGAGCAGGCTGGGGGGGGGGGGTGCTTCTTAGGCCCCTGTAGGATGGAAATAGAAGGCTAAACTCACAAGGTGGAGGTCGGTATGGACTTTGCCAACCCCGATGAGAGCTCCGGGGACTTTGCTTTCAGAGGACTGATAATGGGGTACGAGGGCTGAGTAGAAAGGTTGCCCTCAAGAACCCTTTATGTGAAAATACTGCCTCCCGACAGGGGTGGGGCTGAGGCTGCCCTCCTAGGCCTCACAGTGACAAGGACTTTGGACCCCCCAAAAAGCAGAGACCAGGGTCTGAGAAGTGGAGGAGGGGCTGATAGCTGAGCAGCCACCAGGGAAAGAGCCAGTATTAACCCCGCGGGGGCCAGGCCACAGCTGTGCGTTATTTTGGGGAGAAAGGGGGGCTATTCTGAGCAGGGACTGAGCCAGCTGCTTGGGAAGAAGAGGCAATGGAGAGGAGGGGCAGGAGGAGGTATGGCCTGTAGGAGAGGACACCCCCTTCCCTGGGGAGACAGGGTCCCAGGACCTCCAGAAAGGTAGAATGGTGATTTGAAAGATGAGGTTTCCAGCCAGGGTAGGGGGTGTGGGCCTTTACCCCAACCCTTGCTGTCTAGAGTGGACTGGCCTGTGCTACCATGGCAACCAGACAGGAGACTGACAGCCAAGAAAGAACCCTCTGTATCTGGACCCTGGCCCATGCAGGAAGCCCCCAGTGCAGGCCCTTGGAGCTTTATGGGAGCAGAAATCAAGCCCCCAGGGCCTCCTCCTCAGACCTAGTACCCAGGAGCCTGGGATCCTAGCCCACCCACCCCAGGCAACTAGTATTCAACAGGGGCCACCAGAGGCAACACTCTTCTTCCTTTAATTTACTAAATTGCTCTGGGCTGGAAGCCAGGGCCCCCCCCCCCAGCCCTCCACAGCTGTGCCCCCAACCCCAAGACTGGCCTGTGACTCAGTTTCATCAAGAATGAAAATGAGAGAGCAGGGACAGGAGGAGGGGGCTAAGAATGGCTTGGGGTGGTGGGTATTTTCTCTCCTTGGATACCCAACTAATTTCTCCCCTCTCTCTCCCCCATACACCTGGCCCCTCTCCTCTCCCGTTTCCCCCTTACTTTCCCCTTACTTTCGCCCTTTTCTTTTCATTCCCTCCACCACCTGGCTCTGCCTTGCTTTCATGTGTGCTGGCACCTCCCGGGTGGGGGTCTGGGGCTTTGCCTTGCCTCGCTATTTCTGTCTTCTCTGTATTCCATTTGCTCTGCTTGCCTTTCTCTATCTCCACTCCTTCTTCCTGAGGTTGGTGTGTGCATGACTCTGGGTGGCTGTGGGTCCCTGCCTTGCCTTCTATACCCCGCAACTTTCTCATCTCTGCCTCCCTATATTTCTCTCTGCATCTCTCCTTGCCTCACTACCATCTTCCACCGTTCTCCCTCTTCTGGGTCTGTGTCCCTGTGAGCCCCTTTCCCCCTCTCTTTGACCATCTCTCGTTGTCCCCCTCTCCTTTGCTCTCACTCTGGTTCTGTTCCTGGGTTTTGTCTCATCTCTGGGTCTCTTTCCCATCTGTACGATCACTGTCCATTCCATGCCTGCCTTCCCTCCCCACCCCTTACCTCTGTATCTTCCCTGACCCCATTATTCACCCCCTCCTGCCTTTGTGCCTTCTGGTTCCCACATTCCATTCCTCCATCTCACCCCCACCCCTCCCTCTATTTGGATTCCATCTTTCCCTTTCACTCCCTCCATTGCCTTTCCCGCTATCTCTTCTTGTCTCTGGTCTGTGTGTCTCTCTCCTGCCTCTTTCCCTCTCTGTCTCTCCATTTCTTCCTGTCTCTTGCTCTTCATTTGTTTCTCTCTATGCTTCTGCCGCCGCTCCTTCTCTCACCCAACTTTCCCCTCTCATCCTGACTCTGCGTCTCCCTCACTATTTGGCTCTCACTGTCTCTGTCACCTTCCCTATCTCTGTTTCTCGATCTCTGTCTCCTCCCTCTGTCTCGCTCTCCCTTATCTCTGTCCCTCATCTCTGTTTCCCTCTGTGTCGGCCCCTCCCTCTCTCCATCACCCAACCTTCCCCTCTCGGCCCATCTCTCCTGTGTCTCCCCTCGGGCTCTGCCCTCGCCTCCCGTCCACGCAGAGGCCGCCCGGCGGGGCCCGCAGGCGATGCGCGGCGCCGGTGGCCCCCGCGGCCCTCGGGGCCCCGCTAAGATGCTGCTGCTGTTGGCGCTGGCGTGCGCCAGCCCGTTCCCGGAGGAGGTCCCGGGGCCGGGCGCGGCCGGCGGGGGCACGGGCGGGGCGCGGCCGCTCAACGTGGCTCTGGTCTTCTCGGGCCCGGCTTACGCGGCCGAGGCGGCGCGCTTGGGCCCGGCCGTGGCGGCGGCAGTGCGCAGCCCGGGCCTGGACGTACGGCCCGTGGCGCTGGTGCTCAACGGCTCCGACCCTCGCAGCCTTGTGCTGCAGCTCTGCGACCTGCTGTCGGGGCTGCGCGTGCACGGCGTGGTGTTCGAGGACGACTCGCGCGCGCCCGCCGTCGCGCCCATTCTCGACTTCCTGTCGGCACAGACCTCCCTGCCCATCGTGGCCGTGCACGGCGGCGCCGCGCTCGTGCTCACACCCAAGGTGCGCGCGACCGCGGGGGGGGGCGGGCCGGCCTCGGGGCGGGGCCTTGTAGCTCGGGGCGGGGCCTTGCGGCTCGCGGTCAGGGATCGGACGTCTTACTGATTGACTTGGGGCGGGAGGTTCGTCGAGAGGCAGTACCTGCGTAGGCTGAAGGAAAAGACTCTGAGGGGCGGACTTTGAGAGGCGGGACCTATGATAACTTGGGGGCGGGTTTTAGCGAGGTTGGTGAGTGTTTATAAGGGCGGAGACAGTAACTAGGGGGTGGAGCCGCCCATTGGTCAGTATCCAGGTTGGTGGTTAAGAGTCAAGTCTATATAGTGAGGAGTCTGACTTAAAGAGATGTGCTCTATAGGGTTCACAGCACCTTTCAGGGGGCACCTACAAGGGTCAGATCAAAAATCAGGAAGGAAGTGGGTTACAGTAAGGACTGAGGAAAAACCAATGGCAGAAGAGATAGATTTTAATGAGTGATGACAATGTCAGAAACTAGAGTTATGGATCTTGAACCAATGAGGGGAAGAGTCAGTTGGAAAGGAATGGGGTTCAGAAAGAGGTGGGGTCTAATAAAGAATCTGTGTCCAGAAAGGTAGAGACAGGAACCATGGGAGAAGTTATTAAGGTACTGAAGGAGGGCATGGTGGATGGTCAGCTGGAGGCCTGGAGCCTAGAGGTCTAGGAATGAGAGCAGAGCCATGCATTCTGAGAGGTGAACTGATGAAAGGCAGGCCAAGCCCAAGGACCCAGCTAATACTCAAAGGAGAAAGGGAGGGATCCAGTGGAGAAGGCTGAGGGTAGACCCATTCCAAGCAATGTGATGACAGGACTTTGCTGAGAAAGGAAGAAGTAGGCCCTTGGAGTGGGGTTTGAGAAGGAGCTTGTCAAACTGTAAAGCTTGTCAAAATGGAAATGAGGATCTTGAACCCAGAGAAAACCAGAAACCTGAAGTGGAGTTGGAGAGACTGGCCTGGTGGTAGCCTGGAGAGAGGTCTGCCTCCAGAGGCTTGGGTGGGGACAGTGAGTTGTGGTAGGCTTTTGGTACCAAAGAAGAGACATGGACTAGGCCTAATTTGCAGACTTAGAAAGATGACACCTGGGCTGGAGAAATGGCTCAGAGGTTAAGAGCACCAACTGCTCTTCCATAGGTCCTGAGTTCAATTCCCAGCAACCACATGGTGGCTCACAACCATCTGTAATAGGATCTGATGCCCTCCTCTGGTGTGTCTGAAGACAGCTAGTGTGTACTCATTAAAATAAATAAAACTTTAAAAAAAAAACAAAAAACAAAAAACAAAAAAAACCCAAAAAAACAAAAAAAAAAAAAAAAAAGAAAGAAAGATGACACCTGAGAAGGGGTGTACTAGATGTGGGATTGGCTGAAGGATGGAGCTGCCTGGGTGCATGGAACCTAATCCGGCCAGTTGCCGGCTAGGAAGGCCTTGTTCCCAGAGTATCATTGCATCCCAGGGCCCTCAGGTCTGTCCAAACATTCTGGGAAAGACCTCTATCTGGCTTCTTTGTTCTCGGCTACATTTGTAGATAGAGTTGTAGGCCTGGCTGCTACCTCCATAGAACACTGGCATACATGGCCCCTTGTGCTTTCATTGCTGGTGACTGGGCCCCCAATGAACACTGCTATCCACTCCGTGTGTAGCCTGTCACCTTCAGGGACACATATAGTTTCTTCAGTGCCCTTGGGTGGAAGAAAGGGTTATCATTGCTGCTCCAGCTGTGCTACAATGAATGCCAAGGCCTAGTTTCTTCACAGCCATCCCAGCTGAGGGGTGAGGTCTTCTGTGAGTCTCCACTGCATGCTGGGAAGTCCCCTCTTTTCAGGACAGCTGTCTTGTACCCAGCACTAAACCACTGGCCTATGCCAAAGGAGAAAATCTGATTGCTGTTTGCACGTAGTTGCAGGAAGGCTTGTGAGGCCTGGGTTCTGTTTAGTTAGGTTCAGGATTATAAAACTGAGTTGGGGGAGGTCCGGTCGTGTGGAACCTGATTTCTAATGAAGGAAACAAACTAAGCAACAGATCGTGAAATCTGCCCGAAGGGAAAGCAAGAATGACTGAGGCTAAGGTTCCCTATGGTAATCAAGAGAATTCTCCAGAGGAGGTGGTGTCTGCACAGGCCCTAAAGGGTGATAAGGGAAGGGGGGGCTAGGCATGGAGGAGCTGAGGAGTGTGTCCCCAGAAGGGATAACTGGTAAGGGCAAAGCTTAGAAGAACATTATGTATGAAAACAGCAAGGCAGAGTGGCTGCAGCCGACGAGGAGCTGGGGAAGCAGATGAGCTCAGATGGGCACTGAGGCTTGGTGCATGCAGGGCCCTGTGCTTGGGTTTTGATTCTACAGTAGAATTATTGGAAGGTTTTCAGTTGAGAAGAGATGTGTTCCAGTTAATATTCTGAAATGATCCCTTTGGTTGCTGTTTGGAGAACAAACGAAAAGACATGAGCGGGGCTGCAGAAGTACCAGAGAGCTGCAGATGTCTAGGCAAGAGCAACCATGTTGGCGAGCCTGGAGGGCGGAGGGGGGGGTGCGGGCGGGGCCATCAGAAAGACAGTCACTAAGATCAGGTTAGAGCATACAGCCAGGAGGTCTTGGAGGTGGTTTGCATGTATGTATGGGGAAAACAGAAAAGGATGGAGCCAGGGCTGTATGCTTGCTGCTACAGTGCTTGATTAGCACGGATGAGGTCCTGGTCCCTCCTCCATGTAAACGGGTGTAGCGGTGCGATGCATGCCTGTAAACCCAGCACTCCCGAGGGAACGAGAAGAGCAGAAGTTCAGGGTCATCTTCTGTTTTATTTGATGATATATGAGATCTTAGAGGGAAGAAGGGAGGGAGGGAGGGGGGAGTTTGGCTGGTTCTGCTGTAAAGTGGAGAGGGGTTGAAGAGAGTCAGGAAATTGCTTTTGACATGCTGGTTCCTAGATACTTGTGGAAATCCTTGGTTGGGAATGGAGACTAGAAAGTGGGATTGGTTTGTCTGAAGCGCACGGGAGCGGTTGTAACCAAGGATAAGAGCCTTGGGCATAGTCCACTGAACACCTGCGTGATGAAGATGGACAGTACCTGCTCCATCCAGCAGGCAGCTGCAAAGCCGCAGGTGGCTGTTGAGCACTTGTGTGGTGCAGCTGAGGAACTATATATTTCTTCAGTTTTATTTCATTTTAATTTGAATAGCTACACATGGCTAGTGGCTACCATGCTGGATAGTGCTGGAGACAATATTTAAGCCCATGGACCTAAGTGACAGAGAGGGGACAGAAAAGGAAAGCGAACTTCATTTAAATGCTCTTATACTTATTTAGGGTTCTGACTGAGGAGCAGAGGCCAGTAAGAGAGACAGAAATGGCAGACATGGGGTCAGGAGGGAAATTAAAGGGCCATCGCTCCACTGCATGCTGGGAATTGTAGTCTTGCTCTTTGCAACTCTACATCAGTAACCGCTGGGAAGACATGGGATGAATTCATGGTTTTGAAATCACATGCTGCCACCAGATAAACCCCCAAACCTCAGCAGCTCACCCCATAAGTTTCTCATTCATATAAAATCCAAATAGGAAGTCCTGACTGGAGGTAGCCTTCCTGTACATGCTGAGCAGCACAGGCTACATCCCTCCTGAGACTGTGAGGCCTTAGGTCTTCTGGGTCTCTACAGCTGCCCTCAGACAGGAGAGTAAGGTTCAGGGTGAGTTTTTTTAGGTGAACCTGAAAGAACTCAGTTATGTGGCTAAACATGACCAGAGGAAGCCAGTGGCGCAGAAGGAAAAGGAGCCAGGCCCAGTGAGCAGCCGTAGTGGAAGGTGTGGTGACACTGGCTCAGGCAACTATGGTCAGTCCGCTCACTGGTCCTCCCTGTTCCCACAGGAGAAGGGCTCCACCTTCCTGCAGCTTGGCTCCTCCACAGAGCAACAGCTGCAGGTCATTTTTGAGGTGCTGGAGGAGTACGACTGGACATCCTTTGTGGCAGTGACCACGCGTGCCCCAGGCCATCGGGCCTTCTTGTCATACATCGAGGTGCTGACTGATGGCAGCCTGGTGGGCTGGGAGCATCGAGGAGCGCTGACACTGGACCCCGGGGCGGGTGAGGCCGTCCTGAGCGCACAGCTCCGTAGTGTCAGTGCCCAGATCCGCCTGCTCTTCTGTGCCCGTGAGGAGGCAGAGCCTGTTTTCCGGGCGGCAGAAGAGGCCGGCCTCACTGGGCCTGGCTATGTCTGGTTCATGGTGGGACCCCAGCTGGCTGGAGGCGGGGGCTCCGGGGTCCCTGGGGAGCCCCTTCTTCTGCCAGGAGGTGCCCCACTGCCTGCAGGGCTGTTTGCAGTGCGCTCTGCTGGCTGGCGTGATGACTTGGCACGTCGAGTGGCTGCTGGTGTGGCGGTGGTGGCCAGAGGTGCCCAGGCCCTGCTGCGAGACTATGGCTTCCTGCCTGAGCTGGGCCATGACTGCCGCGCCCAGAATCGCACCCACCGCGGGGAGAGTCTGCACAGGTGAATGGCGGGAATGAATACCGGGAGAACTAGCTCTTCAGTGACCTGGGATGGAGCTCATCCAGGTTCTGATTTCCTTTTCTGTAAACGGGTGCAACTGGGTTTCCTTTCTGGGGCTCAGCCAGGTAATTTGGAAAGCACCTAATATACAGATCTTGTCATCATTATTGCGTGACTTCAGGATATGTAAACTTAAGGCTGGGCATGGTGATGATAGGCCCTTTAGGAGTGGAGGCAGAAGACTCAGCTAGTTGTTCAGGGTCGTCCTTGTATGCATAGCAAGTTGGAGGCCAGCCTGGGCTGCATGAGACCCTGTTTCAAATAAATAAAGCAAAGCAAAACAAAAACATATAATTTTAGTTCATTGTGGCAGTATAGACTTGCTATCCCAGCAGCAATCTGGAGATGTAGGCAGGAGACAGGGAAAAAAATATCTAAGACAAAAAATTATATATATATATATATATATATATATATATATATATATATATATTTGAAGTCAAGATATATCCTATAACTGGTCAGTTATCTTTTAATTGACAGAGATTCTGGGTTTATTTGCTTGTTTGTTTTGTAAGTAAAAAAAAAAAAACAGTGACAATTGATAGCATCTTAGGCTAGATAAAATAAATCCCCATGAGGTGAGTCTCAGCGATAACAAGACCTAATGATTGAGTGGCCCATGCAAGGCAGAAGTTTGTTCCTCTGTCACAAAATACCCCAGAGATGAGTCTGGCAGTCCTGGTTGTCAGGAAACTGGGGATCCATGCAGTAATTCCATGGTTCCCTTCTCTGCACAGTAGAAGCAGGGATATAGGCATGGCAGAGTGGACCCAGTGTAGGGAAGGGGGAAAACCATAGCCAAGAGCAAGCACCTTTAAATGATGTGAGGGCACGGGACGCACATAAGTAAAAACATTGTCACATGGCCAGGACTGACACACTGGTTGTACAGGGCACATCCTTTTTGGTTAGTCAACATCTTCACTGATTGGGTAGGTTCCCACTCTGGTTGGATAGTACCTGCACTGGCTATTTTAGTACCACCCCTGCATGTGGCCTGGATGGGCTGCCAAAGAGGCTGGCACCCTTGTTCTGACCATAGGTCCAGCTTACACCCTGTGATGTTGGAAGGAAACTGAGTGTCACAGCATCTCTAGCATGTAAAACTTTGGGAGTGGGGACAGTGTGCACACAGTGACCCACAGCAGAAGGGATCAGTCTGGGAGGAGGTGGGTGCAGAAGGGGACCTAAGCGGGGAGAAGGGACAACTGAGCTGAGAATCAGGACCCCAGAACAAGAGGTGAGAAAAGCATCCTGTGTTCATAAATACCAAGCGCCTGCTAGGAACTAGGGCTCACGCTGGGCCCTGGGAACACAGGGATGAATAAGACCACAGATTTCTTCAAAGAATGCAGGGACCTAAAGAGGTGACATACAGGGATAGGAATAATGGCCACACAGTGTGAGGCTTGCAGTAATGGAGATAGCAGCAGCCTTGGGGAAGATGGGGGAGGAATTCTGCCCAACCAGGACAGTTTCTGGTTGCAAAAAAGCAGTCTCGTTTAAATTTTCCCAGGAGAAAGAGGCTTCATTGGAAAGATAAACATGCACTGAACAGACTCCAGAAATTGAGGCCAAGTGCCGGCTGTCGACTTCTTTCATCTCCCAATTTTGTCTTTCTGACTCTTCTCCCTCCCCTCAGGCTCACTTTCCCCAGTACTGGTCAGATCTTACTCCATACTTTCTCCTTCCTCATCACTGTAGAGCCTACAGGTCTCACTGTAAAAAGAGCATCCCAAGGGAAGACGGGCTGGTGGCAATCAGCCCCCCAACGAGGGCTGTGTAACTGGGGGGTAAACTACAGCATCAGGAAGGTTTCCTGATCATCAGGAGGACAGGAGCCGAAACTGAGACCTAAGGCTGAGCCCCTGAAAAACCTGTTACTGAGAATCTATGTGCCACGCACTGCTCTAGGCACAAAAGAATCCTAGTTTGGTGTGGTAGTATATTCCACTAATCCCAGCAGTCAGACAGAACTCTATGAGTTCAAGAGTTCCAGGCTAGCCAAAGCTATATAATGAGACCTTGAATCAAAAAACTGAAAAATAAATAAATAAATAAATTCCCTGCCCTCACAGAGCTGATAGTCTAATAAGGGAGCGTGAGGGAGGGGAACATGCAATGAACAGTCCAAAAAAGAAAGAACTATCCACAGGTGCAGCCTCTGAGATGACAATAAAGTAGGGGGTGTAAGACCAAAAAAAAAAAAAAAAAAAAAGCCCAGGGTGTTAGGTGACACCAGGTAGGTAACACTTAAAGGCTAAAATAATGTAGGTAGAGGAGGAGCTGGAGACATGGCACAGCTGTTAGGAGCACTTGCTCTTCTTGCAGAGGGCCCAGGCTGGGTTTCCAACACTCATATTGTCATATTGGGTAGCTCACAACCACACACACACACATATAACTCAGCATTCTCTTCTGACCTCCATGGGCCCCTACACACATTAGTGCACATAAATACATACACACACACATTTCATTAAAATCAATGTACATAGACAGAGCTGAGTGCTGGAAGATTTGAGTAAAGAGAGGGTAGAGCAAGGCCTCAGAGCCACAGGGCTTCCACCATCTCTATGGATGGGAGTGGTCCAAAGGGGACGCAGGCAGGGCCTCAGGCCAGCTTCAGTCTAAGTGTGCTCAGCAAGTTCACCAGACATGAAAACATCCATTCCAGGCATGATTAAACCATACAGAAAGACTCAAGGAGCCAGGCGGTGGTGGCGCACGCCTTTAATCCCAGCACTTGGGAGGCAGAGGCAGGAGGATTTCTGAGTTCGAGGCAGGCCAGCCTGGTCTACCGAGTGAGTTCCAGGACAGCCAAGGCTATACAGAGAAACCCTGTCTCGAAAAACCAAAAAAAAAAAAAAAAAAAAAAAAAAAAAGACTCAAGGATTTGAAAACAAACAAACACCATAGGCAAACACAGGGCCTCCATAGCACAGACCAGATGCGAGGCTGAGGTGACGAGGCCAGGAAGGTGGGCATGACCAGAGCTTGGCCTGTGTGCATGCCTATACAGCTCAGACTCTGTTCTGGGATTCTGGGAGCCAAAGGCAGGTCCTGAGGAGGGGAAGCAGACACGGAGTCAGCTCTAGGCATGGAGAGACTCCTCTGGGTTGGGAAACAGACTGGAAAGCCAGGCAGGAGGCCCAGGGGAGGGTCCGGGAGGATTGTAGCCACTGGAGGAGAGGTGGGGAAAGAAGAATGGAGCTTGCAGACTGGATGGAGGGACAGAGGGAGCATCTGGCCAGAGAGATGGTGTGAGAAGAGGCTTGTACTCTAGTAGAATGAAGACAATTAGGAACCCAGAGTTTCCCGGGGAGCTTCATCCCAGGGGAAGGAATGAGTGTTTACAGCTTATCAAAACTGGTCAAGGAGAGAGACAGGGTTTTTTAGGTACAGCCTAGCCCTTCAAAGGCATGGCGGTATGACACCTGTCCTGCGAGTAGTAGGTTTAGAAAGAGGCAAAAACATAGCATACGACTCTAAGGTATTAACACCAAGCTGAGAGCATGGGACCTGGTCCTGGGGGTTCTGGCAACTAAGAAGGGGGGGGACTTGTGAAGACTGGGGATGATCAGTAGAAAAGAGGCTCAGGCCTCAGCAACCAAGGGGCCCAACCCAGGTCCTCATGTTGCCCCGTCCCTTTCTCCTGGGCAGGTACTTCATGAACATCACTTGGGATAACCGAGACTACTCCTTCAATGAGGATGGCTTTCTGGTGAACCCATCACTGGTGGTCATCTCCCTCACCAGAGACAGGACATGGGAAGTGGTGAGTGGCCAACCAGACCCCAGGCATCTGTGGGAGAGTACCTGGACCCCTCCCTGGGTCTAAGGGAGAAGGGCTGGAGGGCTAGACCCCTGTGTCTGAGGGAGGAGAGACAGGTCTAGGCTCCAACATGTTATGGAAGTCATAACTGAAGGCACAGATTCTGGTCTGAAGGAGGAAGGAGCAAGGTATCTGGGTTCTGGAGGAAAGTGGGACACATAATCCTTGGTTTGAGGGGCAGGAAAACCAGGACACCCTGGAATGCTCCCAGGAAGCATGGCAGTATGACTGTTTTGTTTGTTTGGTTTTGGTTTTTTTGTTTTGTTTTGTTTTGTTTTGTTTTTGCCAAGGTGGGCAGCTGGGAACAGCAGACCCTCCGCCTCAAGTACCCTCTATGGTCCCGCTATGGCCGCTTCCTGCAGCCAGTAGATGACACACAGCACCTCACTGTGGCCACACTGGAGGAGAGACCCTTTGTCATTGTAGAGCCTGCAGACCCCATCAGCGGCACTTGCATCAGAGACTCGGTCCCCTGCCGGAGCCAGCTCAACCGTACCCACAGGTGACAGCCCCCCGGATCCAGCCACTTCAGCCTCAGAATCCTTTCTTTCCCCGGAAGCACAGCCCCTCAGCCCTCCCGCTGGGTGACCTGGGGCGGGGGTGAGGGTGGGGGGGGGAAGCCAAGAAATTCTTAAGCTTCATCTCCCAAGAAAACACTATCCATAGTTTTAGCAGCTGCTTGTCCCTGACCTCATGGGAGAGCCTAACAGTGGTCCCCAACCTCTCCAAGCCTGGTCGCTTCCCGCAGCCCTCCACCTGACGCTCCCCGCCCGGAGAAGAGATGCTGTAAGGGTTTCTGCATTGACATTCTGAAGAGGCTGGCGCACACCATCGGTTTCAGCTATGACCTCTACCTGGTCACCAACGGCAAGCATGGCAAGAAGATCGATGGCGTCTGGAATGGCATGATTGGTGAGGTAAGACAGGCAGGGACAAAACCTGTGGGGGAAGAATCTTGAGGATATAGGCCAAAAGGAGGGCGTCCTGGAGCAGGGGGCGTGGCCAAAGGAGACTGCAGGCTTGGTAAGGGCGTTGTGTGAGGTGTAGGGTCACAGGCTGAGGGAAACCTTCAGGGGTAAGACCGGGATGCTTGGGGCAGGGCCAAGAGAATTGCCAGATTATGGGAGGCGATCAAAAGAAGGGACTTTGGAGGACAATGGGGAGAAGGGCTAGGAGGGTGGATCTCCTGGGGAGGGGCGGGACTAGGGGGTAGAATTCATAGGAAGAGGTTTTGGAGGGCGGGACTCCTAGAAGGGGGCGGGACAGGAAATCTAGATCCCTAGACCTTAGGCAAGTGATGTTGGGACAGTGGATGGGGTAGAGGAGACCTCTTCTGCTCCTGCTTCTGCTCTCTCTCTCCCTTACTTCCCTTGCTCCTCTGTTCCCCTTCTCACTCATCAACCAGACCTAGCCTGTCTCCCACACCATCACTGTCTCCCAGGGCCAGGCTTTGCCCAGCGCTGGCCTCTGTCCTCTGAGCTGCTCCCCTTGCCAACTCCTCGATCCACCCCAGGTGTTCTATCAGCGTGCGGACATGGCCATCGGCTCTCTCACCATCAATGAGGAGCGGTCAGAGATCGTGGACTTCTCAGTTCCTTTTGTAGAGACAGGCATCAGCGTCATGGTGGCACGCAGCAATGGCACTGTGTCCCCCTCTGCCTTCCTCGGTGAGCCAGCCAAGACAGAAAGTCATACTTAGACAAGGCTAGAACAACCGTCTCTAACACTGTGGACCCTGGGTCCCATGAGGTGACATCACTTCCAAGTTTCAGGTTCCTGATCTGTAAAATGGGAGAAATACTTTGCCTGGCAGGAATTTCAACTGAAGTTCAGCAAGTCTGAGCTCAGGAGTCTTCTCTTGTAGTGCCTTCCACAGTTCTGATCCTGGGTTTGCACCCGCGGTTGTTTGGGTTGTTGTTGTTTGTTTGTTTGTTTGTTTTTAAGACAAGGTCTCTCTATGTAGTCCTGGCTGTTCTGGAACTCAGAACTCAGAGCGATCTGCCTGCCTCTGTCTCCCGAGTACTGGAACTAAAATATGCCCTACCACACCCAGCCAGATTTTTTATTTTGGTTTGTTTAAAGATTTTATTTATTTTTATTTTTCTGTGTATTATCATTTTGACTGAACTGGAGTTACAGACGGCTGTGAGCTGCCGTGTGGGTGCTGGGAATTGAACCTGGGTCCTCTGGAAGAATACCCAGTGCTTTTAACCACTGAGACATCTCTCCATCCCAATAATTTTTTGTTGTTGTTGTTGTACTTTTGGGGGTGGGGTTCAAGACAGGGTTTCTCTGTGTAGCCCTGACTGTCCTGGAACTAGCTCTGTAGACCAGGCTGGCCTCAAACTCAGAGACCTGCCTGCCTCTGCCTCCCGAGTACTGCTACCTCTCAGCTGATTCCTGGTTGTTCTGTTTTGTTTTAAGATATAGACTTAATATGTAGCTTAGGTTGGCCTTGAACATGCAACCACCCTTTTACGTCTTTGTCTCTGCCTGCCTCTAGAGTGCAAAGATTTGTATTCTTTTTTTTTTTTTTCCTTAAAGAGGGCCCTCCAAAGCCAGGTGTGACCCGGCTCGAAAATGTGTAGGGCTTTTCTTTGTTTTTTGGTTTGTTTGGTTTTTTCCAGTACTAGGGATTGAAGGCAAGATCTAGAAGACCATAGTGACTAAGACAGACAAATTCTTGTCTCCTAGGAGCTGCCTACTTTCAAGAGAAACAGACTAGACCGTCCCCAATAGCTATCATGAGAAATTGAGCTGAGGTGAAGAGAGGCACAGGGTGGCTGCTGGTGTGAATAGGCTTTTTTTTTTTTTTTTTTTTAATTTTTATATATATATATATACAGGGTTTCTCTGTATAACCCTGGCTGTCCTGGAATTCCCTCTGTAGACCAGGCTAGCCTCAAACTCAAAGGGGTCTGCCTGCCTCTGCCTCCCAAGTGCTGGGATTAAAGGCTGGCAAGGGGGGGCTACTGCAATGGTCTATGACAAAAAGGACAGAGGTGTGCAGAAGCACATCAGCAAGGCAGATGTCTATGGATCTGGGTGTGACCAGGAAGCCACTTATCAACTCCTGATCTGGGGACAGTAGAAGTGGGCAAGAAGACAAGGCCAGCAGGTCACAGGTCATGTCTGTTGCCCCCCTGCTCTTGGCAGTCTGAACAAGGCGAGAGAGAGAGAGAGAGAGAGAAAGAGAGAGAGAGAGAGAGAGAGAGAGAGAGAGAGAGAACAGAAGTTCTGAGAAAGATCCTTTCCCCTGACAGTGATAAGAGAGAAGACCATGCTTGTTCCTTTGTTCCTTGCTGGCCATGGAGCTGGGGAGGACAGGCCCAAGGAGCTTGAGGGACAGCATCAAGGAGCAGGGTCACCTTGATCCTGTCCCCTGTGAGCACAGGCGAGGAGTGCAGCCTGGGGCTGGGTGGTCATGGCTGCCAAGATGCAGAGCCTGGGCCGGGATGAGCAGCCCTGAGGGAAGGCTGGTGAGGTGGCGACTCGGGTCTCGAGCTCAGGAAACATAGTAAACGGCTGGTGAGGCAGTGAAGACCACAGAAACAGTTACAGTAGCTCTCTGCGAGGAAGACTGCCAGAAGTCTATGTGCTAATAGGCTGTCCCTGAAGTAGGGGCCAGAAGAGGAAACAGAATAGGATGGAGTCACTGGGCTCCCTCTGGTCCCCAAGCCTTTGCTTGGCTGACGCCTCCCATGTCCCCAGAGCCCTACAGCCCTGCCGTGTGGGTGATGATGTTCGTCATGTGCCTCACCGTGGTCGCCGTCACAGTTTTCATCTTTGAGTACCTCAGTCCTGTGGGCTATAACCGAAGCCTGGCCACGGGCAAACGTGAGTTCCCTTCCTTAGCTGACCCCACACAAAGCTGTATCCCAGTAGCCCTGGGGTAGAGCTAGGTACAAGAAGTGGAGGGACTGTGAGATCCATGTCCTGTCCTGGCCCCCCACAGGCCCTGGCGGCTCTACCTTCACCATTGGGAAATCCATCTGGCTGCTGTGGGCCCTGGTGTTCAACAACTCCGTGCCAGTGGAGAATCCTCGGGGCACCACCAGCAAGATCATGGTACTGGTGTGGGCCTTCTTTGCCGTCATCTTTCTTGCCAGCTATACAGCCAATCTGGCTGCCTTCATGATCCAGGAGGAGTACGTGGACACTGTGTCTGGGCTCAGCGACCGGAAGGTGTGTACGGGTGTGTGATGTGTGGTGTGTGTGTGGAGGGGGTAGGAGTGGGCAGGCTCAGCTGGCTTGTAACCTGTCCCAGGGCAGAGGGGTTCCTGGGAGACTTCCCAGGGGGAGTCAACTGGGCTCCCCCTCATCCCTAGAAGAGTAAAGATGGAAGGTTCTGAAAGGAGCTGAATGATTTAAACATTCCTGGGGAAAGAGGCTGTTCCCCAGAGTCCCAGGAGCAGTAGTGCCAAATGGGATGTTCTAGACAAGTATATCCCTCACACTGTAATGAAGATCAAATTCCTGATACAGCTAATCCATTGGAGACCATTTGAGGGGTGGTGGTAAAATACATCAGCAATGAATGACTAACAATATAGAAATAACACTGAACACCAGGACATACAGGAGTCAGTCTCAGACTAGTGATGCATGCCTATAATTGCAGTCCTCCAGAGGCTGAGGCAGGAGGACCATAAGTTTAAGGACAGGCTGACTACATAGTAAGTCCCTGTCTAGAATAAGAACAGCAATAAAGTCAAGTCCAAATTTTTACTGATTAGATTCAACCATGCATTAAAATTATCCCACCAAAACACTCCAAATGCCCACCCTCTTGGTTTGTACTCCTGCCCATGGTGCCCATCCACAGCATGTAGGGATGGCAGCCATAAGGGACACTGTGAGACTACACTGGCTAGCCAATCAAACTGTTAGTGGATTGTGGGATAGATGCAATGGGTTGCATTAAGCATTGTCTTCAGTGGACCTGTACCAGAGGTAGGACATCAATGCAAACAGTGTGTTTGGTCATACCTTATACAGCAAAGGGAATGTGGTTCTACCAACATTTTCTGAGCCTGGTTCTTAATTTGCAGGCTCTTCAGAACATGGGCATTCGGTTTGGGTGTTTCCTAGAGGGTACATTAATAACTCCTCCTTCCGCTCCAGTTCCAGCGGCCCCAGGAGCAATACCCACCCCTGAAGTTTGGAACGGTGCCCAATGGGTCCACGGAGAAGAATATCCGCAGCAACTACCCTGACATGCACAGCTACATGGTGCGATACAACCAGCCGAGAGTGGAGGAGGCTCTCACACAGCTCAAGGCAGGGTCAGCGCAGACTCGGGCAGTGGGGCCCCTAGAGCCTTTTGGGTGGGTGGGGGCTCATATCTGATGTCATCCTGGGGTGGTTCACCAAGGGGGCCTGGAACAGTCAGGACCGTGACTAGACTTCTTTGCTTTGTAACTTTAGACACTTGACTCAGTGCTCTGAATCTGTTTCTTGTGTGTGCAGTAAGGATCACAAAGACATCTCCTTGCTATAAGAGCAAAGTTTGGTCAGGAGTGGTGGTGCACGCCTTTAATTCCACCACTTGGGAGGCAGCTCTTGGTGAGCTCCAGGCCAGCCAGGGCTACATTCTGAGACCTTGTCTCAAAATAAACCAACAGAAAACTTAGTTAATGCACACAGCCCAGTGGCCAGAGCATTGTGGGTCTTTGTGAGCCCCTGTATTGTTATCATCAGTTCTGAACTCCGCAATGAATACTTGGATTATGGGAGGTGATTTTTTTTTTTTTAATGTTAGCTCTCTAAATCATAGAACTAAAGTTAAATCCTGTCCTCAGAGTGCAGCTCCAGAATGGCAAACCTAGTGTGGGGCCTGGTTTATGGCTCAGCAGTAGAGGGCTGGCCTGGTCTGTCTCAAGCGCTGGATTCATTCTTCAGGACTGCAGTTTCCTACATGGAGGGCAGCCGCTCTTTCCTCTTTCAGCTTGTGTTTCTTCTCTTATCCCCTTTCTGTGCTGGACAGTGGGTAGAAGACATTTCCTATTCTCAGTTACTGAGGATCAGGGATGAAAAATGAGTATTAAACACAGAAACTGGCAGGGTCACCAGGTGTTAAGAGTGGGCTTCTCAACAGGGTCACAGTCACCAGGACATCAGGTGGGCATCTGGGAAGAGATAGCATGTGTGTGCTCACGGGATAGACTCAGAGCCTTGCAAGCAGAGGACATATAGAGGCCCTGAGGCTGGTGTGGAGGGACATCTGGAAGGCCAGGTGGCTGAAGGGCATGGACTGAGAGTGAAAGGGCAGAGGGGAGGACAAACGGTGAACCCTGAGACCATCAGGGTTGGCTTTGTGCCAAAGTGGCAAGACACCTTTGCAGGAGACTAAGCAAAGAAGCCTTCAGTTTCTTGTTCCAGAGTGTTCTCCACTGAGAGACCATAGGGAAGCACAAGCAGTATGGAGGCCATTATGTCTTTTAGAACCTTCCTCAGGCCTCACCTTCTCGCTCATCCCTCAAGCAGCAGTTCTGGCTGGCTCTTACCCCTTTCTCTCGAGTGGATTGTTGAGCTACAAGAGAAGAAATGCAGTCAGCTGGCACAGTATAGGGTCAGCGCAAGGATAAAGCTCTGTACCAAAAAGTATTCACCCACCTAAACATGTAAGGGAACAGTTCTGGGGCATCTGTGGTTCCTGTACTTATAACATGGTCAACAACAAAGCAGACACACTTCGAGATTGGGTAGAACGTTAACACACTGCTCTCTGCATCTTGTAGGATAACAAGTCCAGGGAGCCAATCGTGGTGGGATTGGCACTTGGGAGGGAGAGGCAAAAGGATTGAGGGCTTAAGGCCATTCTGAACTACGTACTGAGGCCCTGTCCCAAGCAGGAGAACAAAATAGTGCTTGGCTAGCAGGACAGTTCAAAGATGCTGTCAAGGAGTCAAACTCTGTACACATTTCTGTTCTACCAAACTTGCAGTATAGACCTCCATGCTCGTTCAGTGGCCTCGCAGTCACAGGAAAGCTGTTGCCATTCTATGGAGACCGCCCTGGTTTCAAGCGTGGAGGAGGAAGTGTGATGGAGTGCAGGCTCTCCTCTTTGCCAGCCTTTGCCCTCTCAGGGACTTGTGCGTCCTTCTAAGAACCTATCAAGCGACCGATCGTAACTGTCAGGGCAACTGGGAAGACGATTATCTGAGCTGTGAATGAGTCTGTGGTCTGAGATGTAGTCTCACTGTCTGCCAGAGTCTTGCCCTGTGTTTTGGCAGTTTTTGTTTTTGTTTGCTTGCTAGCTTGCTTGCTCGTTCGTTTTTTGCCAAGCCCAGCAAAGTTCTCTCTCGTAGCTCTCCATCTCTGCCTCTCTATCCTCTCTTTCTGGGGTCACATGGACTCTGAATCCAAACTCTCAATGAGCCAGTGAGCCTCCCCTTGGGGTCTGCATTTCAGCACTTCCTTATCAGACAGCTCTGATTTGTCTCCTGGAGTGCTGTGCTCTGGCCATCAACTCCCACTGAGACACCTCCTTCTCCTTCACCCTCTCCCTGGACCCGTCTGTTATATTCATATGACAGATATTGCTGATGCTCTGGGCAGGGACCCTGAAAACTTTCCCAGGGCTCCGTGCAATGGAAAACTTGATACTTTAAGCTAGGAAGCCAGCATGGTACCCATCCTACCTTGGCAGATAACGATATATATATATATATTCACACACACACACATACATATATATATTCAAGTTAGAAACGTGGCTACATGGCTTCTTCCATCTCTTATGGCTACGAGGACTGACTGTCCTATCTTTTCCTAAAGCCGAAGCCTTGCCTTTCCTCACTTGGAAAATGCCTACCTTCCTCTGCTCATGGCTCCCAATTGCTCGGACCTCTCCTCGTTGATATAAGTTGGAGTATAGAAGTTTTCCAAATTGCAAGGATTCCCAGAGCAGAATCTTAAAGGGAATGTTCCGGTGGGTATAACCCTCGGCCCCAGGGACTCTACTCTCTGTGGTCAGGACACAGCCAGCATCTACTCCTCTGGTGTTTGTTTGTTTGTTTGTTTGTTTAGTTTGGGTCTTTGAGTCTCACTATGTAGTTCTGGCTGGCACTGCCAGAGCAAAGATATGACAATCTCAGGTACTCCCTGGCCAGCCATACTCTCTGATAGATGAGCTCCAGATACAGCGAGAAGACCTGGTTGGAGAGATTACTTAGGTAGAAGCAATTTACTAAGTAAGCATGAGGACCTCGGATCCCCAGCATCTGCAAAACAAGCTTGGTGTGCCTGTGTGCGAGACTGCAACCCTAGCACTGCGTGAGGCACAGAGACAGGAAGGACTGCTGGGGAGTGCTAGCTACCAGCCCCGCTTCAGGTTCAGTGAGAGATCCTGCCTCAAGGGAATAAAGTGGAGCATGCTAGAGAAGACTGTATTCAGTGTCTTCCTCAGGCCTCTGTGCACTTGCACAGGCACACATCAATGCAGCTAACACACACACAAACAAAAGGCAGACATTGATGGAAGACATCCAATATTGACCCCTGGTTTCTACACACGTGTGCACACACACGACCATATAAACATGTACATATAACACACATATAAGGAAGGAAGGAAGGAAGGAAGGAAGGAAGGAAAAAGAAAGGAAAGAAAAAGAAGAGAAGAAAGAGAAGAGAAGAGATGTCTTTGACGTTATCTCAGCTCTCAGGCATCTGGCCAGAGAGACATGGTCCTTCTGACCTTGCTGTTTGCCTCTGTGCTGATACCCTTTGGTTCTGGTCCCCAAGGGTCTGGCATTCTATTAGTCTTCAGGAACACCAGCAATCGTGGGTTCAGCACCAGCTGCCGGGGTTTGACTGGAGCTTGCTGTGGCTCCTGACCCACCTCGCTTCCTGGAGTTTAGCAAGTGGCTGGTGGGAGTGGGAGCAGGTTCTAAGAATTCTTCTTCTCCCTGCCTCCTTTCCACCTTGAAGCTGGCAGCCCCCAGCCCCGCCCACTGCTCCCAGATTCTCAGCAACCCAACTTTCTTAGACTCCTTTCTAAGCTGTTCTTTCTTCTGCCACAAAATAGTCTGTTTGCCTAGCACAGGGTTTGGGTTACAGTGCGGCCTCCCCGCTCCTAACAGCGGTGTGTGCCGTTCCTCCCATCCTTCTGGAATAGAGCTGGGAGCTTGAGTGTGAGTCAGAGAGTTCTGATAGCATGAAAAGAGAGGTGAGAATAATTTCATGTTGTTGTCTCCAAACTGCTACCACTCTAACATGTAATTAATCAATATAAACACTGATAGAATACCCTATTATTATGGCTTTTTTGACACAGGGTCTCACTGTGTAGCCTTGGATGGTCCAGAAGTCACTTTGTAGACCAGGCTAGGCTAGTCTTGAACTCACAGAGATCCAATTGTCTCTGGTGTGAGCCCTCACACCCAGCTAGGCTCATCACATCCGACTCTCTCCACTCTAGTTCATTCCCCTGCCTCATCTTTTAAAGCAACATTAAATTTTTATTTTTATTTTGTCGAGAATTTTACTTTTTAACTTCCATGAAACCCTTCTTCGGGGCTGGAGCTGTGGCACAGTGGTAGAGCACTTGCCTAACATGTGCTAGGCTCTGAGTTAAATTTCCAGTACCACATAACACATAAATAAGCCAAAGAAAAAACAAAGAAAGAAAAGAAACCCCTCCTCATTTTTTGTCTTCTTTTTTCCTCCACCTCTTCTTCCTTCTCCTGTCTTCTCCTTCCCCCATTCTTCTAGTTGCCCCTCCCTCCTCTCCCTCCTTCTCCTTCCCATTCTCTTGACTGTCTTGCCCTGCTTCTGACCCCACCCCCCACCCCCCAGTCACCTATAGTCTCTGGTCCCCACTGAGCTCTAGATGGCCACTGCTCTGATCCGCGCCCTGAACACTCCACCAGAGCCTGGCATTCTCTGCTCACCCCGGGACCTTTGCTGATTTAATTCACTTTCTGGAACATCTCATCAGCTGAAATGTAACTTGCAGCTCAGAAGCCTAGGAACCCAGGAAAGTGTGCTGGCACTGGCAATCCACAGCGCTGTCCTGTAGGAGTGGCAGCCATTTGTGCCCAGCGACCATCCTGGGAGATAAAAATAAACAAGTGAAGGATTTTTTTTTTTTTTTTAATTTTCAAAACAAAAAGTCCAAAAATATTACTTGGACACATCAGTACAAACATGATTTGGTTTGTATATTCAGTTCTACTTTTATTAAGCGTTATCCATCCAGAGATTGGAGGATGAAATACAGGATTTTTTTTTCTTTTAGACAGGGTCTCAGGTAGCCTGGGGTTAGCCTCTTTCTTAACATGTAGCTGAGGTTGGTTTGAACTCTTGCTTCTCCTGGCTTCTTCTCTGTAGTGCTGGAATTACTGTATCATTTTGCTATTTATCTTTCTATCTCCAAATACCTCCTTTGTAAAGCTAGTCTAGATTTTTTTTAATGACTTTTTTTTTGTGTGTGTGTGGAGTTACAGAGAGTTGTGAGCTGCCATGTGGGTGCTGGGAATTGAACCCAGCTCCTCTGAAGAGCAGTCAATGCCCTTAACCACTGAGCCATCTCTCCAGTCTCTGCTAACTTTGACTTCTTTTTTTAAATTCTTTTACCTTTACTTTCTGTGCATTGGTGTTTGGCCTGCATGTATGTCTATGTGAAAGTGTCAGATCTTGGGAGTTACAGGAAGCTGTGAGCTGCCATATAGGTACTGGGATTTGAACCGGGGTTCTCTGGAAGAACAGTCAGTGCCCCCAACCACTGAGCCATCTCTCCAGCCCCCTAACCTTGATTTTTAATTTCACCATTTTACACCCACTTCTCACAATGGAATATTTGTTCTCACATTTAAATCACAACTGTGAGTCTTACTCCTGTTCGTGTTAGGATCAAGGAAGTACCTCACAGCTGCCGCAAAGTAGAAAGTGATTTGTTTTTCCTGGAGCTGATAACCGTCCTTCCCTACCCACAGTTGTTTGTTGGGGGTGGAGCATCGAGGTTCTCAGTGCCTTGGGTTAGCTTCTTGCCAACACCTCGGCTAAGTGTGTTTTATTTTCCAAGAACTTATTTCTTTGGTCTCAGCCTTCTTTTTGTTGGTAGTGTTTTTTGTTGTTGGTTTGGTTGTTTTGTTTTTAGGTTAAGGCCTCACTGTAGTAGGCCCTGGCAGGGCTGGGACTTTCTCTGTAAACCAGGCTGGCCTTGAACTTTCAGCCTAAGCCTCCCCCAGGCTGGGATTGCAGTCATGCTCTATCGAAACGCCTGGCACTTTTGGTCTCAGAATTTTTAGTGTTCTATAAATTCCGCAGTAGGGTCTTTTATAGAACCCTGCTTATGTTTGATGTTGCAGTATCTTATCTTCTTCCTCTGATGATAATGATCATAATATGTCACCAGTTTGCCTTCTCCCCATTTATTCTGGTATTTTTAGTGATATCAACATTTATTCTGTACATTTGGGAGTGAAGGTGAAGAGAAATGGTGGCAATGAGCCCGTGAGCTGGGTTGCTGACCACGAGCTCTACCCTGGGTTCATCTGGACCTTGTTACACATGCACGCATGCGTGCAGGCGCACACACCAGCATGCATACTCACGTACACGTGCACACATATACATACATGCATATGTGCACACACCCTTATTTAATATAGAAAGGAACAAAGAAGGAAATGGTTGAGCAGGACTGGCATAGGCTTTGATAAACCCCCAATGATACAAAACAGAAAAGGCTTTGATGTGTCCATTCCTCCCTCCACCCTCACCAAAGATCTGTTGGTGCTGTTGCACTAGGCAGTGGGCTGAGCCCTGCCTCAGCAGTGAGCAGATCCAAGCCCTCTCTCGGGCATCCAGACTAGCACTCTCCATGTGTAGGAGCCAGCCATGTGTGGTAGAGCAGCGTGTTCCTGCAGTGGGCGGAAGGTATCAGACTGGTGTAGTCCAGCAAGACATCCCTTGAAAGTGGTTGGTGTCACTCAAGATGCAAGAACAAATAGCCACACATGGTCACCACAGTGGCCAAGAGAAGACTGTCATTTCTCTGTTGAGACAAGGTCTCTTTATGTCACCCTAGCTGGCCTGGAACTCACAGAGATCCACCTGCCTCTACCATCCAAGTGCTGAGATCAAAGGTGTGCACCAGCGAACACCCATCACACCTATAGTTATGGAGGCATTTTCTAGTTGGTGTTAAGTTGACAAAACAAAACCAGGAGATCCCTTCATGGAACTTAAAGTCCAGTGGAGGGAAACGAAATACAAGCTGGGTAAGATGTCAGGGTGTGCTGCAGGTGATGTGTGCTGACAGTATAAAACGGTCAAGTTTGGGAAGCCTGTGGAGAGACCTTCAGGATTAAATAAGGGCTCCAGAATTTTCTTTCGAACAAACACTCGGAGGAAGTGAGAGACTGAGTTGGGCTGCCGTCTGGGGGCATTTCCACAGAGGGAAAGGTAGTACAAAGATGTGAAGGCCAGTGTGGCTGGAACCAGGTAGCAGATGTCCCACGGCACAGGACCTCTAAGCATCAGCTGACTGGTGGCATAGAGAAGCAGGACAAGGGGGAGCTGAGGAGAGACAGGCACTGGTTAGAATGTTGGCTCCTTCTGTCCCCAGGCTGGGAACAAACACTCAGGAAAGCAAGGGTAAAGGCAGGGCAGCCTCAGTTTTCAATCTACAATCTGTATACACTCCAGCAAATGCTGTAAGGAATGGCTGGGGTTTCTGTTTGTTTATTCTATTTTAAACAGGTTTGCTGTGTGACAAGACTTTTCCTGGGGAGACACAACACACAATCTACTCACCATAGGCTGCCAACAGCAAACCAAAGTACAAACACCACCAAAGTCCAACTTGGTGAACCAATGAGCTTCACTGGGTGCTCCACAGGACTGAGTGAGGAGTTGCTTACAAGGGCAGACGTGACTCAAAGACAGCTGCATCACCAAGGCCCACTTCAGCATGGGTGACAGTTCACAAATGCTAGGAACTGAGAGCACACTGCACTGCCTGCAGGCAGCCCCACAGGCTGGAAAGTGACCTTCCAGGTGCCTCAGTTGGTCCAAACCTCTCTTGGCAGCTCAGCTTGCCATTCTTCCAGGCCACCAGTCTCCTCTCACAGTCTTCTTGGCAGCTCAAGCTCCTTCTTCCTGAGAGGGACTCTTAGCTTTTAGTGCTTACTCTGACAGGCAGGTGCCTAATGATCTGGTCAGTTTTGGGGACTTCCTGAAGCTAGTTTGAGTTGTTTACCATCCTGCTGAAGGAGTTTCTTTGAGAAGTTTGTTATACAGCACTCCATTCACCCTTCCATAGCCACCACCCCACCCCCTCTTACATTCTTTCTGCCCCCTCATCCACAATGATCCCTGAGCCTTAGAGGGGGTGATTATAGATGTCCGTCCACCTGTGGCTAAGGATTAGGCCACTGTGCCATAGTCTTGGCCACTTGCTCTCAAGAGAGTCACCAATGTTTATGAGTTGAATAAACACATGTATCTTTCCAGAGGATAGGCAGGAGAAAGAACATCCTGGACTAGCATCCCATGACCCACAACAGATAGTGGGTTACAAAGATGACCTTGGTGACTCTCTCAGAAAGTCTGTGGTCATCTGTCAGGAAGGTAAAGTGTCAGGAAGATACTAATGTGAAACACAAGCAGGCTCTAATACAGCATGGAAGGGCTCCATCTGTTTGGATCAATTTGCTCCTCTACAGATCAAGGTTGGGTGTCCCGGCCCGCACTGCTGCTCTGATCTGAGAGTCAGTCAACAGGGTCTACAAAGAGAGAGAGAATGGGGATAGAGGGGCAAGAGACATGAAGAATGGAGACAAGACAGAGGGTCTGACCAAGTCTCATTTATTGAAAGGAAAGCCTGGATATATATATATATATATATATATATATATATATATATATATATATATATATATATATATATATATATATATTAATTATATAGCTGGGGGCACTAAACAGCAAAACAAGGTATGTGAGAAAAACAAGATGTTTATCAGAGTGTACTCAGCTGTTGTGGGTTGTTGAAAAACAAGTCTCTTGTCAGGGTGTATGGCTCGAGATGGCTGCAAAGATGGTAGCCGCTTTCTGCTAGGAGTTGGCTCCCAACACATTGGGTACACATTACAGATAGGAGGCGCTAACTTAATCATCTCCTGTGACCCTCAGTCATTCTCTCTGAACCATGACATTTACATATCCTGGAACTTTCCACAGAGCTTCCTGGCATGTCTCCACACCTGATAAACTCAGTGGGGCTGGCTTAATCTGCTCAGACCTACTCAGAGCCAAAGGTGAATGTGTTCCACCGGCCCCCTGCACCTACTGCCTCCCTGGGTCAGAGTGGCCCTGGGTTGGACCCCATTCATACCTGGCGGTTGGGGAATCCTCTGGCTGGGAAAAGCATCTCCACCCCAAGGATAATGTCTGCCTGGAGGGAACTGTACCCTCCTTAGCCTGGAGTTACAACCCTGGGCCAGGCTAGCCCACCTTCTCCTTATTGTTCTATCCTCTGGGAGCTGCTCCTCAGGACACAAGTCCTGCAGCAGCTCCTTAGCACAAGTCGGTTTCCCCTCAGCTTTTCCCCTTAGGAACTCCAGTCTCCCCACGTTTGTCTTTAAGCAACCTAGACAGACCTCTTTCCTCTGCTTGACCATCTCTCATCTCCTGGGCTGCACTCTTACTTAAGGACACACTCCTCATGTGCTCATCTGAGTCCCTGGGATGGGACAAAACCTGCCCTACTTTTTAAAGAGCTTGCCCCACCAAAGCTGCTAAGGCTCCATACTGACCCTGAGGTCCTGGCGGGATCACCCTTTCCCTTAACACCTCTGTAAACACAGTTCTCTCTGGCCAAGTGAACTGGGGTTCAAGCACAGCTTCCCTTACTCCTAATTCCCTCTGCTATGCTCCTCCAGCCTGATATTTATGGGGACTTCGGACAGTGATAACTAACTGTCCCCAATGGCTTTCCCGTGCCAGGCCATCAGGACTGATTTCCCTCACACACTCTCCAGCTACACAGCCTTTGCCTTAAGGGGGGATGGGGAGGTACAGGAGTCAGTTTTTCTGCCTCCATGGCAGCCAGACTGACCCCACCAACGGCCATGTCCCACAGCCTCACAAGCCTCACAAGCCAGGTTCTTTCATTGCTTAAGTCGTCTCTAATTCCAGCAGCTCAAGTCCTGAGCATTTCCTGCTCATCCTAGTTTTCTCCATCGCTGATTCTCTCTCTTTTCCTATTAAAGGTTGGACCTTCAGGGTATCTTCTTCTGCTTTTACGTGTTCTTCTCTTTCTCATTCTCTGAATCGCCCCATGGCTTGGATCCCAGGAAGGGCTTTTGAGCATGGGCCTAATTGTTTTCTCTTTTCTTCTTGTCCCCCAAGTCCTAGGCAGCAGCAAGCCAACACCCCTTCCCCTCCTCCTCCCCCTCATCCTCTCCTTTAAATTACTCACCAAATCAGAAGGTATCATGGAGGATGCTAGCCACATCTCCCCTTCTGTTGCAATTGCTCCTTTGCAACAGTAAATTCCTGCTCGGCCTCAGGTGCATTTCTAACTACAGGACGTAGGCAGGCAACTTCTGCGGCTGCTTGCCAAAAGCAGTATCAGCCCCTGTGAGCTAATCATGAAGACTGCAAAATTTCCTCTACCCCTTTAACGGTTTTTAGGGCATCTCTGTATTCACATGGTTGGACCCCACTCCTCAAGCTGGCATGCCACCACACAGCACACAGATGAAGAGTCCATCCTGGGATTCTTCCTACAGAGCCTCCCAATAATGATGGCTCAGCCTTAGTGGCATGTCTCACTGCAAGAACCATGCAACCACTGTCATAGAGGGAAGGCACACTAGCACATTGCACTGGCATGTCCTCCCCAGGTGCTGCTCCCTTAGGCTGCTCAGCCAAGGCTGCATGTCTCACTACTCACAGCCAGGACCATGAACTCACACCTCCCCAACTTATCTTTGTTTCTGCCCTGTTCTTGATCCTGGAGAGACAGAACACATGTCTACTCACCCCAGAGAAGTATCCCATGACAAACAAAATATGAATACCATCAAAGTCCAACCTAGTGAACCAATGTGTTTTATTGGGGTTACTTACAGGAGTATGGGTGAGGGATTACTTACAGGAGCAGAAATGACTCAAAGACGACTGCATCACCAAGGCCCACCCGAGCAAGAGTGACAGCTCACAAAGCTGGGAGCCTGGCACACACTGCACAGCCTGCAGGCAGCTTAGCAGGTTAGAGAGTGTTCTTTCCATGTGCCCCAGTTGGTCTAAACCTCTCCCAAGCAGCTCAGCCAGTTTCTGTTTCTTCCAGGGAGGTCTGGTCTCAGGGTCTTATTTGCAGCTTGGCTTCTCTGAGAGGGACTCTCCAATTTTATTGATTAGTCTGGAAGAGAGGGGCCTAATGAATCTAGTCAGTTTCAGGGACTTCCTGAAGCTATTTTGGGCTGATTGCTTTCTGCTTAGTTTCCACATAGAATGGAATATTTCAGCCTCAGAGAAAACTGTTACACACAGGTACCCTCATACAGCTTAGGCTTACCTCAGACTCACTGCAATTCTCCAGTCTCACCTTTCCAAGTGATAACAGAAGTGAAGCACCTGACTAAAATATGAATTTGTTTTTACAATGGTGTGGATTGGCTTTGCACACTGCTAGGTGCTTTACTGTTGTTCTATTGCTGTGAAGAGACACCATAACCAAGGCAACTCTTACAAAAGAAAGCATTTAATTGGGGAGTTTGCTTACAGTTTTAGAGAGTTAGTTAGTCCACGATAATCATGACACAAAGCACATGGTGTGCCACCAGGGTAGTAGCTGAGCTCTTCTGTCCTGATCCACAGGCAGCAAGGAGAGAGAGAGGGACACTGGGGCTAGCCTTGGCTTTTGAAGCCTGAGAGCCCACCCCCACTTGACTTAAGTGCTCTAACACTGAGTCATGCCCCCAGCCCCTCACAGAAAAATCCTAGGCAGACTCCCTATCTACTGAGCTACATCTCCAGCCCAAGGTTGAATTTAAATAAAGATTTATGGAAGAGGGGTTACAGATAGTAGCTGAAGGAGGGGAGCAGGCATTAGGTCACAGAACTGAGCACATAATTAAAATGAGTGCTGGGGGTGCATGGGGAGTTGGCCTGTGGTTAAGAGCACCTGTTCTGACACAAGGCCCAGGTTCTGTTCCCAGCACCCACACAGTGGTTTATAACCACCTGTAACGCCAGTTCCAGAACCTGTAGAAGAGACCCTCTGCAGGAACTGCATGCATGTGCTGCACAAACATGCAGGCAAAACACTCATACACATATAACAATAAAAAAAAAATCTTAAAAAACAAAACAAAACAAAAAAAAAACAAGTGCTAGGCCTGAGATACAGCTCAGGGGTAGAGAATTTGTTTAGCTCCAGGCTCTTGGTTCCATTAGGAGGAAAAAGTAGAAAGTAGGTGCTGTCTGATTCCACCTCTTGAGACTCCTCCACCCTTTCCATCTCAGGAGCTTTGCCTTGTAGCTTTCTCTCTCTCTCTGAAATGCTCAAGTCCATCCCACGCATTACTGCAGGAAGACACCAAATTATTTCCACGTAAGTGTGGAGAGCGATTCCCTTTTTTGCCCTCAAGGGCATTTTCCTAAACAAAGAGAAACCGAGAGAGAGAGATTACAGTTTACCTACAGGCAGAAGTGCCTACAGGCAGGGGAAAGATGGCTCTCAGATGCCAGCTGGGATCCCTCTGCCAGTAAAGGATTGAGGGAAATATAAGAACCCAGAACACTAAGGCTACACTGGGGATCTCAGTCTCCAAGAAGAAGGGTAATTCTTTGGGCTTACTAGCCTCTACCTCAACCAAGTCCTTCTTTGCTTTGGCTCTATCACTTCAATTCCAGGATCTGCTTTAGTCGGTGCCCCCAGCAGAGGTGAATGCACAGGCAGACTCAGTCCTTTATTTCCACACACACAGGGCATTTATGCATGAGAGTCTCTGAAGATTAATATGGAAGGATTTCTATCAATTGACAAGCTAGGGAGTGTGATACAGTTCATGGGCTAGGAGAGGCTCTAAACGGTACACACACACACACACACACACACACACACACACACAATTTCCACTATTTCTTCCCGGAGGCCCCTTCTTCTGTGACCAGCGTCTAGTCATGTCTTTATCTTGCCTTCTCTCAGGTCTGTTCTATCCAGTAGTATTTTAGTTTTCAACAAAATCAAGAGAATATCTAAAATTCTATCTTCTCCCCGTCACACTGGCCACATTTCAAGGACACAAGAGCTGTATGTGGACAGCGGCTGCCACGTCCATGCACAGGCTCTATCTTGCCGTGGCAAAGCGTTCTTTTGGACAATTCTAGACAAGGTAAAGTCCCTCCCTCTTAGCAGTTATCTGGGAACTGCAAGAAACGTGAGCAGAATTTTACTCCAGTATCTATGCCATTGAAAGAATAGACATGGAAGGCAAGCCTAGGGTGATGTCCTGTCATCTCTGATACTCAAGAGGCTGAGACAGGAGGATGTGAAGTTTAAGGCCAGTGTCATCAATCTTGCAAGTCACCTGTTTCCAAATAAAGTAATACTGGGTCTGAGCCCACAGCTCAGTCAGGAAAGTTCTTGCCTTCCACACACAAGGACCTGAGTTCAATCCTCAGAACCATGTAGAATGCCTGGAGTGGTGACCCTGGTGCCAGGACATCTGAGACAGGCAGTCTCTGAAGTTTTCTAGCCAGACAGTCTGGCCTACTTGGTGAGCTCTAGGCCAATAAAATGTCATGTCTCGTTGGGCATGGAGGTGCACGTGTCCAATCTCAGCACTCAGGAGCCAGAAACAAATGGATCTCTGAGTTGCAGGGTAGCCTGGTCTACAGAGTGAGTTCCATGTCTCAAAGGTGACTGGTCCTGAGGCTGATACTCAAGGTTGTCCTTTAGCCTCCACACATGCACATATGCACCTACAAACAACTGAGCATGCTCACATGTATTGGAAAAAAAAAAAGTGGAAGGCCCCAAGATAGCTCAGCAGGTAGAAGGACTTGCTGCCCAGGCTGAAGCCCTGAGTTTAATCCTGGTACCTATGTGGTAGAGTGGGGAAGGACCAACTCCTGCAGGTTGTCTTCCAACCTCCATGTGCATGCCATACCCCTCCACACATATATAAAATAAAATTTATATAAATTTTAATGTAACTCAGTAGATGCTTATGTATCTATCATATATAGGCCCTGTATTCCTGTATTCAATTCCCAGTAGCACAAAAATAAAGTGGGTTAGAGAGACGTGAATATAGCTTTTATAATATTTATTTTATTATATGTAAATATAGCTGATGGAATTGCCCTCTCTGAGGCTTACCTCCTCCATCTGCTAACCTAGGCCTAGTCCTGGAAGCTTCTAACCTCTGTACAATCTAATCTAGGCCTAGAATGTTTCCAGCCTCTGAGACTTACAGTGAATAAGCTCACCCTTTCTTGTTCTTTATGAACTCTGGTTGGCTGGTTCAACTCAGCTGTTGTGGCTCAAACTTCTCTCCAGGTTAACTGCTTCAATCTGGCTTCTCTGTTTTTCTCCTGAATTGCTCTGTGTGGCCTCAAACTAACTTTAGCAATATGTTCTGGTCTTCTGGCTCCTTCTCATTCTCTGGTCTGTTCTGTTATCACCTGTGTCTAGCTTCTTCTCTCTGCAGCCTGTCTCTATGCCAGTGCCCCAAGAAATCTGCCCCTTCTTTTTTCCTCTCTGCATTGCTCCCTTAAGTAGCTTTCCTTTCCTGTTCTCATGAGACTTGGGCGTATCCTATCCTGTCAAATCTTTCTCTGATTCGTCACTTTGTCTGCCACTCAATTAGACATCACCTTCAAATATAGGTGCTTCCTTCTACTAACTAACTTTATCTTCATTGTTTGGAATTAAAGGTGTGTATTATAGTCCTGTGGTCTAGCCAGAGGGATTAAGGGTATGTGTTAAGGGGCTGAGCCACACCACAACTAAAAATAGGTATTTTCAGTAAACAACACAGGGGATTCACAGTGTAATCAAGTATTCTGCAACAGAGAGAAGTCTCAACAGTTTCAAGTGTGTACTTTGAGGATCTGAGTTCAGTTCCTAATCGTCCTTCTGGCCTCCCCAGGCACCTGCATGAACATACAATATACCCCTCATACATGCAAGTAATTAGGACACAGTGGTCTACAGAGTGAGTTCCAGGACAGCCAAGGCAACACAGAGGGAAAAAAACAAATTAGTATCTTCTTCGGAAAAATACAATGAGGATCAAGAGCCTGCTCCCTTGACAGTTACAATGGCTGTCATTTCTCTGGCAACCCTTTCCCACCAGGCACTATCACTTCTGCAAAAGCTTGGGCTTGGTGGTATTTAGAATAATGCTTGTTTTACCAATGTTGAAAAGAGGCACAAGGAATATCTATCTGCTCGGGCGATCCTGGGTTCCAGGTTACCGGTGAGAGGTGTTCCTGGAGTGCTGTGAGATCATCTAAATGAGACTGGCTCTGTCCTTCAGGAAACTGGACGCCTTCATCTATGATGCAGCAGTGCTCAACTACATGGCCCGCAAGGATGAGGGCTGCAAGCTGGTCACCATCGGCTCCGGCAAGGTCTTCGCCACCACTGGTTATGGCATCGCCCTACACAAGGGCTCCCGCTGGAAGAGGCCCATCGACTTGGCGCTGCTGCAGTTCCTGGGAGACGGTGCGGCTATACTGGGCATGAAGTACTACTCTGGAGAGGGGAGGGGTGGCCCTCGGTCCTGGGGAGGAGGGTCTTCAAGAATGGAAGGGGCTGGGGCCTGGACTCTTATCAGAGGAGAGTGCGCTGCTAATAAGTGACTCTGACCCCATCCTCAGATGAGATTGAGATGCTGGAGCGGCTATGGCTTTCGGGGATCTGCCACAATGACAAAATCGAGGTGATGAGCAGCAAGCTGGATATCGACAACATGGCAGGTGTCTTCTACATGCTCCTCGTGGCCATGGGCCTCTCCTTGCTGGTCTTCGCCTGGGAACATCTGGTGTACTGGCGCCTGCGGCATTGCCTGGGGCCCACCCACCGCATGGATTTCCTACTGGCCTTCTCCAGGGTAGGAAAGGGAGTGAGGAAGCAGGAGAGGCGCCTTCAGAGAAGGGGAATGGGAAAGTGAGAAAGAGGCTTCAGACATAACAAATGGGGGTCTCGGGCAGGGCCCAGTGCACAGGGAAGAGGTAGTGGGTGCAGACAACCCGCTGACCCTTCCCCCATCCCTCACAGGGTATGTACAGCTGCTGCAGCGCGGAGGCTGCTCCACCGCCGGCCAAACCCCCGCCACCGCCGCAGCCGCTGCCCAGCCCCGCATATCCCGCCGCCCGCCCGCCCCCTGGTCCCGCACCCTTCGTGCCCCGAGAGCGTGCAGCCGCCGACCGCTGGCGCCGGGCCAAGGGCACAGGGCCCCCGGGGGGCGCAGCGCTAGCCGACGGCTTCCACCGATACTACGGCCCCATCGAGCCGCAGGGGCTGGGCCTCGGAGAGGCGCGCGCGGCACCGAGAGGCGCAGCGGGACGCCCACTGTCCCCACCCACCACACAACCCCCACAGAAGCCACCACCTTCCTACTTCGCCATCGTGCGCGAGCAGGAGCCGGCCGAGCCCCCCGCCGGCGCTTTCCCCGGCTTCCCATCTCCGCCCGCGCCGCCCGCCGCCGCAGCCGCCGCCGTCGGGCCGCCACTGTGTCGCCTGGCTTTCGAGGACGAGAGCCCACCCGCGCCCTCGCGCTGGCCGCGTTCTGACCCCGAGAGCCAGCCGCTGTTGGGTGGGGGCGCGGGCGGCCCGAGCGCTGGTGCCCCGGCCGCACCACCGCCGCGCCGCACCGCGCCACCACCGTGCGCCTACCTGGACCTCGAGCCTTCGCCTTCGGACTCCGAGGACTCGGAGAGCCTGGGCGGAGCGTCGCTCGGTGGCCTGGAGCCCTGGTGGTTCGCCGACTTCCCCTACCCGTATGCCGAGCGCCTCGGGCCGCCGCCCGGCCGCTACTGGTCGGTCGATAAGCTCGGGGGCTGGCGCGCTGGTAGCTGGGACTACCTGCCCCCGCGCGGCGGCCCCGCGTGGCACTGCCGCCACTGCGCCAGCCTGGAGCTGCTACCGCCACCACGCCATCTCAGCTGCTCGCACGACGGTCTAGACGGTGGCTGGTGGGCGCCTCCGCCTCCACCCTGGGCCGCAGGGCCACCTCCCCGGCGCCGGGCGCGCTGTGGTTGTCCGCGACCGCACCCACACCGTCCCCGGGCCTCGCACCGTGCGCCAGCCGCCGCGCCGCACCACCACCGACACAGACGCGCGGCCGGCGGCTGGGACCTCCCGCCGCCCGCGCCCACTTCGCGATCGCTCGAGGACCTGAGTTCCTGCCCGCGGGCGGCCCCCACGCGCAGGCTCACCGGGCCCTCCCGCCACGCGCGCCGCTGCCCGCACGCTGCGCACTGGGGGCCGCCCCTGCCCACAGCATCGCACCGGAGACACCGGGGCGGGGACCTGGGCACACGCAGGGGCTCTGCGCACTTCTCCAGCCTGGAGTCCGAGGTATGACGCGGCTCCGGCCCCCCCAACCCCGCCGCCCCCTCGGTCAGCGCAGGCCACGGCCCGAGGGGGGCGCGCTAAGTGGACAGGACCCTCATGGGTTGGGAAGGACAGAAACGGACCTGGCCGGACCCCGCCTGGAGCAGCGTCCTGCACCCTCCCCCTCGCCTTGGGGGAACTATGAGCCAGAGGGGACTTGGTCGCCCAAATCTCACCCATCCTGAGAGCAAGGGGGCGTGGTTCTTGGAGCCCACCGACTCTTTTTTTAAACCCGAAAAGGGCTTTTTAACGTCACCTGATTGGCGGGAGGTGTGGGGGGGTCACGCCGCGCCCCACCCCTACGCTCCGGGCCATGGCCCTCACATCACTGTGCAGCTCCCTAGCTCCAGACACACCTCTCGGGGAGCCTGTTTTTAACCTTTCATTCATCAAGACTCAAAACTGTGAGACGCGTATGCCAAACTGTGACTCCAGACCTTGGCCCCGCCACACAGAAACCCCTGACCCCAGACTGTGACTTCCAACACCTAAAATGATCATCTGACCCCAGACTGTGCCCCGACCAGACTGTGACCCTCATGTCAGACCTCGATGACCCGTCCTTTTAGATCCTTGTTGGCTCTAACCTATGACCTCTCCACGAAAGTCCTACCTTCAACTGTCTCCCCCACTTATCTACCACCCCAGATACCACTAATCACATCTCCAAGTCCAGCCCTTATTTGTGACCCTTCAGTGATGACCCAGCAGACACTCCACCCAGGTCTCCTTTCCCAGATTTCAGCAGGGTCTGAGGCTGGGCTGAGAGGAGGGTCTGGGAGCCCACACTTGACCTTTCCTTCCCTCTCCCACTCCTACACTGCAGTGTTTGGAATAAAACCATGTTTTTACGCCTCCTCAGTCCAAGCCTGAGTTCTGTGTCTGTCTCTTAGGTCCCTTCAACTTCTCTGGGGAAGAAAAAAAAAAAAAAAAAAAAAAGGAAACTGAGAACTAAGTCCATAGGGAAGACAGTCAACAGAAACTGGGCTGTGGTGTAGCAGAGGCGGGCTGTTGCAACATTCACAACACCCTGGGTTCAATCCCCAGTCCTAGAAAACAGGAGATTGGGGAAAGCACAATCAACCCCCAGGAAGTGGCAAGAGTTCAGGGGAGAGGGATGGAGAGGTGACAGGGCAGAGACACCCCCCAAGAGTAGTGGTAAAGATAAAAGATCCACAAATTAGGATCAAATCTAGAGACTTATTCTTAAGACTACTGGCAAAAATGGTTCAATTGGTTATTTTATGCAAATGGAGAGTGGCCAACCCACATCTTGAATACCCTTAATCTCATCAGTGAGGATCTGTTTTCAATATTTCATTACTCCAATTAACCAAAACTCGGGTGTACATGGGTAGATAAAGAGAGCTGACTCAGTTGTAGCAGCAGCCTCAAGAGAGACTTTCTGATTAAGTGCCTGCTGACCAGAGCTGCCATGGGAATGCCTGGTTGGAAAATGGACTGCCCTGGAGGATAGATCCAATCCACTAACTTATACATAATGTCCAGCCTGTCTACCCTAAAGCATTTTGAAATAATTTAAAGCCATCATAACAAGGAGAGAAGAAATCGGCCTTAACGGTCCTCGGGGAATAGAAGCCCAGCCTCCTTGCCAGTAAGTGCTCGTTTACATACATGAATAATTAACCAAATAGAAATACAGCTCTGGGAATGAAAGATGGAAGATGGAAAGGGCTCTGAAGCCGAGGACTCCTGTAGAACTACAACTCCCAGAAGGTCTTGCCACTGCTGCGCGGAAGAATTCCCCAAGGTCACGAGAAAGACAAAATTGCTCTTAATATCAGTTTCTCACTGAGCCAGGACACAGCTACTTGGGGCGGCCATATCTCTACGTATCACTTTCTTATTGCTGGTTCACAGGTTTCCAAGGTAACAGTACAGTGGGACGGATCTTAGACGGTGGTAGGTGGAACCCGGAAGTGACGCTCTTACTTCGCGTCTGGGGGAAGAAGATTCGAAGATGGCGGCGCGCAAGGGCCAGAGGCGCACATGTGAAGCCGGGGAGCCCATGGAGGCTGAAACCTGTGACCCAGGTTCCGAAGGCCCATCCCAGGTCTACCTTCCCGGCACAGGGCCGCCACTGGGCGAAGGGGAGGAGCTGGTAATGGATGAAGAGGCCTACGTGCTTTACCATCGTGCGCAAACTGGTAGGCGGAGGGCCCTGACTCTTGGGTCCAGAGAAATGAAAAGCCTCACTTGGATTCTGGGAGATGAAGGGGCTGGAGTCTGAGGATTGTGACCCTGCAGACTGCCGGCCTTTGTTGGAGGTGGAGGCCGAGATCCCAGTATCTGGTTCCTGCTCTGCAACTCAAACTGTTTCATCTCTCCATCTATTCTTAGGCGCCCCTTGTCTCAGCTTTGACATAGTCCGAGATCACCTGGGTGACAACCGGACAGAGCTCCCTCTCAGTCTTTACTTGTGTGCGGGAACCCAGGCGGAGAGTGCCCAGAGCAATAGGTGAGATCCAGGACCTTTTCAAGACATCCTCAAGGACCCACGAATTAGGGCTCTTTGCTAATGCCAGACCTAAGAGTCTGGGTCCCCAGCCTCCTTCCTCCCTCAACATCCCGGCACTCAGTTTCCAACTCATCCTTTGCTTCCCCAGACTGATGATTCTTCGGATGCACAATCTCCATGGGACCAGGCCGCCACCCTCTGAGGGCAGTGATGACGATGAGGAAGATGAAGACGATGAAGAGGAGCGGAAACCTCAGCTAGAGCTGGCCATGGTTCCCCACTATGGTGGCATCAACCGAGTTCGGGTACAGTCTTCCCAGGGCCTTGTTCAGCATTCTCTACAGCGAACCTCTCCTCCAATAATCAAATGTTCAGCACCTCCTCCTACCCCTCAGCTTCTCTCTCTCTCTCTCTCTCTCTCTCTCTCTCTCTCTCTCTCCCTCTCTCCCTCTCCCCCTCTCCCCCTCTCCCCCTCTCCCCCTCTCCCCCATCTCTCCTTCTTCCCCCCTTTCCCTCTCTCCCCCCTCTCATTTTCAGACATTCTTACTATATGAGCTGATAAACAGATAATAAAGCTGAAACAGCTCCTGATTGTGGTGTGAAATGTAACGGTTTTACTTAGCTATTGTTTAGGAGCTGAGGCAGAACAGAATGAGTCCAAAGGCAGCTGAGTGGTAGAGCACTCACCTCAAGTGTGTAAGACACCATAAAGCACCTTATGATCAGGTAGATGAGCCAGAAAAAGGAGATGGTTTACAAGGGGCATGTAGAGCAAAATTTGGCCTCCAGCTAGGCCTGTATCTGTTACATTATTGCTTCGCCTCAGGTACTATCCTAACCAGAGAAGATTTAGCCTGTAGACAGGAAGCTCTGGGTCCATGAACATGGCGTATTAGTGGAGAAGGGAACAAGAGAAAACTTGTAAACATGTAGTTTGTTACAAGATGCTAAGTGTGGTGGAAAAAAAAAAGTAGGGTAAGGGTGTTCCTAAGGTAGAGCTGCTTTTGTAAATGGTGAGTTTGAGGAGGACTGGGTAAGTCGGTGTTCTTAGACTAGAGACCCACAGCAAGTGCAGGTCTGTTTGTGGAAACAGATTTGTGGAGAAGGAAAACAAAAGTGCTAAGACCCTGGAGTGCACCTGGCACACGTGGTTTAGAAGTCTCAAGGAAAACTGGAGACCACTGTGTGTGGAGCAGAATAGACAAGGGGGACAGTGACAGTTGTGGAGGGTGAGCACCCGAAAGACTGGTTGTTTTGCCCTTGTGGGCTAATGTAAGACTTGGGTTTTGACTTGAGGAGAAGTTAGGAATAAGTAGAGGACGCTTGGTCTCGTACTTGTTTTAAGAGGCTCCCTCTAGCTTCTGTGTGGAAATTGGCTGCAGAGAGCCAAAAGTATTTGATTACATAAGGGGCAACTCACAGGAAGGATGGCATCGGCAGTGGCCACAATACAGGTGGTTAGAAAGGTTTGAGGGGTGCTTCAGTGTAGGTGGGTGTGAGGAAGAAGACACAGCAAACATAGGTCTCAGTGTTTTAGACCTAAGGTGAATGTCTTAGTTAGGGTTACCGTTGCTCTGATCAGGTGCCATGACCAAAAGTAACTTGGACAGGAAAGGGTTTGTTTGGCTTACACTTCCACATCATTGTTCATGACCAAAGGAAGTCAGTACGAGAACTCAAACAGCAGGAATTTGGTGGCAGGAACTGATGCAGAGGCCATGGAGGGATGCTGCTTACTAGATTGCTTATCATGGCTTGCTCAGCCTGCTTTGTTTCATTCTTTTTCCTTTTTCATGTTTTCTGTTTTGTTTTGTTTGAGACAGGGTTTCCTTGTATATTCTGGCTGTCTTGGAACTAGCTCTGTAGACCAGGCTGGTCTCGAACTCAGAGATTTGCCTGTCTCTGACTCCCAAAGGTGTGCTCCATCACTGCCCAGCCAACCTGTTTTCTTATAGAATCTAGGACCATCTGCCCAGGGATGGCACCACCCATCATGGACTGGGCCCTCCTAATTAACAAAATGTCCTGTTGCCTGCAGCCCTACATTGTTGAGTCATTTTCTCAACTGAGGCTCCGTTCTCTCAGATTGCTCTAGTTTATGTCAAGTTGACATAAAACTAACCACAGTGAGATCATCAGAGGAATGTTGTCTATAGTAATAGGGCACTTTAAGGATCTGTAGTGATTGTAGAGGTGAAAGGACGGGAGAGCCAGGCCCTAGAACCCACAGTGTTTCAGAACCATTGTCTAGAATACCACTGGGAGCTTAAGCTTTGTCCTCTTGCTACTTCTGTTCCCAGTACCAGGAGGTACCCTGGCCAGCAGCTGGTCTGGAAGGTTGCAGTTTCCTCTCACAAAGCTGTTTGGGAATTATGTTTGTCTGCAGACATGCCAAGGTTATAGTTCTGGGGGTCTGTTGTTCAACCTTAGGCCTCTCCTCTCTTTGTTTTGTGTACCCCTCTGGCAGGTATCTTGGCTGGGGGAGGAGCCTGTTGCTGGAGTATGGTCAGAGAAGGGCCAGGTGGAGGTGTTTGCACTGCGGCGGCTCCTGCAGGTGGTGGATGACCCTCAGGCCCTGGCCATCTTCCTCCGTGATGAGCAGGCCCGAGTAAAACCCATCTTCTCCTTTGCTGGCCACATGGGAGAGGGCTTTGCTCTTGACTGGTCCCCTCGGGTGCCTGGTGAGTTTGGATTTTCTCATGGTTCAGGGAGGATGGGTCGTAGGACTTTTGGGAAGGCAGGAAGTGCCTTTGCCACCAGGTGGGTAAGATGGTTTCCTGACCCTTTTCCAGGCCGCTTGTTGACTGGTGACTGTCAGAAGAATATCCACCTCTGGACACCCACGGATGGTGGTTCTTGGAATGTGGACCAGAGGCCATTTGTGGGCCACACACGCTCCGTGGAGGATCTGCAGTGGTCACCAACTGAGGACACGGTGAGGAAAGGCTGGAGGCCTAGACATGTTGGTCTGATGGGGATGAGGGCAGGCTAGGAACTTGAACCCTGGTTTGGGAGAGGAAGAGGCCCAAGTTGGGCTCTGATGCAGACAAGGGAACAATGAATGAATGGCAGTGTAGTCTTTGGGTGGAGCATCTTTCCAATTCAAACTTGTTCGTCCCTACTTAGGTGTTTGCCTCCTGCTCCGCCGATGCCTCCATTCGCATCTGGGACATCCGAGCAGCCCCAGGCAAGGCTTGCATGCTCACCACAGCCACTGCCCATGATGGGGATGTCAACGTTATCAGCTGGAGCCGCAGGGAGCCCTTCCTGCTCAGTGGTGGGGATGACGGGACCCTCAAAGTCTGGGACCTGCGACAGTTCAAGGTATCTTCCCAGCTGGGCTCCTAAGGGCTTCTAATGCCTCTGGGCATTAAGTCCTGGTGAGGAGGCAGGCACAGCAGGATGTGAGTGTGAGCAGAGGGGTCACTCCCTCAACCCTGTGCATCCCTCCCTGCTTCTCTGTTTTTGTTCCTGAGTCTCTTGAGCACCCCATACATCTGTCTGCCCTTTCACACTTGGTCCTGCCTGCTTTCTCGCTGTCTGCACTGGGAGGTAGGTACCCAGTGTTTTTGCCCCCGCACCAGCTGGGCAGTGCAGAGACTGCAACTTTTGCCCATTTGGCATAGACACAGCTGGCCGCATAGCCCATGGCCTTGGACTGCTGGGAATTGTAGTGTATTTTAGTCTGCTTTAGCCCTTGGACTGCTGGGAATTGTAGTGTATTTTAGTCTGCTTTAGCCCTTGGACTGCTGGGAATTGTAGTGTATTTTAGTCTGCTTTAGCCCTTGGACTGCTGGGAATTGTAGTGTATTTTAGTCTGCTTTAGCATTAGTTGGGATTTTGAGCCCCATTCCTTCCTTATAGGGAAGGAAACTACAACACAGAACAGGAGCAGAGGTGACGTCGCAGCTAAGTTAAGAGTTGTCTGTAGAGCTGAGCAGTATTCTAGGCAGGCAGAAGAGGCAATTCTGGTCTCTAGAGGAAGCCAGGACCTGTCCTGGCTCCAGGCCTTCCCTGCAGCATCATGATGTCAGCCTCTTCCAGTTTCATCAGTTCTGTAGAGTCATCCTGGGGAAGCTTCCAGAGGGAGGTGCAGTCCTCCATGCCAAACAGCCCCAAGGACTTCTGTTCCTAGCGCCACTTCTTCTAACATAAGTGCTGTCTTTCGGTAGCATCGGGGAGCTTAAGGGAGCTGTTCCTGTCTTAAGGCTTCAGCCTTAAAGAACAGCCAAGCGTGTGTTGGAAGGACCACCCCTCTGTTCTTGTTATAGGCAAGGAATACTGAGGTGTGCTCAGGGACATGAGGGCCAGGCTCCTGTCACCTTGTTAGGGGGCTAGGTTATAGATGAAAGCTCCCAGCAGCCCATGGACTACAAGTCATCTTACCTCTGTCCTTTCCCTGTGTTTCTTTCCTGGGCTCTGGCTTTGAATGGGTATAAGAGGGGCTTCTGAGACTGAATGTCTGGTACTCATACTGAGGCTTGACTCCTACACTCTCTCGTAGTCTGGCTCCCCTGTGGCCACCTTCAAGCAACACATGGCCCCTGTGACCTCTGTTGAATGGCACCCTCAGGACAGTGGGGTCTTTGCAGCCTCAGGTGCTGACAACCAGATCACACAATGGGACCTGGCAGTTGAACGGGACCCAGAGGCAGGTGAGACAGAGACAGACCCTGGGCTGGCAGCACTCCCCCAGCAGTTGCTGTTCGTGCACCAAGGTGAGACTGACCTGAAGGAGCTACACTGGCACCCGCAGTGCCCTGGGGTCCTGATCAGCACTGCCCTGTCAGGCTTCACCGTTTTCCGGACCATCAGTGTTTGAGGTGGCCAACACTTGGCCTCAGGCCTTGCCTCTACATGGGAACTGGATCTGTTAACTTGGCAAGGATCATTCGGCCTCTAGACTGCACCTCAGAAAGGAAGACTTGTTCAGCTGGCCTATGTGGAACAGAAGTAATGGATTCTACTGACCTAGTATCTCTAAGGATTTGGATTGACCCTTGGCTCTGCCTTACACCAAAGACTAAGTTCAGGCAAAGATCCTTGCCTGTCCGAGATATGGCCTCAGGATGAGATTTTTGTCAGTGTTGACTCCTGGCTTGACCCCAAGAACCTCTGACCCAGGACCTAGTTCTGGGTGTTGATTGACTTCAAGAACTTTTAAGGGTTTTGCCATGGCTGGGCCAAATCTGGGTCCCAGTGGAATTTAATTCTCTCTTTGCCTTCTGGCCAGTTAGATTTGGTTGAAATCCAAGTTGGGAGCCATCTGGGGTGCCCTCCTGTGCTGACCACTATTGTCCTGGAGGAGGGTCTGGGGCTTCTGCTGCAGTAAAGAGCCACAAGGCCCCGAACACCAAAGCACCAGTCCTTTGAGTTCCTTACTGTGAGAAGCCTAGTGGTGGTAGGGAGGGATTTGTTACAGAGCTGTCCCCTGTAGCCCCTCACCCCGAGGACTCGTACCCTCTCTGGACTGTGTCTTGTTGTCTGTCTCTGAGTCAGTAACTACATGTGTCTTTCTGGACCACTGGCTTATTAAGGCATCATCCTAGGGGAAATGGGGACCCACGTGTCCTCCCCTTTATTACTTCCTCAGTATTTCCTGCTGAGTTCCCTAAGCCGCCAGTGCCCTTCATATGCCTCTATTTCCTGTGTTCCTTATCCCTTCTGTCCCTCCCTGCCTCCCACCCATTATCTGCACTGTCCTCTCCAGTCTGCCTGGGCCGCAGCCCAGTGCCCTGCCTGGCCAGCCTCCCTGGCTCCCCCTCTGCAGTGTTGAGCCGGCTCCACCCCCAACCCCCTCTGTTCAGGCCCTGATCCGCTGGAGCTCAGAGGTTGAGTGCCCCAGCTCAGGCCCCAGGGGCCGAGGACGGACCTGAACACATTAGCACCCACAGAGGCCCCTCTCCAGCCTGAGCAGAGGAACCCCCAGTGCAGGGAATGGGGGTGGGCAGCCCCCCCAGGTAAGTGCAGACATGAGCCAACCTACCTCATCTCCCCTCTTCCCCCGACACCTTCCCTGATGTTTCATCCAGAACTTCCTGCTCTAGCACCCCATTTCTTGGCATCTAGCTCCAGTTGATACCGACTTCATAAATTTTTCTTTCTATCCCATTCTCCCTTTGAAAGGCAGCCCCTCACGCTCCCTATCTGTCTATATTTCATAGGACATGAACTTCATTTCTCTTCTAATTCTTACTCAGCCTTTGTCTGCTGACGGTTCTAGGTCTTGCCTGCCCCATCACCCCTGCCTGGTCTTTGTCTCTCTTGTCTCTTTCTCTCTGTGTGTCTCTACCCCCTCTCTAGGTCTCTGTTTCTCTGGTTGGTCTCTGTCTATCTGTCTTTTTCTCTGAGTTTCTGTCTCCCAATTCACCGCCACTGTGACTTGGTTTCTCTGTGTGTGTCTGTCCCTCTCTCTAGGTCTCTGTCTGTCTATCTGTCTTTTTCTCTGGGTTTTTGTCTCTAGCTCATTGCCACTGTGACTTTGTTTCCATCTCTGGGTCTTTGTCCTCTCACTAGGTCTCTGTTTCTCTGAGTCAGTCTCTGCACCCCACAACCCCCTAGGGTCTGTCTCCTGAATCATGCCACTGTGACCTCTTGTTTCTCTGTCTGAGTCTCTGCCTCCCTCTATGTCTCTGTTCCTCTGCATCAGTCTTTGTCACTCTGTCTGGGTCTTTGTCCGTGTGTGCCCCCCAGCTCACAACACTGACTTTGCATCTTCTTTAGGCCTAGTTGCCCTAGTGTGGCTGGGTTATCTGGCTGTCTTGGAGGCCAGGAACAGACAGGGGTCCCCCTAAGGGGCCTCCTTTGGGGGCTCTCTCAGCACCCTCTGTAGCCACTACTTGGCAGAGGTAGGGGTGCCACTTTGTGAATGGGAGGGGTGGGGTGTTGGGCTCCAGATTATACAGTGACTTTGACATGGAGTTGAAGTACCTTAAGCCCTGTGTCTCCTTTATATGGAAACATTAAGCTGCTCTTGTAGGTCAGGTGGAAGATGGGGGTGTGGATCAGGATCCTCCACCCTATCTTTTTCAGGAGCCACCTAGTGCTGGGCCATGTGGGATGCAGGTGGCTCTCTGAAGGTATAAGTCCCACCCAATCTAAGGTGGATACAGGGCTACCTCAGGCAGTAGCAGAGTTGGGGTTAGAGGTTTGGGACCCAAGCCAGCTTTCCACCCTAGTACGGGAGCTCCAGAGTGAGATGGGGTAAAGCCCTTGGCCCCTGGGCACCCTGAGCAATCAATGCAAGGTGACCCTTAGAGGCTGGTAGGTACTGTGGGCACTGCAGGTCTTCCATAGACACATAGTCCTGTCCCACTGCCAGCACTATGGTCATCACTGGGGCTTGGCATCCAAGGACTCATTGGTGTCTGAACTTGCTGCCTCTCTCTAGTTAAGGGACTTGAAGTTGGGTGATTTCCATCTTCCCTCTCTCCCTAGCTAGCCCTTGGAAACCATTACAAAGTAGGAATCCTGCTTCAAAGGCTGCTCGTGAAAGTTAATTTACACATTCCAACTGTACACCTGCTCTTGGGAGACCAGCTTGCTTACCGTCCCAAGAATGACCTTCAACATTCCAGGCTGCTGTGCTGACTCTGTCCAGCTTTGTCCTCTTAGCCACAGGTTAGCACCTGTCAGGGGACCTAGTGATCCCTGGCTGGACTTTCTGGATACTATGGAGTCCAAGAAAGGAGGTGCAAGGCACTCTTGGGCCATAAGTGTCAAACTTCACACAGCCTTCTTACATGGAACGCTCAGATCCTTCCACCAAAGCCCATGAGGGCTCTTAGAGTCTAGTCTAGAGTACAGAGCTCTACCACTGGTAACACTTGCACCCGATCAGCCCTGAAGTGGCTGGAGGTGAGCTTGAAGGTTCAGGTCTGTCCTCCACTCAGGTTCAGGAAGGTCCATAAACACCCCCTATACCTACCCATTGCCAGAACTGCGTGTCCAGGTTAGGAGTTGGCCTAGAAATGGCCAAGAACTCCAGAGCCCCTCCTACCTTTCAAGTCAGGGATTTTGGTCTCCACCCTTCAAATGAGCAAATCAGAACTCCAGAAAGGAAACCTGGGTTAGTCAATCAGATCAGGCCCTCAGGGATTTTTGTTTTGTTTTTTTCCTTTTCTAGGTAGGGTCTTGATGTGTAGACTAGCCTAGCACTCAGAGCTCCACCTTCCTCCACAATGACCAACAGGTCTCTATGACCAGAGGTGCTTCCCTACTGGGATGATGTCCCTGTCTACGTTAAGGAAACTGAGGAATGGGAGGCGTGGCCTCAGATCAGTTGGTCAAGGCTGAACTTATTAGTAGCTTCATCTGAAAGTAATTCATCCGTCAGCATATCTGATGTTTTTGTTGGAATGCTGGGGCCTAAAACACAGGGGCCTGAGGCATGGAGCAGGCACTGCTACTGAGCCACGCAGCCTGACCTGTCCGATGCTCTGTATTCACAGCTGTGCCGCTGCCACTGCAGTAACGCTAGGAGTTTTATCAGCTTAGGAAGAAACCCTGCATACTTTGTCCAACCTACCTTTCCTCAGATGGAGGTAACTGCCACATACTGTCCTATGTGCTTAGTCTTCTCCACAGCTGAGTGTAGTGCTTTAGGCCTGTGATCCTTTCCCTCAGGATGTGGAGGCCAGAGGATCCAATCCAGGCCAGTCTGCAGTTAGGTTTGTCTCAAAACACCTCTAGATTCCAATACAGAACAATGCAATGCTATATATCGGGGGGGGGGGGTGTTTTTGAGACAGGATTTCTCTATAGCCCTGACCTGGAATTTGTTCGGTTACCAGTATTTACAGTATTGTTCAGGGAATACAGATGTGTAAAAAGGTCTGCACGTTCACTACAGAGGACATTGATTTTGGCCCGAGTTTGACGAATTCAGTGGGTATAAATGATATAGAAAATACAGGGAACTGAACAATGCCTGGAATTGGCTGCTCCCGCTTAAAATGTTTTGAGGTGAATGGCCGGTGCTCCCACATTCTCCGGAGGCTGAGGTGCAAAGATCCCTGGAGCTAAGGTAGCCTCAACAAAGAAATTATTCATATTTGATGTTTGTCCCTCATTTCTTTGTCTCTGCTGGATAGAACCCTTATTACTTGTATGAATCATGCATGGTCTTTTGTAGCTCTAGCTGACCTCAAATTCTCCATGCTTCTATATCAGCCTCATGAGTCCTGGAATTACAGTATGTGCACCACACACCAGGGCCCGTGGCTATAGTTATATATGTGCACCACACACCAGGGCCTGTGGCTATAGTTATATATGCGCATCACACACCAGGGCCCGTGTTTTTTTATCTTCTGATACTTGGTGTTGGTAATCACCTACAAGGACTCAGGAGCTAAACTGCTAGCATTCAAACCCTAGCTTGAGGAGCTGTGTCTTACGCAGTTTATATCTGTAAAATTATATTGTTTATCTCAAAACTCTGTTCTAGAGGCATGGCTCAGTGGTAGAGCACTGCCTAGCATTCAGGAGTCCCTTTGTGTTCCACACCAGTACCATCTCAAAAACAAACAAAAACCCCACGAATGTGTAAATTTATAAACAGTGCTTGCAGCAGTGTAAGCCACAATTTGGCATACTTCATAACATTACTTGGACTAGAAACCCTCTGTTACAGTTGTACCCATACCAGGTTTTCGATGGCAGGCAGGATAGTCTCAAATGCCCCATGAGTTGCCCTACCCTTTTTGTTAGCTGATGCAGAACACAGTGTTGTGGCCGGTGGGTCCTCCAGTTCCTGGTACCGCTGACATTCCTGCCCATCTTTTGTTCCTGCAGGTTTGGGGCGCCTACCCCCCGCTAGGACAAATCTAGAGGTGGGTCTCCCCACCCAATGGGCCTGGCCAGAGCCTTGCGCCGCCTGAGCGGCGCGCTGGAGCCGGGAGACAGTCGAGCTGGCGATGAGGAGGAGGCTGGGGCCGGCCTGTGCCGCAATGGGTGGGCGCCTGGGCCAGTAGTTGGGAGCCGGCGCCGTGGGCGCTTCGTCAAAAAAGATGGGCACTGCAATGTGCGCTTCGTGAATCTGGGTGGCCAGGGCGCACGCTACCTAAGTGACCTGTTCACCACATGTGTGGACGTGCGCTGGCGCTGGATGTGCCTGCTCTTCTCCTGTTCCTTCCTCGCCTCCTGGTTGCTCTTCGGCCTGACCTTCTGGCTCATCGCCTCGCTGCACGGTGACCTAGCTGCCCCACCACCCCCGGCGCCCTGTTTCTCGCAAGTGGCCAGCTTCCTGGCTGCCTTCCTCTTTGCACTGGAGACACAGACGTCTATAGGCTATGGTGTGCGCAGCGTCACCGAGGAGTGTCCAGCTGCTGTGGCCGCTGTGGTGCTGCAGTGCATCGCAGGCTGTGTGCTCGACGCCTTCGTCGTGGGTGCAGTTATGGCCAAGATGGCCAAGCCCAAGAAACGCAACGAGACACTGGTCTTCAGTGAGAACGCAGTGGTGGCTCTGCGAGACCGCCGTCTCTGCCTCATGTGGCGGGTGGGCAACCTGCGCCGCAGCCACCTGGTGGAGGCTCACGTGCGGGCCCAGCTGCTGCAGGTGAGGGGATGCGTGGGGGGCTGAAAGTGTGTGTGTGTGTGTGTGTGTGTGTGTGTGTGTGTGTGTGTGTGTGTGTGTTTAGAAGAGGACCAGTCGTAAAGTGTAGGAAGAGCCCCCTGATCTGGAGGCTGCCTGATAGTTTACTGAGTGGCCTAGACATGGACAACCACACCTGCCCTCCGGTGATCCTTCTGCAGCTCCCAGCAGCATTAAGGCAGAGAAGTGCCTGTGTAGCAGCCTGAGATGTGTTGGGTGGGTGTTGGAGACTGTGAGGCCTTGCCACTACCCAAGGCGCAAGTCCCAGGAGAAAGGAAGACAGCAGCTCAGGACTTGGGTCCCAGGCTCTCCTACCAACCTTCTGCCCAATGAGTAGACACCTTGGCTAGAAACAGTCCCAGCACAAGGCCATTCTCCCCAGCCACTGGGACAGCAATCACCTCCAAGCCCTGCTGTAGAAGCCTTGATGCTCCTGACTTGGGGCCACATTGCTCAAGCATCAGGGTTCCCAGCAAACCACTGAGTTGCAGTCAGCACTGGCCTAGTAGAGGTTGCATTTAAGGTCAGGTGAGAGAGTGGCTAACTGTGGGAAATATGGCTTCCAGAAGCCCCTGAGGCACAGAGGAAAGAGCCCCAACCATATTTGAGCTCCTAACCCTTTGAAACTCCCAAGATGACCCAGAAGGACACTTCTTCCAGAGATCTGTGGGACAGTGACACAGCCTGAAAGACAGTCATAGGGTAGTAAGTAGGAAGGGAAACTCAGTACTGACATGCACTTCTCTGTGCTCATCACTATTCTCAGTGGAATGGAGAGGCAGAGGCACCTGAGACAGCCATGGAATAGTTCCTGTTGGAGCCACATGGACCTCCTATACCTCCTGTCTCTGAGTCCCTGGCTCTCTAAGTCTCTATCCCTCTCTCTCCAGGTCTCTTCTGTCTTCCCTTGCTCCTGGGTTTTAGTCCCCCTGGTGTGTGTGTGGGGTCTGTGTCCCCCTCTCTCTTTGGGGCTTGTGTTCCCCTTTCCCTGGGTTTGGTGGGTCTGTGTGCCTTTCTCTTGGACTCTGTCTCTGCCTCTGTCTGTCTCTGTGTCTCTGCCTCTGTCCCTGTTTCTGGACCCACCTCACTGTGTTGCTCTTGGTTCTTTCTTTGTATCTTTGCTCCTCTCTCTCTCTCTGTAGTCTTTATTCACTTCTCTGACTCTGTCCTCTTGCTCCTGCACAGCCCCGTGTGACCCCAGAGGGTGAGTACATCCCACTGGACCACCAGGATGTAGATGTTGGTTTTGATGGAGGCACTGATCGCATCTTCCTCGTATCCCCCATTACCATTGTGCATGAGATTGACTCTGCCAGTCCACTGTATGAGCTGGGCCGGGCTGAGCTGGCCCGCGCTGACTTTGAGCTGGTGGTCATTCTTGAAGGTATGGTCGAGGCCACAGCAATGACTACACAGTGCCGCTCATCTTACCTCCCAGGCGAGCTGCTCTGGGGACATCGCTTTGAGCCGGTCCTCTTCCAGCGTGGCTCCCAATATGAGGTTGACTATCGCCACTTCCATCGAACCTATGAGGTCCCGGGGACACCAGTCTGCAGTGCCAAGGAGCTGGATGAGCGGGCAGAGCAGGCTTCTCACAGCAGCCCTAAGTCAAGTTTCCCCGGCTCCCTCACTGCGTTTTGTTATGAGAATGAACTTGCTCTGAGCTGCTGCCAGGAGGAAGATGAGGAGGAGGACACTAAGGAGGGGACTTCAGCAGAGACCCCAGACAGGGCTGCCAGCCCCCAGGATCTTACACCAACCCTGGCACTGACTCTGCCTCCATGACACCCCTTCCCAAAGATAACTGGGATGGAGAGCTTCCAGCCTCTGGGAGTGGGGCAGGGGTTTCTCAAAACCAGTGGCCTGCAGAGATAACCATTAACCACGAGGATGTCTGCCACAGATATACCACACCTTCATTTCTCTGCTCCATTCTCACTCCCGAGACCCCTTTATGAGCTGGATCAGAGCCAAGGGATCAGATTTCTGACCATGCAAGAGACAAGGCGTGGAGGCTGGATTTTGATTGGACATCAGTGAGAGATACACAGCCTCAGAGAGAAAGATGTCATTTTACACAGATCAAGAAACGGAGATTCAAGCAATGATAGAATACTCCCAGGATTCAGGATCATCATAATTGACCAAAGATAGAACAGTGACTGGACTGTGTGTGGAGAAAGGCCCGGTGGCTCCAGAAAGCCCAGGGCTGAATTCTCTTGAGTCTAGATTGTCACTGGGGATTCTAGAACAGGTTGGCTAGAGGAGAGTGGAGCTGCTCCAGAAACTACAGAGCTAAGTTTATAGAATATACAAAACATTGATAGGTTTCTGAGTTTGGAAGGACTAAGATGACATACTAAGGTTCCAGATGCTGGAGGACGCTGGAGCATTGGCTGTTTAGGGTCTGGCTGAGGGGCTAGGTCTGGCTTCTCCATGATCCACAGGGTGAATTTTGTTTTTGTTTGAAGTGCCATTCTTAGAACATCCAAAGGAATCAGGATTCTACGGTTCAGGGTTGATCAGAGCCCAGACAGGAGTCTAGATATCTGTGATTTCCTGGCTCCACTTTGCCCAGCAGGGTTGAGGATCTCCATGACCTTGGGTCGCTTCCTGTGGCTCTGTAATGCCAAAAGGAATCAAACCTCCAGAGACCAGAGCTGTCTTTCCCCAAAGCTTAGAAGTCACCTTCAGATGGGCAGCCTGAGCTCTAGGAGGCAGACACTGTTCTGGGTGGAGCTTGCAAGCAAGAGCCTAGACCATCACAGGGCTAACTAATACAAAGGGGGAGGAAGAGGCTGAGGCTGGCAAGCCTAAAATATTCTGGATTACACCTAGTGATATGTGTCTATTTCTCACAGATATTATACATATGTGTATTCTATATGATATAAATACAGATCTCTATCTTTTCTGTTTGTTCCTGTAGTAAGATGTGAACGATCCAAGCTAATTGGAGTCCTCTGCAGAGATTCTGGAAGTATCTTCATTTAAATCCCAGCAGCTCCAAGTAACTTCAGGACTTTAGGCAAATCTTTCCTTGTGTTGCTTCCGTTTTTCCTGTAAGAGTAACCACCAGAGATTGAAGTTCTTTGAGGATCCTCCTAGCAGGATGGTCCTTCACATTACAGTGCTGGTCCTGAGATTTCCTCTCTCTACCCTCATGCTAAAACAGCCTTCCAGGGGTAGTAGGGGGGACACTGACTTGATGGCTGGATCCATGTTGCATTGTAGATTCAGAACTAGCAAAAAGCATGGGCTATCACTAGGGGCCAGTGTCACCAGCTTCCTGCTCCAGCTTAGGGGCTGGAGATGGAAGAGGGAGCTGTTGTCTCTAGGGTATATCCACTGTAACAAGTGGAGGTGTTCATAGGGGAACCCTGTCACTGCATTAAAGGCCCAGGAGCTCTGGCAGTGTGCCTGTATTTCTGAAACTGTGGGTCCTTGTTCTTGGCCTTCACCCATGGTGCAGCCAACTAACTGCTCAGCAGGCTGATGGCCAGCCTCAGGGGAGCTGCCAGAAAGAGGAGATGTCCTCACTCATGTTCCCCATCGAAAGCCAGCACCATCACTGGCATTGGCTTGCCTGAGTGCTGAATCCACCCATGCCCTCTTCTGGTTCTCATCTTGCTTTATCCTTCAGAATCCCCAGGTAATAACCGGACAGGATTAATTAGCTGGCAGCTTCCTCCACCTCTAAGTTTAGGGCAGGGACTAGGAACAAAGAAGACCATGGTGGAGAAAGATGCTAAGTTGGGCTAAACAGACAGGGGCATGTGATTCTAAAGAAGAGCAGAGAACTGGCTAGGACTGGTGTACCCAGGGTCTCCACGAGGGAGGACATGGGTCAGGCCACTCATAAAGGTCAGAGAGGGGATTAGGAGGCTCCATGACTAATCCGAAGGCTTAACCAAGTCCTGGCCCAGAATCCACCCCCACCTGAGCAGCCCAGGGACAAAATGAGGACAAGACCTGGAAGACACTTCAGCCCCATCATGGGCCTGGGATTTACAAGTATGCAGAACTCCTCATCATACAGGCCCCTCACTGCTTTCCCTGCAAAGAGAATTCTGTGAGGAGGGATGAGTTTAAGAAGGGCAGGAGTGTGGGGACTGAAAGGGTTTGGTGGAAACAGGATTTAAGTACTGGGTCTTGGAGAGCTGACAGTGCAAGGCAGAAGATTCTGAGGGAAAAGGGGTGTTTTGGGAGAATGCCTGGGGAAGGTAGGATTTTAGGAAGAGGAAGCTAAGAGGGAGAGTTTAGGAGAGGAAGAGCCTGAAAAACAGAGAAAGCGCTGAGAAGGTAGTGTGCATTCACGGTACCTAATACCATCCTTTGATTCTTAGGAGATTTGAGGTGTGTAGGAAAGTCTCATGTGGAGGTACGAAAAGGGTTCAAAGACAGCGACCTGCTGAGAAGTACCTTGAGAAAGGAGGCAAAAAGATGGGCTTGTGTGGCTCCCAGTTGCTTGGCAACCACTGCGGTCAAAAGCAAGCGTAGAGGGCGCAAGAGGTGTGGCTCGAGAGACAACCCGAGGTTGAGACCCCGCCCTTGACAACAAAACAGCACCGCCCCCTAACAACGAATGCCGGAGGGAAGGAAGGGTTAGGTAGCCCAAGTCTGGCTTGTGCGCAGGCGCAATCTCCCCTCTCAATGAAGCCACTTCTTTTTCGGTTTTCTTATTGGAGGATAAAGCTGCCAAGGATTTTCCTTCGTCTCGGAGGCGGGACCGAACATACTACCCACAGTCCGATTGGTCAGTCTAGCAGTCTCTCGCCAGCTGTACGTGCCTGTATCTGCTTCACGTGTGCCTATTGGTCCTGGAGATGAGCCTGTGGCGTCGGGGGGCGGAGCAGTCGGGGAGACCCGCAGCGGATTGGGTGGTGTCAAAGCGAGGGGCGGGCCCCACCGGCCGGGCGGTTGGGCCGTGAAGGGAGAGTCTTTTCGGCGCTGAGGACGGGCGCTGAGGAGGCGGCGGTGGCTCCTGGGGCGTTTGAGCGGGCTCACTCGAGCCCGCGGGCCGACGCGGACGCAGGCCCAGCCGGCGGAACCGCCCCGGACTCCCCGCGGGCCTTCCTAGCCGCCATGGAGGACGGTGTCTACGGTAGGCCGGGCAAGGCGGGCGGGCGGAGCGGCTCCCAAGCTCCGCCGCGGACAGCAGGGCAGTGGCGAGGCGCCTTTTAGCGCGCGGGATGAGCTTCCGGTGCGGCTGAGAGCCGGGGGTCCCGGGCCATTGTTTGGGCCGAGCCCGCTTCCGGCGGCGGGCGGGGTGGGGCGCGGAGCGGGGCGGGGCGTACACCCGAGGGAGCAGCGGCCTGGCTTTCTTCCTGTCGACCTGGGCCGTCCTTACCGTCCCTGACCCAGTATCCTGCTGTCCTAGCTTGTCTCTCCTGTGTACCCAAGATCCAAACCACGGTGTCCGCTATGGCGGAACCAGAACCTCAGTTCCTTTACAAGAAATGCACCCAAGATTCAGGAGACCGAACTTTCCCACCATGATGGAGGCCAGAATTGGGCCCCCTTACGAGAAATGCACCCAAGGTCCATGCTGGGATCCCTACTGTGGTGGATCCAGAAGTCAGAGTCCTGGTGTCTTTCCAAGATTTGCAACCAAGATCCAGGATCCCAGGTCCTTTACCACGATGAAGAGGCCTGTTCCCTTCCAAGATCTAGGGCCCCAAAATATCCTTTCGATGATGGAGCCATGAGCCCAAGGCCCTGTGTCCTTCCAAGTAATGCTTCCAATATCCAAGCACCCTGTTCTACTGTTTTGGAACCAAGGAGCCAGGGCATCCAAATAAAGCATCTAAAATTCAGACTCAGGAGTTCCTAACTGGTGATGGGTCCAGGATCCCAGGGAGTGGTTCCCTTCCAAGTAACGGCCCAGAAATTCATCCCCAGGCTTAAGAAATGAGATTCCAAGGCACTTAAGCCCAAACTAAGGACTCAGGGTCTTACTCCCTCTTCCCTCAGACTTCTGGTACCCATTCCTCTTCTGGACAGGAATCCAGGCCCCCAGCCCAAATCCTTTCTCAGGATGCAGGAGTCCTGGCCCCCAGAACTAATTTCTTGACCCTGCTCCCCAGAGCCCCCCGACTTGACTCCAGAGGAGCGCATGGAGCTGGAGAACATCCGCCGGCGGAAGCAGGAGCTGCTGGTGGAGATCCAGCGCCTGCGGGAAGAGCTAAGCGAAGCTATGAGCGAGGTGGAGGGCCTGGAGGCCAATGAGGGCAGGTGAGGACTATGGGAGCTCATGGGACGTGGGCTTAGCCAGGGCCCTGGATGCTCAAGCATTGCCCTTGCCTGTTCCCCACTCTGCTTTTGCAGTAAGACCTTGCAGCGGAACCGGAAGATGGCAATGGGCAGGAAGAAGTTCAACATGGACCCCAAAAAGGTTAGTGAGGACAATGTTCAGGCACAGTTTGACATCCCTGGTTCTAGAAATGCTAAGACAATAGGTTCCCTCTAGGCAACAGACTCTGGATCTCTACACATCTGTTCCATGATTGTCTGTGGACTGAGACCTCTGGGAGCCTAGCCCTGTGCTTTGCAATGCTGAGAATCCTAAGATCCTGCCATACTCTCAGGGATCCCCCTAGATATAAGTGCTTATAGTTTGGGGTGCGACATGGCAGTAAGAGCGGGTGTTCGTGACACAGGAAGAGCCAGGGAAGGGATTCCATGTCCATGGCTTGATGGACAGGTGTTCAGTATCTGCTTCATTTCTTTATTGTAATTCGTAGTGTATTCAGTTATATTTCAAACCTGTTCCTTGCCAAACACAGTTGTACATGCTGGAATTAGCCTTGGAGGCTGAGGGAATGGGTTAGGGGTGGTGCATGGGGAGCTGTGTGAAGGTGACTGCGCTCTGTTAAGGTGAGGAGGCTTGGATGCTGAGGTGCATGGGGAGCAGGAACCTCTGCCCTGGGCATACATCTGGCCCCTCCCTCCAGGGGATCCAATTCTTGGTGGAGCATGAACTTCTGCAGAACACACCTGAGGAAATTGCCCGCTTCCTGTACAAGGGCGAGGGGCTGAACAAGACAGCCATTGGGGACTACCTAGGGGAAAGGTGAGCTGCCAGGCCTGGACTGTGCTCCCACCCTCATTAGCACCTCATAGGGTAGAGCAGGTTTGTGGCCTCCACTGGGCCATGATACACTAGACTGACTGGCTCTGGGGGGAGCTTGAGAGTATTGGGAAGTGGTACCTGTAGACATCCAGTAAGTAAGGGCACCATTTATATGTTTGGGGATACTGTTGAAGTCTGAATGTTAGTGGCTTAACCATGTATGCACATCTAGTGCCTGAAAAGTATGGGATTCTCTGGAAGTCTTGAGCCATGGGCCAGAGCCACAAGTGTTAGAAACCCTCTGTAGATATGTATGTAGGAACTAGGAATTGCTTGTGAATTCTTAGATAAAGGCCAGCTCTTAAGATAAAGGCTTCTAGGGAGCACGAGAACAGTTAAGAGAAGTGACATTAGGTCCTCTGTGTGCTCAAAGATCTGACAGGCTGCAAGAGCAAAGTGTCCTATTCCAGGACCCAGCCTATGGGTGAAGCCAGGGGACAGGCTGGCTGAGCTGCTGTGGGGGCAGCATAGTGAACAAGATGTGACATTGTTATCTGTCCTATCACTAGTCCTGATGTGACTGTCTCTCCCTTCAGGGAAGAGCTAAACCTGTCTGTGCTCCATGCTTTTGTGGATCTCCATGAGTTCACCGACCTCAACTTGGTACAGGCCCTCCGGTGAGGACGGGGCAGAAATGGACCTGCCAGGGCCTTCTCAGCTGTGAGAGGGGAACCACAGCAACAGAAACAAGCCACACTCACCCCAGGAAATAACTCTCAAATAAGACAAGTCCAGGGTGGGGCCTGCTTTCCCCACTGCACTCAGCAGATCCTCCTTTTGACAACAAAAGCACCTGCAACCCCCAGTCCAGTTTAGCAAACTTAAGGGAATGGAAGAATCCATGGCCAGAACTTAGAGATCTGATCAAATTGCATGCCTACAGCTGGAGCAGAGAGATTTGGAATCTGATTGTTTAGGGTTGGGATTGAGACAGCATTTCATTGTGTAGCCGTGGTTGGCCTGGAACTCTGTAGACCAGGTTATTCTTCAATTCACAGTGAAATCACTTGCCTTTCCCTCCTGGGTTCTGAGATTAAAGGTGTGTGCATCACCACACCAGACAAGGTTTGGATAATGATTTGTCTGCGTTTAACAGAGACTAAGACGTGAGTGTTTTCCATCCCTAAAACCTGTGCCTACCCTGCCTTTTTCCAAACCAGGCAATTCCTATGGAGCTTCCGCCTCCCTGGAGAGGCTCAGAAAATTGACCGAATGATGGAGGCCTTTGCCCAGAGATACTGCTTATGCAACCCTGGGGTCTTCCAGTCTACAGGTAGGACCAGAGGATAGTGTGTGGGCCTATAGTCTGAGGAAGAAGTGCTGGAATCTGGATCACCAGACAAGAAAGAGGAATAGACAAAGGGTCCAGGAAGGTCATGGTCATCACCAACTGCCTTATTTTACCTGGTGCAGACACCTGCTACGTGTTGTCCTTTGCTGTGATCATGCTGAACACCAGCCTTCACAATCCCAATGTCAGAGACAAGCCAGGCCTGGAGCGTTTTGTGGCCATGAACCGGGGCATCAATGAGGGTGGGGACCTGCCTGAGGATCTTCTCAGGGTCAGTGCTGTTCCCCGCCCCACCCCTCTTCTAACCTTGTGCCCCAGGGGTCTCCCAGTACCTGAACTGATCTGGCTGCTCACAGCGGTGTGGACATGACTCTTGAGTGTGTCTCCTCTTCTGCTTCCAATTTTCTGGTCTGGCCCTTGGTTCTTGTGTCTCAGGCTTTGTGGGCTTGCTCACCCTTCATCTCTGAGAACTTAACAGGCTTTCCCACCATTATCCCTTCATCTTTTCCTTTCTCCCTCTTCCCATCTCTTCTGTTTTCTGTTTCCCTTTTCCCCTGGTGAGTAAGCACTTGATGATTGTCCTGACCCTCGAACAGAAGGCTCTGGGGCCTGGAGTCGCTAACCCATTTTTTTGCCCCTCAGAACCTCTATGACAGCATCCGAAACGAGCCCTTCAAAATCCCTGAGGATGATGGGAATGATCTCACCCACACCTTCTTCAACCCAGACCGAGAGGGCTGGCTCCTAAAGCTGGGTACGTCCCTTCCTGAGCCTGCTGGCAACTTTGCAGGGACACTAGTGGCCTGAGTCAGGACCTAGTGTCCTCAGTTTTTGCACCTTTGAGAACCTCAAGTTTCCACAACTAAAAAGTGGGGCTGAAACCAAGAGCAGACTTGTCTATGTGCTAGGCCTGTATAAAGTGTTCCTGGCCTCTCCTACTCATATGCCTAGAGCTCTCTTGTCAGAGCCTGATGAGCCAGGCTCTTACCTCCCTCAGTAAAAATCTCCAAGGCCCAAGACAGGATCAGATGCTCGGCAGACTGTGTGCTCTAGACTTGGCCTCATTGTCAGCCAGCTGAATGTCAGCCCAAGGTGAGCCAACACAGGGATAACTTCGGGCTTTAGGCTGAGGAGGGAACAGGACAGAGGTAGGCAGATGGTTTTAGATGACTCTTGAGTTCCCGGTTGGAAGGGGAAGTTGCAGGCAGTCCTTGTTGAAAATTGTAATATGGCACCACATTTTAAACCAGCTGCTCAGTTACCCAGGGCCAGAGAGGGTAGCCAGGGGAGTTGTCAGTTGCAGGTTCTGTGTGAACCCTGAGCTTATGCAGCAGGATCTGGGTACAGGCCAGCCTTAGTAATACAGCTCCTCATATACTTGCAGTACAGATAGGTGTCTCTGACTGAGCTGGAGGGATGGTAGTGAGGCTGCCTGAACACTGCTCAGAGACACAGCATGTGAGCTGTAGCGGGCTCCTGCAGAGTGAGGGTAGAATTGGGCCTCACTTTCCTTGGGTGGTCAGCAGTGACTTTGGCATCCCTCCATGCCTTGCCTTGTTGGTATGTTCTCTTGGAACAAAGCATTGTGTCTTCACAGTCAGTGGACTATCCTGGTGACTACACATGGCCCTTGCTAGGCAGCACCTAGCCCTGACCCCTTTGTAGGGTGCAGGGAGGCTAGTAGGATCACAAAAATTCAGGTTCCCCAGCAGACTGGTTTAGAGGGAGGAGCAAGAAGGCAACTTCCCCCAAGATGGGGCTCTGAGCTGCTCTGCCAACAGTATTTTCCATTTCTCATTTGAAGAAACTAAGGCTCAAAGGTGCCTTGCCAGTGAGATGCAGGGGTCTGTCATGGGCTTGATTCTGACCATCATGGCTGATGAAAACATCTCTACTCCCACTAGTTCATCCAGAGGCCACAGTAGGCCATCTTGTTACAGACAAGATATGGGTGGGTGGGTCACCAGAGAGGGCCAGGGACTTCCTGAGGTCACATAGCCCCCTTAGATCAGGGTAGAGGGTGTCAGGGCCATCCTGGCCAGGCTGAGCACCTACTGGGGAAGGTTGAAGCCCCAGCTGAGCTCTGTGGGCAGGGGGAGGTCCTGGCTCCACCCCATGTAGATGTAACTGGTTTTCTTCCTCTCTCCCCCTCCCCTCTGCCTGTTCTCTTGCTGTGGCTCTGGCTCCCTGTGCATCCCTTCCCTGACCCCCTATTTCTGTCGCTGCGATTCTTGGGGGCACCCCATCCCTCCGCCTTCCCTTCCACACCTGGTCCTGCCTGCTTTCTCGCTGTCTGCCCCAGGAGGTAGGTACCTGGTTTTCTTGCCCCGCCCTCACCCCATCAGATAGGGAGGGGCTGCCTTGGCCCAGGGGGAGGGGCTTGGGCCTGTGCCAATAGAATAGCCAAAACCTTTGGCCCAAGCAGGGGGTCCCAACTCCTGGGGCCCCAGCAGCTTGTCCTTGCCTGCCTATCTTCCCTCACTGCCTCTGTCCTAGACCTAAGAACCCTACCTTTCCTGCTCTGCCCCCCCTCCCCAGCGGTTCCCCGCTGAGCCCGGCCCCTCCCACCCCTTCCCTTGCAGGGGGCCGGGTGAAGACTTGGAAGCGGCGCTGGTTCATCCTTACAGACAACTGCCTCTACTACTTTGAGTACACTACGGTGAGGGTGGAGCTTGTAGACGTGGGCCAGGATGAGGGGTAGGGTACCTGGCTCTCACTAAGGGGGCCCATGTAACCTGGACTCCTGACTACCTCTTAGGACAAGGAGCCCCGAGGGATCATCCCCCTAGAGAACCTGAGCATTCGTGAGGTGGATGATCCTCGGAAGCCGGTGAGACTCAGGAGGTGCCTGCCTTAACTCTGTACCTCCATGTACTGACCCATGGCTGCTCTGACCTGTCCCTCCCCTGTATTGTAGAACTGCTTTGAGCTTTACATTCCCAACAATAAGGGGCAGCTCATCAAAGCCTGCAAAACCGAGGCTGATGGTCGGGTAGTCGAGGGGAACCACATGGTGTACCGGATCTCAGCACCTACACAGGAGGAGAAGGATGAGTGGATCAAGTCCATCCAGTAAGCCTCATTGGGCTGGGGTTTGAGCCAGGAGGGCTGGGCCTGGGTTCAGGCCCTTGGTCCTCATCACACCTCATTTTGCAGGGCTGCTGTAAGCGTGGACCCCTTCTATGAGATGTTGGCAGCAAGAAAGAAGCGGATTTCTGTGAAAAAGAAGCAAGAACAACCCTGACCCCTGTCCCCAACTCCATTATTTATTTTGGAGCTGCCCCGCCTGGGTGGCAGGACCCCTGGGCCCTGGGGCTGTGGATCCTGGTTCCCCATTTGGAAAATCACCACCTCTAGCTCCTGAGTCCTTATTTGTAATTAACATGTTGGTAATCTTATTAATTATTTAACCCCTTGCGCCTGCAGATGCCCTCATTTCTTGGGTTTGGGGGAGCTGAGAACCCATCCTCTTGACATTAGCCAGGACTCTGATTACAGGGTAGAAGGCAGGCACATCCCAGACAAGTCACTCAAGTCCTGTGGGTGCTGAGTGGAGGGAGAGTTTAATGTCTCAGTATGGTGTTTAGACACAGCGTACTCTCTGCATGTGCTCTGCCGCAACCATGTCCATGTTGGACCTGTGGTCACTGGGGGACTTGACACAAGAGACTTAAGACTAGAACAGCAGAGGACTGGTTCAGGAGGGAGCGAGTCCTGAGAAGGCCCTGTGTCTGTCACTAGGAACTGGTGGGCTGGAGGGGACATAGTGTATCATGAGGTACACGAGTTGTCATTGTGACAGTGGCTTCTTTTAACACCAGATCCAGCCTCCTGTGGAGGTGTGTGTTTTTTTCAAAAGGCCTGGGCATGTATGACTGAGGGGATCTCATTGAAGGGATACTGCTGAGTCCCCAAGTGGTCCTGCCCTCTTTGGCTTCTGGTAGAATAGTGAACAAAGGACCAAATGCCTCCTGCCCACATTTGGAGCCAAGAAGCTTTTTATGACTGTTTTCCTGGCCTGTGGTGAGCTTAAAGTCTGAGCCCTGCCTCATCCTTATAGTGGTGGCATGATAGACTGCCTGCTGCCTTGCCAAAGTGGTGGTTGTAGAGGAATTGCTTCTTCCTAGCATGCTTTAGCATGCAAAGCCTTACTGGGTAGAAAGAATGCTGCACCAGGGCCTTCTGGGAATTGATTCCAGAAGGTGTGTATTGGATCTGCAAACCCCATTCCAGAAGATTTGTGCTAGGTCTGCAAACCCCTGTGGGTGTACGCCCCAACAGCACTGATCTGGCTGTGGGAGCACCCAGGTCCTATTTTACATGGGCTTTGGCTTAGGCCTCATGTCCATAGACAATGGCAGTCTTGTAGTCTTCTAGGTATTGGTTTTTCTGAAGCTTACCTTGAAGTTGGGAAAGGGGGATGAATCACTCCCCCCAACCCCCAGGGGCTGGTGTGAAATGGAGATTCTCAAAACAGCTTCAGTGTCACCCAAAGGGCCAGGAAAGCGCTGGGCAATGGGTATCAAAGGTTCTTAAGCACCCTCTGACCTGTCGTGTCTGCTTCAGTGGGTGAGCCCAGGACAAGGGGATGGTAACTGGGTAGCAGGGAAGTACTGTCTGGGATCTGGATTCCAGTTCCTCATTTGTGGGTGTCCCTGAGCTCAGATCCTTGTCTTTGATACCTTAGGACCAAGTTTTCTTGGCACAAGGGCTTGCACTGATTGCCAGGATATGTAGGTGTGAGCTGGCTGGTGTGTTCTGGCTTACAAATTAAGGTGACAAAGACATGAGGGCAAAGGAAGCCCCTACCAGTAGAGCTTCTCACCCCAGGACCATTGCCTGGCAAGTGGTGACTGGTGTGGCTATGGGAAGTAAGAACAGGTTATGCAGGCCTGCCTACGGGAATCTAAGGCTGAGGCAGGAGCACAGTGTGTTTAAACTAAGTGGTCTGGGTGATCTGAGAGTGAGGAGAGGGGAGGGTAGAAAGGGAAGTGGTCTGCAGTCCTCAGGGACCCAGTGACAAAAGCAGTGGGGAATAGAGGAGCCACCACTGTGGGGCCAGGGCTGTGATGATCGTGTGGAGGGAGAGGGGACTCATCTCAATCCATGCGCTAAAGGTGAGGCAGAGTTGAAGTGTTCAGAGTTCAAAGCCGGACTGGGTTATGTGAGACCATGCCTTTCCCAATGCCCACCAACATACCCACACATAAAAGACCCCACAGGGGGTGTTTGGACAAAGTAACAGAGGGTGCCATGTGGAGATGAATGCAGAGTAGGGCAAAGCACAGACAAGCCAAGGAGTGCCAACGGTTACCTGAGGCCAGGCTTGCAAAACCACGGAAGAGATTTTTCCAAATACTGAGGTCGATGGTCTTGGTCTTGTAGCCTCCACAACTGTGAAGCAGTAAGTTTCTGTGGTTGAAGATAACTGAATATGAGTTGGTGGGGTGAGGGCTAGTGCAGTAGTTTACCCTCCTTCAGACCAGGGGTCCTGGCCCCAGCCCTCCTCCCGCAGCCAGGGATTAGGCCTTTAGCCTTGCTCCCTGGAACTGGGTAGGACATTAGCATCTCAGACTTTGGATTGAGCTGGCTCTCACCAGGGGATCTGGCTCTCTCCACTCAGATTGAGACATGAAGGTCCCTCTCTCATCCACCAGTTGAGGCCATAGCCTTCTTTCCTCAGACCTAAAACTCCTGGCCCTTGCAGGCACGATGGCACCTTTAATCCCACACTCAGGAGGCAGAGGCAGGCTAATTTCAGTGAATTGGAAGCTAGCCAAGTCTACACAGTGGGTTATGGGACAGCCAGGGCCACAGAGAGATTTTGCCTCAAACAGATACACAGAGCAAGACAGGCAGACAAAGCACATGTTCCTAGCCCACTTCTCTCTGACTTGGCATTAGGGTTCTAACCCTCATTCTTTGAACTAGCATGCCAAGACCTACTACCCTACTCTCATGATTCCCTCCCCAATCCGGGTAGACCTGCCTCTCAAGCATGTCACCGCTTGCTAGGCAGCAATCCAATCCTATGATGAGGAGGGAAAACCCTACTGTAGGGTTTTTCTGTGACCCCCGGCCCCCATGTCCTGTCACCCCTGTATACCATCCCACACCCTTCATGTACCAATAAATTGGATTCCCAAGTATAGGAGATGAGGGACCAAAGGGCAGAGACAACAGCCTGGCCACTGAGAAGCTAAAAAATAGGCAGCCACAGTAGGGAGGGAGAAGACAGGGACAAAAATCTAACGTAGAACCAAGGTAGAGAGGCACAGGGTGATGCATGGGAGAACACAGAAACAGGAAGGAAGCAGAGCAGCAGACATAGGTTACTGCAAGGAAGACTGGACAAAGACAGAAGCACTTGGGCAGGTGAAGAACAACTGTCTAGGGCCAGAGGTGGGAGTGTGTGTATGTGCATGCATGATCATATAGATAGTATTTCTGTGCCTGCCCAGAAGGTGGGCAGTAACAGAGAAATGAGTAGATGGAGACAGGCCAGTGTGGGCAGGCAGGCAGGCAGGCAGGCAGGCAGGAGGCAGGCGGGCGGGCGGGCAGTGGCTAGTAGATGACTGAGCTGAGTTTCAGCAGATCAGTTCTGAGTCCCTTCCCACCACCTGGTCTGGCCCTGTGACAGCTTTCAGACTCTGCAGGAACATGATTACCCAAACTGCCTGGTCCCAAGCTATCACTGACTCCTTATGAAACAGGGAAGGGTAAGTCAAGGCTGCCACAAATGGTAAGGGCTGGGAGAGGCAGGCAAGCTCCACAGCTGAGTAGGCACCTTGCCTCAGGGCTATGAGGAAAGGACAGTGACTTCCATGCAGTGTCTACTCCTGGCATCTCCCACCTCCCCAAATACACACAGGCCCCATTTTCCTCCAAAAGTTGTTTTTGTCTTTTTTTTAAATAATGTGAAAATGTCACGCGAAGGTTTGAATCAGAGGCCCCCTCCAGGGACCAGGCTTGGGGGAAGAGGAGACGCAAGATGGGGGGGGGGGCCCAGGTTCCTGAAGCCAATGGCCCTCATGAGGCCAGGAGGGACCTCTGCTGTGCCAGGGGCTCTGGGCCCAAAAGAGTTCAGTTCAGTTCCAAGAAGTGTGGCTGTCCAGCGATGGGGCTTCCTGCCTCATGTGGCTCCGAGGGGGTCGGGGGGATCAGGGGGATCAGGGGGATCAGGGGACTCATCTGGGGGGCTGGGTGGAGGGCCTGGGCCTCCTGTTTGGCACATGGTGGAGGAAAGGGAGGGCCCAGCCTCAGGCACCTCCCCAGAGGCTGTGTCAGTGTCAGGGGCAATGGCTCCATCGTCCACACAAGATTCTGCTCGCAAACCCTCTTCTTGGGATGCAAAGGGGCTGGGTCTTTGGGGAGTCAGTTCTCCACGGGGCCTGAGAACAGAGAGAAGAGGAAGGATGGGAATCAGGAGAAACAGTCAGGAGACAGGCTTATGGTTTCCAACTCATTGAAAGCAAAGGCCCAGTAGGCGGCAGCAGCCCATCCTCTGTCCTCATCCAGCCCTCTGCTCTGCTCCAGACACTGCCCTCAGATGGTCCAGATACCATTCTACTCCAGGGTCTTTGCATCTGCTATTCCCAGTGTCTTAAATGCTCTTCTCAAGTAGTTCAGACTTCCTCTTTAGAGGCCTTCCATAACCATTCTGGATCACCTTGTCACCCTTGGACATCTACTTGCTTCCTCTGTTTTCTTCTTGGGTATCCCTCCCTGATATTGAGTATTTATTAAGTATACCAGTTACTGTGAAAGAGCCCGGGTGTCTGCTTGCACCTTTACTGCATAGGCTGAACATAGGGCCTGTGCCTAGGTCTGTTACACAGTACCTTCACCAACAAAATGTTACAGGACCAGGACCATCCTCTAGCGCTCTCCCCCCCACCCCCACCCCCCGACAGCTTGAACCATTCTCCAGATCTAGAACACCAAGGCCAGTGGGGGAAGGAGTTGGCCCTCCCCCATTTACACTTGTGTGCTGACAACCTGGACCTGGCCACGCTGAGGCACCGGAGGCCCATTTCCCTCCTTGAGTGGAAAACATGGCCCACTCCTTTCCAAAGTGCATGGGATGAGTCCCTCACTCAGGGCCTGGTATCAAGATGGAGTATATGGGGGTGCCAAGGGGCACCCACTGTGGTCTGAGGAGACAGACATCATAGCAGCTTCCCCATCCAGGCGCAGCGGGAGTATCTGCGAGAGTAGGCAAGGATCTGGGGCTTCATACCACTGGGGCCTCCAGCTCCACTCCTGGTGACTAAGAGTGAGGTCACCTCGCCAGTAGCTTTGATTCTGACTCACTATCTAGCTTATGTCCCCACACCCTGGACCCACCCTGCCCTGTGCTCATAGGGGTCCTGACATGGAGGTGCCAGGAAGTAACACTTGAGGTTAGATGGGAGTGCAGTCCCAATTCTGTCTGTACTGCCCTCCACTCTGCCTTGCCCCTCCTCTCTCCCTGTGCTTTGTTCACAGGCCTCTTCTCTGGCTTAGACTCTTGTCCAGCCTCTCCTCAGGCACCCAGCCACTGTTTGCTTCCATTCCCAGGCCCCAGCCCCTTCCCTGCTTACAGTCCTTCATGGTTCCCTAGCACCCTGTGGCAGAGTTTTCCCAAGTCCTTTATTGTTTATTAACTTATTATTACTACTAGTAGTAGTATATGTTTTGGTTTTTCGAGACAGGGTTTCTCTGTGTAGCCCTGGCTGTCCTGGAACTCACTCTGTAGACCAGGCTGGCCTTGAACTCAGAAATCAGCCTGCCTCTGCCTCCCAAGTGCTGGGATTAAAGGCATTTACCATGCCCAGCCCCCAAGTCCTTTACAACTTTGTCCCATTTATTCGCCTAAGCCCAACTCTGCACCCTGAGGAGCCCCAGGCCTGTCTTCTGAAGGCTTCTTGAATTATCTAAACTCTTCTGCCTCCATCCATTATGCAAGTTGTTCACAGCCTGGGTCAGTAATACCATCACAGGAGCTCCAGGCTGCATACCCATCGAGGGGATTATGCCATTTATACCCTCATAACACCCAGAATCAGGATCCACTATCATCCCCATTCTATGGATAAGGACACTAAGGCAGAGAAGGACACTGATTGGCCAACATCACACAGAAAAAAGGCAGGGTTAATCCTGGAACACAGAGGATTTGGGGAACCGAGATAGAAACATTTCTAACAGCTCCTTCCCCACATTCTGGGCGTTCACCATGGTGGCCAGCAGGGGACAGGAGAGAACTGTTTCCATCACCACAAGGACTCGCAGATGCTTACCACGAGAGGGCAGCACTCAGGGCCAGCAGCCGGGGCGGAATTCCGGCTCTACCCTCCTTTCTAAGAAGTGCCTCAGTTCTTTCCTTAAAAACCGTGAGACAAAAATCCACTGCAAGGATCGCAGTGAAAATTGAGCGGGTAGCAATGTGGCAGGTCGCTGTGAGCTCGCTGCTACTATAGTGACTCTCCTGTCTCTGGGTGTCTGCCATATTCTCCTCTAGCTTTAAGTGCCCTCGGAGAGGGTATAGAGATCCAGCAAGGTATCTGAGCTCAGAAATGGGTAAGATGGACAAGGGAGTGTGCACATAAGGATCCTTGAAGAAGCAACTGAGGGTCAGAGACGGGTGTAACTGTCCAAGGCTGTGAATGGGACCAACTGGTCTGAGCTGGGAGATGTCAATGTGACTGAGTGGGTGATTGGAAGAGAGAGAAGCAAGGCAAGAGAGGGCAGGTTGGGGAGGGGTGGGACAGGGTCCTGCTGGAAGCACTGTACCTGCGGGCCGGGCGTCGGGAGCCCGGGCGGGAGGCCCCGGGGTCTCCAGCGCAGGTGAGACGGAGAAGCGGGAGAAGCACAGGGGGGGCCCTGGTGGGGGGAGGAGGGGGAAATCCTCCGCCCACTCGAAACTGCCGCCTAGGGAGAAAGTGAACTAGACTTATACACCAGCTTCGCAGACCAGCCCAAGGCCTTTGGCCCTACCTTCCAGCAAGGCCCCATCCCTCCCAGTTCAGATACCTCCCGCCTCCACCCGCCTCTAGCAGCCTCTGCCTTCCTGAGCTCCTCCCAGGCCCCTCAGTGGCCTACAAGAAGGGATAGACTCCTTCCTAGATTCAATCATCTGCTTCCAGGCCCCCCTTAGCCCTGCCCTTCCCACAGGACACGCCCATTGCATAATAAGGCCCCTCCCTCTTCCCAAGCCCTGCCCTCCCGCCCCCCAAATCTTGGGTTACGCTCCTCACCAAAGCCGCTGTCGTTGTTGGGAAACCCATCTCCTGGGGTGGTGGGGTGGGGAGGCGTCGGGGGCGCTGGGGGCGTTGATGGCTCCGTGTCCCCCTCGGGGGGGCCCTGGACGCTCAACTCGTTGGTTGGAGTCTCCTATGAAAACAAGAGAAAGGAACGATAGGGAGCGTATTGTCACACCCCAACCACCGCTTCGCCAAAGAGAAATAAAACTCAACGATATTGCTGGGGCTTTTGGCATCCCAGTTTGTAATCGCTGACATTGTATTGTGTGGAGAAGTGAATGGAACCTTCATCTGCCTTCTAAGGTTCCCACAAGCCCTAATCTCACCCTGGTTTTTGTTCCTTTCCTGACTATAAAGCCCCACCCAGTTTAGGAATTCCTAAATTCAGCTAGCACTTAACCCAAGAAGCAGTTCTAAGCCGCGAAGCACCACCTCCAAGAACTTGGCTGCAAAGATCCAAACCTATGTCTTGGAGCTAACAGCCTGCTCCTGTAGCCTCCCAATCCCTAACACCTGCCAAGCACCAAGGGACAATTACCCCAGTCCCCACTCAAACTTTCAAAGTCCCACCTTGAGCCCAGCAAGGTGGGGCTCCTTTAATTCCAGCACTCAGGAGACAGAGACAGGTGGATCTCTAAGTTTGAGACCAGCCTGGTGTACAAAGTGAGTTCCAGGACAGTCAGGGTTACACAGAGAAACCAAGATGCACATGGATCTCTGAGTTTTAGGCCACCCTTCTCTACAAAGTTCCAGGACAGCCAGAGCTATTTAAAAAAAAAATCCTGTCTCAAACAAACAAACAAAATTTGAAAGTTCCATTTTGGAATCCTTTGGTCTCAGTGACTTTGAACTCAGCACCTGACCCTGCTTGTTTTCAACTGTCTCACAACCTGGTTTCAAACAGTCTCAACCCAGGTTTATCTAGTGAGGCTCAGACAATAAACCCTCTTTTTTTCGTTCAGGCAATAACCCTCCCCACACACACTTTTTTTTTTTTTTTTTTTTTTTTTTTTTTTTTTTTTTAAATAATATGGAGATTTCAGGCCCGGGTTACTTTGGCATGTTTATTTATTTGTTTGAGACAGGGTTTCGGTGTATAGCCCTATCTGCCCTGAACTATTTAGATTATATTAATTATAGATTGTCTCGCCTCCTGAGAACAGAGATTACTGATCTGGGCGACCAAGCCAAACTCACTCCATTTTAAAGCTCCACGTGATAAGATCCGCTCCACTTAAAGCCCAGCCCCAAGAGGCCAGAGATGCTTAGATGCTAAGGTGGAGTCCTTTTCCTGACTTCCGAAGTTTGTTACTCAGCACCCACATCAAACACCTCCCTCCGGGCTCCACCCACTGACTGGGCCTCGCAAAGCTCTCGGAAGCTTATCGGAGACACCCCTACTCAAGAATATACATAGACACATATTAAATTAAATTAGAGTCACTCCATAGTCGTTAATGTTGTGGTCGATAAAACCAGGCCCCAAAACATTAGGCTCCGCCTTCAGCAGACCCAGGCTCCGCCCCCATTCTCTTGAGTATTTAATCTCTATTTTTATTCCTAGCCTGTCTAGGCTTCTACCTAACAGCCTTCTAGACCCACCAACACTCTCCAGGTCTCTCCTAGATTTTCAGGCCATTTTGTATCACAGACACCTATCCCATTCCTGGTCCTACTCCTGCTAAGCTTGTCCACCCGGGTCCAGTTCCCCTAATTCCCCAGAGGCCCCGCCCACTTGCCTCCACCTCCTCCCAGGCTCCACCCACCGAGCCCGGTACCCAGGGCACTAGAAGGTGCAAATCTCTCTGGGCCCGCCCATTCACCTGGATCACCAGGAGGTCCATCTCCCTTCAGTCCTGGTGCTACCTGCCCTAAGGGTCCCCGCTCACCTGGTCGAAGAGGTAGACGGTCACGTCCCCGTGGAAGGAGACCATCTTGCGCTTCCTCTCCAGCTCGCTGTCCTCTGGCTCGTCGGCCGCGCGTGGAGACTTGAGCAGCCCCCGCAGCGGGCGGGCCGTGTCCCCGTCGGCGTTGCTCACCACGACGGGCACTGGGGCTTCCCGCGTCCTCCCGGGGCCCCGAGAGCCCGCTGCCTCCTCGTCCTCCTCGTCCTCGTCCTCGTCCTCCCCGTCCTCCTCCGCTGGCCCCGGCGCCCCCGCCCCGCCGGCCTCCCCGCCAGCTGCCCCTGCGTCCGCGCCCTCCCAAGGTGGCCGCCGCGGGCCCGGGCCCGGGAACGCCGTGAGCGTGAGCGGTGGGAGCGCCAGCGAGAGCCGGGAGAGTTTGGCTGCAAGGGAAGAAGACAGGTGAGCTCCTGTCGCGGACACCTACCTACAGGCTCTACCTACAGCTGAATGCTGGGGGGCTCCTGAGGGCCTTTCCATGGGCACAGTGAAAGAGACCCCTCCCCGCTGCAATGATTGATCTTAGCACCCAGAGCAACAAGTTTCTTCCACAGCACCGGGGCCCAGCTGTTCTCTCCATACGAGCCCGCCTCATTCAGGACTCCCTATCCCCCCTTGGTCCCCCCCCCCATCAACATTTATATATGCCATTCCCTCTGCCTAGAACTAAGAACTGAGTCCCTCACGCTCTTTAGCTCTTAGGGTCCCCAGATCTGAGCCACCTGTAAGCCAGTCACATAGGCTCTGGCCACACACCTCCTGCCAAGGGCAGCAGCAGTGCAGGCCTGGTTAGTGTGCCTGGCCTCGGAACACAACTGCCCTCACGCAGCTTTAGGTCTGTGCACCCAGTGTTCCCAGCAGAAGGGGAGTTTCCTTGTTGGCCCCTGGTTACCACCTTCTAGCACTTTGTCCCAAAGACCACTTTTCTTCCAGTCCCACCCCACTGATTCACTGTGTCCCTCAACAAGCACGTGGTCCTCTCTGGGACACTGTTCCTCCCAGGCAAATGAAAAGGGTCACTCCTTCCTCCATTAGTGTGTCAGTAAACCACCCGCGGGCACTAATGGAGGGTGACAGACAGTAGGGGCAGAGAAGGCTGGTATAGATGAGACCAATTGCTGCTCTCCAGATGCATCATCTAATGCCCACCTCCACCCTCCCCTGCCATCCACTCACTCCCAGCTCCTGTCCCTCACTGCTGCTCAGAAGGTGGTGGGATTAGGAGCAGGTACCGTGCTGTCAAGACAAGACGGTGGATGCCCACAGTATGGGTGCCGTGATAGCCCCTAGTAACAGGAAGGTTTCCCAGGGAGGGGAAATTTGTGTGGAATTTTAAAGGGTGAATGTCAGCTCCCTGGGTGGAAGACCTAAGCCATTCCTTGCCTCTTTTCGGCCAGTAGCCCTAAGCCAAGCCAGACTCTCTGAAGCATTTTACTTCACCCAGTAGTGTCATGTGACCTGGTGTCTTCCTAGACATCAGGGTGGGGTCCCAGTGCAGAACAGAAACAGGGCAGTATACCCCATAGTGTTTCAGGAACCTGGGAAGACACCATCTCCCATGAGGTGTCACTGTGTGGCTCACCTTTTTGCTCTTAGCCTCTCGGTGGCTCCTCAGCCTGTGCTACCCTAACACTTGCTCACTAGAGCGGGCCAGGGCAAGGCCTGAGACCCCCTGGGCTCTCGTGGGGCCAGCTCATGGCCTGACACATTGGAGAGACTCCTTTGTTTATTGCTTCCTTTAAATTTTTTTCAATTAAAATTTTGTTATTTATTTATTTTGGTGTTTTTTTTTTGGGGGGGGGGGCGGGCAGTTTCTCTGTGTAGCCCTGGATGTCCTGGAACTCACTGTAGACCAGGCTGCCTCAGACTCAGAGATTCACCTGTCTCTGCCTCCAGATGCTGGCATCAAATATGTGTGTGACCACGCCCAGCCTTTTATTAAAAATTTTAAATTTTGTTTATTTATGACTGTGCATGTATTTATGAATGTGTGTAGGCACACATGTACCACATGTATGTAGTGGTTTGGTAACAACTTTATGCAACTCGATTCTCTGCTTCCTCCATGTAAGCCCTGGTATCAAACTCAGGGCATCAGATGACAAGTGCCTTCACCAGCTGAGCCATCTTGCCTGCCTTCAAAAATGCATATGTGTGTGTATGTGAGTGTGCGTGCACACGCGCACGCGAGTGTGTGTATGACACAACAACCTCAGGTATCCTTCACACCAGCCACCTCTTTTGAGAAAGGGTCACTCACTGTCCTTGGGTAGCTGGGCAGTGAGCTTCAGGATCTTCCTGTCTCCTCTCCAGCACTGGAACCACAAGCTCCTCACCACTCCTGCTCTATGTGGCCTCAGCATCAGGTCCTCACATTTGCAAGGCAAATGGTTTACCTAGGAACCATCTCCCCAGACCGGCTGTTTTGTCTGAGACTGGGTCTCACTATGTATCTTTGACTGGCCTGGACCTTGATGTGTAGCCCAGACTCACCCTCAAGTCACAGCTATCTTTCTGCTTCACTCTCCCAAGTGCTGTCTTAGAGACACGTGGCACACGCTTTGTTACTCTCTGCTTATTAGAGCCCTCACATGGCCCTGGTCGGCAGCACCAGACCTCTGAGCTGGCTACAACCATTCAAACATCCAGAACACAATTTAAAAAAAAAAAGCAGCCACTGCAACAAACAGCACCAAGGCCTTCCTGGGAGTGGCTGTTCCTAGCACGGGGCTTTCCCTGCCTGCATCCCTAGCCTTCCCCAGTTCTGGGTACCTTCTAGTTCCTGACTTGGAGACCCGGCTATACAAGCTTAAACAACAAAGACAAGTCTCCATTATATCCCAGAGCTCAACGGTGACAATTTGGCCATACTTTAGGGCTTTGTCTAGGCCTGCCCCTCACATCCACCGAGGGGTCTTCCCTGTCCATGGGACGGTGGAAGAAACTGAGGCCCAGAGCAGTAAAGACCTTTTCTTAGGCCTGCAGATGGGGACACAGCCAAGACCCAAAGTACAATGAACCCTGGGTAAGCATTCACAATGCCAGCCGATCCAGTTTTCCTTTCCCGACCTCCTCACCTTTGATCTGCTCGCTGTTCCCCTGAGGGGGTCCCAAGTCCAAGAACAAGCGTGGCATCTCGGGTCCCTTCCTCTCCGGCTTGGGGGGGTCCTCGTCTACGTTGGGGGCCATGTCTCCGCCGAGCCTGTTGTCTGGGACCCCTGGCTCTTCCTCTGGGGCCACCTCCGGCCTGGCTTTCAGGGGCACTGGCTCCGGCCTCCTCTGCTGGGCCCCCAGTGGCTGTGGCGGAGGTGGCAGCGGTCTCGAGTTGTCTACCCATCCGGCCTTTGCGTCCACGGCGCTTGCGGGGCCGCCGGCGGGGGCCGTCCCCGCGCCCCCCGGGGCTTGGCCCCCACTCCCGAGGTCCAGCTTCCCAGCCCCGGGGGCTCTCGGTGCCCCCCCACTCTCGTGGACTCTCCACTCGATCCCGGGGTCCGGGTTCCCGCTCTTGGGGGCTGGGCCAAGCTGGCCAGGGGCCATCTCCAAGCCGTTCTGGGGCAAGGCTGCCTCGCAGGGCGCAGGGGCTCGATCCAGCAGGGTCTCGGGAGCTAGACCCCCAGTCTCGGGTGTCTTCTCCCAGGGCCCTGGGACTCTCCGAGGTCCAGTCTCTGGCGGCCTCTCCGTGTTCCTGGGCAGCCTCAGGACCCCATTCTCTTGCACCTTCTCCTCGCTCTTTGGGGACATCAGAACCCCATTCACCAGCACCTTCTCCTCGGCCTCGGGGGACATCGGCTCCCCATTCACCAGGGCTCTCTCTCCTCTCTCCGGAGATTCCAGGCCATTCTCCGCCACCTTCTCCGTCACGTCCGGGGCTCCTGGCTTCCCGTTCTCCAACACTGTCACCCCGTTCACCGGAAGGTTCCTGCTGGGGACTTTCTTCCTGCTGACCAGGGATGTCAGGTCCCTGTTCGGGCCTGGGCCCTTCTCTCTGTTCGCGGGGCTTCTCCCCGCCTTCCTGGGTCCTGTCTCCCCGGGTGTCGACCCCTTGTCCCCTAGGAGGTTCTTTGTCACATCCTCCCGTAGGGACATCAGCAGCTGCTCGGTGCTCACCTGAACTACAAAGGTTGGCTTCTCCTGGGACCCTGGGAGTGGGAGGGGACCCGGGTCTGGGGGTGGCCGGGGCGCTCCTGGGTCGGGTGGCTCGGGGGGAGCCCGTGGCCGAGGGACCCCTTCCTCCTCGGCCGCCCCCCCACCTGGGAAGGCTCCCTCGGGGGAAAAAGGGGTCTCGGTCTCGTAGCCGCTGTCCCCCGGCTTGGGGCCCGGAGACGACAGGCCTGAGCCTGGACTGGCCAGGGCCGACGGGGGGTCGGGGGACGCGGCCGGTTCCGCGGAAGCCCGGGGAGGGGGCGGTGGAGGGGGGGGAGCGGGAGGTGGCCCCCGCCCGGGGTACTGGGGCGCTGCGGCCCCCATGAGGGGGTCCAGAAATTCGAGAGGGGCTGAGGTAGGGGGGACCAGAGGCAGGTCGGCCAGGGAGCCCCGCTCTGCACGCAGAGAAGAGTCGTCCTCTGGGGGGTGGGGACAACCAAGGGCAGGGTGGCCCCCCCAGCCGGCCACAGCGTCCCCCCTCTCCAATGGCAGGCAGGAGCAGGGACCCTCGCGGCTGCACAGGGGACATGGTAGAGGTCCCCGGCGGCTGGGTCCCCCTCCAAGGCTGCTGCTGTCCTCGCCTGGGGAGCTCTCTTCCTCCTCCTCTTCGGCCCAGGGTGCCGTACCCTGTTCCCCAAGCACCTCGGCAGGATCTCCTGCCAGGGTCTCTCCTGCGCCCCGGCCCTCGGGGTCCCAGCCGCTCAGCAGAAAACCACCTGATCCCGAGGACTGGGCCGGGAAGGGTCGGGGTGCAGGGAAGAGGGGGGAGGCCCAGGTCTCGGACACCAGCTGAGGGACCTCGGAGGGAGCCTGAGGGGCCTGGGGACCGGGCACTCCTGGGTCCAGCGGGTCCCAGTCGTTGGGGAAGAGGGGTTCTGGTGGAGAACCGTGCTCCTCCAGGCGGATATAGTACTCGCTGCTCACTGAGGGACTGCGTGCGCTGATGACCGGCAGCACGCTGGGAGTGGACAGCGCCTCATAGAAGGGATTGGATGGATTAGTGTGGGGGGCTGGAGGCGCAGAAGCCGGCTGCCAGGGAGGCGCACCGCCGCCCCGGCCTGCCCCACGGCGGGCCTTCTCCCACAGGCACTCAAGGTTGAGGCCACGGCTGCTCTCGGTGACTGTGAGTACATCATCTGGGTCAGCCCCAGGGAAGCCATCCAGAAGGGGGAACTGCGAGGACAGGGTTCCCGGGCGTGGTGCACTATGTGACGGGGGCCAGGGCCAGGGGAAGGGCCCATCTCGGGGAGGAGGTGGTGGAGGAGGGGGTCTTGGGGGCCGCTCAGACAGCAGGTAAGTGAGCTGCAGCTGCAGATCAGAGGCTGAGGGGCGCTGGGCAGGTGGCCGCCAGCAAGACTGCAGGATGTCATACCTGGGGACAAGTGAAGGGATAATAAAGAGGGAAGAACTCCAGAGGAGAGGGACAGAGGCCAATAGAGAGAGATAGCCAAAGACCAAGACCTGAGGCAGAGGGAGTTAGAGAAAAACAGAGGGCAGGGTTGGCCTCGGGGAGGAGAGGGAGTGAAGCAGTTTCAATGTTCTGCTCCCCTGCCTCAGTTTGCCCACTTCAGGCATCAGGTCATGGGGAAAGATGAATTGACAGATGCTTAGGGCCTGGGATAGAAAGTTTGGGAGTCAGGTGACTCACCAATAGTCAGCGTAGGGCAGCTTAAGCCTGGGTCGGGCCAGCTTGACGTGCTGCTGGCGGACAACAAAGGCCAGGACCTCCTCGTCCGATAGGTGACGATAGGGCTGCGCCCCGAACTCGAATAGCTCCCATAGTGTCACCCCCAGGGACCTGTGAGGGAGGTCAGAGGTCAGAGGTCAGAGAGAAGTGGAGCCCCATCTCCCCCCCCCCCCGGGTGCCAACCGTGGCCTCACCAGACGTTACTCTCACGGCTTTGATCCACCAGCACAAAGCTGCCATGCAGCTCGCCCAGCAGCTCGGGCGCTGCCCAGCGCAGCGGCACCCACAGGCGCTCGGGTGTCAGGTAGTAGTCTTCCTAGGGGTGGGCGGGGTCAGCAGGTCAGCAGGAGACACACACTGATCCACACGCATAGACACATGCACATGCACTGCCCACCTTGTAGTTGCTATGCGCCAGCCCATAGTCTCCAATACGCACAGTCAGGTCTGAAGTTAGCAGGCAGTTGCGCAGCGCCAGATCGCTGCGGAGTAGGGATGGGGGAGGCGGAGTGAGGAGAAAGCCCTGCCCACGATGTGAGGGATCTCCTTCCCTTTTACAACTAAGTACATCTTGTGCCTCCTTTCCTGACCCCTTCCTCCCCCACCTCCAACTCCCCACCTGCCATGTTCCTCCTCCTCTTCTGGGTCCTTCCTCTCCTGACCCCTCATCTTCCTCTGGCCGCTCCTGTCCTGGCTCCTTCTCCCCTGTATCCCCTCTCCTCTGCTAGACTCCTTTCTCTCCTCACTCCTCCACCTTCTTTCCTGACACCCTAGTCTTTCCTCCCTCTTCCTCTGCTAGCTCCACACTCTCTCTCCAGTCTCTTCCCTCCCCAGACTCCTCCTTTCTCTCTCTTGACTCCTCCCTTACTTTCAAAGTTCTTTCCTTTCCCTCCCGACTCCTCCTCCTCTTCTGACTCCTCCCTCTCCCCCTCCTCTCAGGGTCTCACGATGTAGCCTTAGCTGTCCTGGAACTGGCTGTGTAGAACAGGCTGGCCTCAACCCTGCTGGGATCTTCCTGCCTCAGCCTGCTGAGTGCTGGGATTGTAGTCCAGAGCCACCACACCAGGTCTCCTCTTCTCAGCTCTTCTCCCGGGCCTGCTTCTCCCCTCTCCTGATTCCTCCCCTTCCTTTCCTTCAGAACTTCAGGGTGCCTGCCACCTTAGAGTGCTTGCATGCTCAGTTCTTCCCTGTGTCCCTTGCTGTGGGTGCACCTTAGCTCACCTGTGCACATAGTTGTGGGAGTGCAGGTGCGCCAGTCCTCGGGCAATCTCTAGGCCCATCCTCTGCAGTGTCCGAAGGTCCCGAGGGGGAAGTTCAGGGGACATGCCTTCAGGTGGCCGCTGGGCCCGAAGGTATCTCTTCAGGTCTCCCTGGGAGGGAAACAAGGGCAATTCAGCACAGTCTGAAGTGAGCACAAAGTATTCCCTACCCCACATTAGGTCCAGCCCCTCCAAGCCTCAGTTTCCCCTGCTGCTTCACTTGCTAGTTAGCGCAGCCTTAGCTGCTCAGTTAGCTTAGTTGGGTCAGATGCTTACCATCCATGCCTGATGCCCAGGATTCAACCCCCAGCTCCCCCCCCCCAAAAAAAAAGAATGCTAAGACAGGCAGACAGGTGACTACAGGAATCTGAGACCCTGGAGTCCCGATGCCAAAGCTGACTTCCAGCTGCCGGCAGCTCCTCCCCTTTCCCAGTGCCCTCACCAGCTGGCAGAACTCCATGATCAACAGGAAGGGCAAGGTCTCCACACAGACGCCCAGGCACTGGAGGACGTTGGGATGCTGCAGGCTCCTTTAAGGGGCAGGAAAGGAGCAGCCTGTGGCTATCATACAGAACCTGGCCTTGCCAAACCCTTTCCCAGGCATGTAGACCTGACCTGGGTACTGCATTTCCCCTTCGGCCTGTCCCTGCCCTCCCCGGACATGTTCCTAGCTCTCTGTGCCTCCCCAGTGGCCCCCTGACGCTCACAGGTGTTCCGGCTACTCACTGGCCAGACTCCACTTTCCCCAGGCTCTGCTCTGGACCTTTGTACTTACAGCCCTCCTCTATGGGGGACACTCCTCTCCCTCTCAACTCTGGGTCTCTCTATATAGCCCTGGCTGTCTTGAACCTAACTATGTAGACCAGGCTGGCCCCACACTCACAAACATCTGCCTGCCTCTGCATCCTAAGTGCTGGGATTAAAGGTGTGAGTCACCACCCCTGTCTGGCCTTCACTGTTTTTTCTTTTTTTCTTTTTTCCTTATTTCTTAATCTTTTAGAATTACGTGTATATAGGCGTGTTTATGTGCAAGTGAGTGCAAGTGCCCATGAAGGCCAGGAGAGGGTACCAGATCCTCTGGAGCTGGAGAACTAGGCACTTGTGAGCCATTTGACTTACAAGGAACCCAGAGCTAAACTCAGGTACTCTGAAAGAGCAGTATCCATTCCTAACCACCGAACCATCTCTCCAGCCCATTTTGTCTCTGCCACAGCTTAGGCCTCAGCTGCAATCTGGTCCCCCAAATGGCTTCACTGCCTCTTCATTCACCCTTGTGCCCGAATCCTTCCCAAGACTTCCTCTGATGGAGGATGGGGGCAGCAGCTCTCACAAAAGGCTGTGGAAAGCACTCTGTGAGAGGGGCTGTTCATGTTGTGGGTGGGTCCTGCTATTCTAAGTATTTAAGGGACAGTTTCACTCTGCAGCCCAGGCTGCCTGGGAACACACAATCCTCCTGCCTCAGCCTTCAGAGTGCTGAGATAAATGGTAGGTGTGCACCACCAGGCCAGCTGCTACTTTTATTTCAACATGTAGACATATGCTTGATTAGACCTTCCCCCTCTGTCCCAGCTGTGTCTGAGGGATGCTGGCCACTGCCCAAGCCTACTCTACATTCCCTCTTCCTGTAATCAGCTTCTCACAGTGCTTTGCAAGACTGCTAACTCCTACAGAACTCAGACTCTTCAGTCTTTCAAAGTCGCCCCTACAGACTCTTCCCTTCCTCATGACCTGTCTCGTTTTGATAATCCAAGCTGGGTGGGGCTGGTATAGGAGAGTTCTTTCTCTAACACTGCATAATAGATGCCATGGGTCACTTTGGCACTGGGGCCAGGCTAGTATTTGTGTACAACCACAGTTTGGCTGGGTCCTCGGCCCTTCACCTCCTAGGAGGAGACTGCTGACATCCCACTTGAGGGATGTCATCCCACATGTGGAAAGTGCCTGTCATGTGCTGGAACCTGAGAAATGACAAGAAGCAGCAACCAACGACAATGGGGGGTGGGGGGGAGAGAAAGTCTGGGATTCACCACAACTCTGAGAAGCAGAATAAAGACCGGGGTGATCCAGAAGGGAATAGAGGCTCAGAGAAGTGAAGCAACTTGCCTAGTGCCACATAGCTGGGATTTAAGTTCAAGGTCTATGTCTGGATCAGCAAGCGTCTGCTGAGGGCTGACGGAACTTGTAAAACTCAGAGGCAGGAAGAACACTGAGCAGCCAGTCAGCCTGTGCTGTCCCAAGAGATTTCTGACATGGGTCAGCTATGAAGCACCTGAAATGTGGCAAGTGTCACTCAGGAAATGAAGATTTAAACATCATTTGTTTGTAGCCTAGGTCGGCCTCAAATCCCTAGAGATCATCCAGCCTCAGCCTCCTACAAGTTCTGACTGCAGGGGTGAACTACACTTGGTGTTCTGGACTGATTTCATTTTCTTTAGCTTAAATTTAAATAGCCTTGGTCTAGAGAAAGACAGACAATAACCAAATGTAAGGCAAAATAAGACCCCACTGTGCACTCACACATACACACATGCACACACAAACACACACACACACACGCATAACACACACACATGCACACGCATACACACACACACATGCACACACACACACACATGCACACACACATGCACACGCGCACACACACACACGCACACGCGCACACGCGCACACACGAACCTTTTGAGACAGGGTTTCCTTCTATAGCCCAGGCTGGTCTCAAGCTTACCATCTTCCTGCCTCAGCATTGAGTACAGTTGCAGACAACACTTACCATGCCTGTGGAAGGCCTGAGACAAGGGCAGGCCTCTTTGAGCTAAGACTAAAAGGAACATGAACCCCCAGTTCAACATTGGACATGGCAGGTAAGGTGTGGTATTCTACAGAGAGAGAGAGAGAGAGAGAGAGAGAGAGAGAGAGAGAGAGAGAGAGAGAGAGAGAGGCAATAACAAAGGCCTTGGGGCAGGGACGCAACTGTGGTATGTGTGGGGGCTGGAGGAAAGGGGTGGGAAACTGAGGTCAAAAGGACAGAGGCAAGAAGATTATAGTGTTAGACTGTGCAGGGCCTGTGGGCTATAGGGAACTGAGGCCGTGCCCTGAGAGCACTGAGGAACCATGGGAGATCTTGGAACAATGCTGGACCAGACTCTAAAGTTTGTGCCTTGATGGATGAGCCATATACACTTCCTATGATTGGAAGCTCATACCTCCAGACACAATGATATATGTTAAGAATGGACGCCTAGGGCTGGAGAGATGGCTCAGCAGTTAAGAGCACTGACTGCTCTTCTAGAGCTCAATTCCCAGCAACCACATGGTGGCTCACAACCATCTGTAATGGGATCCAATGTCCTCTTCTGGTGTCTGAAGACAGTGTAATCATGTACATAAAATAAATAAATATATCTTTAAGAAAGAAAGAAAGAAAGAAAGAAAGAAAGAAAGGAAGGAAGACAGACCTAAGCAGGGAGCTTGTAGGTCTTAGAGTGGGGAAGGCAGGTCGGGTAGACACAGGGATAGCTTGGTCATAACTATTGCTGGGATGAAAATGCCAGCTTCAGAATCCTGGAACCATTTCCCCGTGTTGTCTCTAGCTTTCTCTAGGGAAGACCCAAGACTCCAGGAGGGAGATGCCAGCACCAAAGCCATACAGCCAGGAAGAAATCTGAGACTGGAAGCCTGGTTTGACACCACACTGGGTTCCCCCTATTTCCAAAAATCTCTGCTACTACTTGGTACTTTGTTTTTAGAACCCCTGTCCACGGACATACCTGTAGGGCTGGGCCTCGGAGATGAACTTGCGCTGCTCCAGGGGCCCTGCACTAGCCCGGAGTTCCTTCACCACCACCTGAGCTGGCGAGTAGTCTGAGAAAACCTCCCCGAGGATCACCTGATCAAGGAGTCCTAAGATCAATGCTGACCTGTGTCCAGCCCGTCCCCAGGGCAGCTCCATACATCCCAAACTCCCAACTACTTCCAGGTCTTCCCTTCATGTCCCACCTCCCTGGTCCCCTACCAGACACAGAGTGAGAGACTCACAGGCCCAGAATCCGATGCACGCGGGACGGATGGAAGGATGGACAGACTGACGGACGCGTGGAGAGCCGGGTGGCGAGGCGGAGTGGTCAATGGAGTGAGGAGGGAGGCGCTGACCGACAAATGTGGGGGTAGGTGGGTGGGAGTGGGTGAGAGGTGGAGGGGCAGACTGAGGGGCATGGGGCTAGGGGGCCAAGAGCAGATGACAAATGGGGGTAGACACAGAACAGGAGCACATGCCAGAGATGTATGGATACCCCCTCTGCCGCCCACCCAGGCCCCTCACCTTCCCAAACCAGCCGCTGCCAATCTCCTGCAGGTAGCTGAGGTGCTGGCGGCTCAGGCCCAGGGGGGTGCTGATGTCTGAGGAGGGGGCGGGAGGGGAGGCCCTGAGCTTCTCTCCTATCAAGGATGCCCCACACCACCACAGTGGGAGGGGTCTGAGGTCAGAGTAGACAATACTCTTTTATTGGCTGACTCCAACATTCCATGGCAGGGTCCAGCCTCCTCATTGGCTGCCCATGAGATCCAGAGCCCAATCAGCCCTTCCCTTTGGCAACCCTAGCTCCAAGACTGGTTAGTCGGTTTTATAGGCTGGCTCCCAGGTTAAGATCTAGGCTGATGGCACCAGGGCCATCCTGCAGGATTCTTTCCATCTGGGGTTTTCTGCAAGATGGTGTGTGTGGCCTGAAGTTACTTCCACGAATATAGGGCGCTACACTTTACCCTTTACCCTCCCTCAGTGTTGGGATCGCAGGATCTTGGAGTGAAAGGTGCAGTACCTGAGTGTGCAGGTTGCGGGGCAGGCATTGGCAGTGAGACCTCTGCCAGCGGCAGAATATAGACATCAGGCAGCGACTGTGAGGAGGAGGTCTCCTCCGCAGGGGGAGTGTACTCCCCAGAGCAGTCCTCCCCTTCCGGGTTCTCAAACTCCTGGGGTGCGAGAGGTGAAGAATGGGAGCATCGGGAGGAGGGTGCTGAGATGCCACCATCCTGCCCTAATTGCCTCCCTTCAGTTCACAGACCTGTCCCTCAAATCCCAGCCCCATTTCCGCTGGTGTGCGGATCCCAAAGCCCTAGCTAGGTCTTGGGAGTGCCCTGGGACCTCCAGTCTCTTTGCTGCCTGGGGTCTTTCTCCTAGGTTAGTCCTAGGGCACCTCACCTTGAAACGAACATCACCCCGTTTGCAACACAGACAGGTAAGGAGGAGGAAGATGAAGGCCAGCAGACCCGAACAGGAAATGAGGACCACAGCGTAGGGCGGAGCCAAAGGGGCCCGGCTCAGAGCGAATCCATCTGTGGGCACACGGCTAAGCTGGGGTCTGGGCTTCCAGACTCTGGCTACCGGACTCCATGCCCCTCCCATTCTGGGCTAGTCTTGGACTACAACCCCCATGATGCTCCGAATCCAGGAGCCCCTTGGCAGAGGGGCCAGGTGGTCTAACGTATTGTGGGACTTGTAGTTTACGGCCTTCCCAGGTGGTTGGGGGTGGGGCCCCTGCTTTCGTTCCAAACTGGGACCCACCCCCCACCCCAAACGCATCCCTTAACCCGGATACATTCTAGTGACTAGCAATAGTGAGGCCTGGAGCTCTGAGAATTTGCAATATGCTACCATAGACAGCTTCATGATCACCATTCCCCCAATTGCGGGCTGTTGGGAGATATTTGCCCCCGAGCTGAACCCACTGCCCAACCCATGCCTGAAGGGTGACTGAGAACTGTTTCTTTTAAAGACACTGGGAACACAGACTTGTTCTCTAGCTTCAGCCTCAGGTCTGAGGGACGGGTCTCTGCAAAGCCTGAGCTGTGTTCCCCCTTAGAAATAGGGTCTCTCTTCCCCAAAGGCTGCGGCCTTCCATCTCCCCGCGCACCCGTGTGCACTCGCGTGCACATGAGCTCACATGCACGCTCACAAGCACGCACTCGGTCCGCAGCCCACTCCCCACCCTCCCTGGCTGGTCTCCCTGGCCCTGCAGACCCGCTCGTCCCCGGGGACTGCGCACAGGTGCCGGGCGGGCCCGGTGGGGGTGGGGCGCGGGCCGCGGATGGCTGGACATACTCACCCGGGTGCGCTGGGGACGCCAGGCAGCCGGAGGCGGAGACGGCCGCCAGGAGGATGAGCGCGCCGGGTGCAGGCATCTTGTCCAGGATGGAAGGGAGGTGGAGGAATCGGCGGCTGGGGAGGAGGGGGGGCGGGCCCTCAGCCCCCAGCCATGGGGACCCGCTCAACCCTGGCCTCCCCCAGCCCAGGAGAGGGGCGGGAGATGTAGGACAGGGGGAGGGAGGGGTTGCTTACTGGCTCAGATACCCCCCTCCCCCTCCTCGAAAGGACAGACGGATGAAGGGATGGAGAGGCGGACGGAGGAGAGGAGCTGGGGAGCCGGGGCTGCTGGGGTAGGGGGGAGGGGAAGATGGGGGGGGAAAAGAACTAGGGCCCCGCCCCCGAGGACAATCCGGATTGGGGGAACAGAGAGCCTGTCAGAGGAAGGGTGGGAGGAGGAAGGAGGGAGCGTTGTCATGGCAACTGGTTCCCGGTTGCATTGGCTGCCAGGCGGGAGGGGAGAATAGGGAGGGGGAGGAGGGACAGACAGAGACCAACAGACCCTTGGAGGGGGGCAGGGTCCACAGTGCGTGGCCCTGACACCACTGTGACACAACACTGGTGCCCACACGTGTGTTACATGCTAAGATGCAAATATCAAGCCCACGCAGCCCACACACAGCTGACACATGTCACAGGAACCTTCACAAGCGCATCTCATACAAAGGTGGACAGCCATCAGCAAACGGAGACACGGACACGTCACACACAAAGACACAAGGACAGACCACACTGAGAATACATAGGCAGTTCAGACTCTGGTTGGTACAGATTCACCAGCCACACAGGAATACCCCAGCATCACATGCACGCACACGCACGTATACAACATAGAGCTCCAAATATAGGGAGGTATCACAAAGATCCATTCAGACCCTCTGGGACATGAGGAGTCATGCTGTCATAAACCGATATTTACACAGGCAACAAAGAACACACAGAAATCACTAATTCAAGCACATAAAGACAGTTGCATGCATACAGACACAGGCTGGTCAGTCACATATGTGAACATACAGAAACAACACATGCATGTATGCAGGCACATTGCTCACTTTCAGGGACAAACGGGTATCACATACATGCACACAGGAACACACAGCTCATACATGCAAAGCCACATAGTGTATGCAAAAACAAATACAGAACAGGGATACAAACATGCCCTGTGAAAAAGTACAGTCACACGTATTACACACAAAGGCACACCACCTACCTAAACACACAGCATGAACGGACACACTCTTTAGACGTGATTACGAGGACTCCTTATCCACTGCAGCCTCACATCACATACACCAACACACATGGGCACAAAAGATGCATAAGCGTAGTTTATTTCATGTATTTATTCTTAGCAGGATTTACTCTGCGCCAGGCGTTTCCCAAGATTTACAGTATTACCTTCCAATCATTACAACAGCCCCCAAGACAGGTGCTTTTATCATGCCCAATGTAAAGGTAAGGAAACTGAGGCACAGAGAGGGGCAGTCACCTGCCCCATGCACAGAACAGGGGATTGGCAGAGGTAAGGCTGGAACCTGGCCGTCAGGACACCGACACATCAGACAAGACACACACACACACACATACACACACACACACACACACACACACACACACATCACGTGCCAGGCTGCAGTCTCGGGGTCCCACCCCACGCGGCGGCACACAGAGTTGCAGACACACCCGGAAGCGTGGACTGCCGCCCTCGGCGAGGATGTCTCCATGGTCCAGGAATACCTGCGACTCGTCCCCTCAGTGAGGCTGGACCGGAGCTGCGCGCGCAGCACTGCTCACTGGGGGCATTGGGAGGAGGGGAAGCCTCTCGGGGAGCTCACTGGAGAAACTGAGACAGGATCATCGTGGAATGGAGGATCAGAAAGGTACAGGGAATGGGATTGGAGTGACCAGGAAATGAGCACGCAAAGCGGACCCCCCCTGACTGAAAAACCAGAACCTGGAGAAAGAGAGGCTTACAGGGAGTTGTGGGCCTGCGTAGAGTGTTCTGGGAAATGCAGTCCTTGTTGGTCCAACTGGGAGGCTCAGTTTGCCAGTTGCGCCACCTGCGGGGATTTTAGCCTGAGGGTGACAGGCCGGGATTGGCTACCAGTAACGAGGTCGGGAAGCTTGCTGTTTGTTCATAAGTTCACTCAACAAATGTTTATTTAATTACTATCTGTGTGATCAGTTCAGCTGTGTGCCAGAAGTCAGGACTGCCGGAAGAAGCCGGCTATGATGCCCAGCTCCTCGATCACTATCAAAGTTTTGTGTGGATTTGCTTTGTTGAGACAGGGTCTTACTGTACCCAAGCGGTACCGGAACTCACTCTGTAGCTCTGGACGTCCACGAACTAGCAACAATCTTCTGGCTGCAGGCTCTTGAGTGCTTGAATTACAGGTGTGGTCCAAGTAACATTTTTAAAAATTATTATTTAATAATAATATGCATTAGTAATATATTATTGATATATTGTTGTCTTTGTTTATTATTGTTGTTGTTGGTAGTAGTAGTAGTTAGTATCAGGATAGAGTAAGGCCGAGCCAGCAGAGTGTACCTTCTGAAGGGAATGTGTCAAGGATTTTCTGATTGCCTCAGTTTCCAAAGTCCTAGGATTGCAAGTGTCAACCGCTACACCGAGTCTCTAAAGCAATGTTAAGGCACCAGCATCCACATCTTCACAAGCCCCAGAGAGATAACCCTCAGGCCAACTGTCACACAAGTAGAAAGGACTCTCCAAGGAAGATGGAGAGAGTGTGGGAAGAACTCAGGGCAGGTGTCTCTGGGAAGAAGACTGGCACAGGTATTGGGAAGTAGGTCAACCAATGTTGTCAGAGGGGCCAACCCTGTGGGCAGACTTAGCACATCCTGAGGTCAGTGAGAGACCGTGTAGCCAAACTGCACGGGAGTAAGAAGCAAGTGGTGTCACAGGGAACAATGGATTGATTCTCTGCCTCTTGGCAGCCCTTGAAGGATGCTGAGCTGTGTTGTAGAGAAGCTGAATAATGATTTCTCATTTTATTCCTGGTGCCCAATAAAGAGTCCAGCACACAGTGAGTGTTCAATAAACGTTTGCTAAAGCGGAGAGCTTGTCATCATCTGCTGTGGGCCGCAAGCCTCCCATGGCTCAGTGATTTGGTATCTCTGACTGCTCATTGCAAGGAAGAGGAAGGGCAGAGGGTCTGGGGGACACAAGGCACGGGCTGTACTGGGCCAGGGTCCTTTGGGGAGGGGCTTTTAATGAGGATGACATTTGGGCTGCTGGGACAGGGTGAAGCTGGGGCAGGGTAAGAAGGATGGCCCAACTCATCATTCCCGGAAGTGAGGAACAGCCAGAGACATTCAGGAAACACCCACTGTCCCTAAACCTTACAGAGTTGTGGGGTAGTCACCAGAGAAGACTGCTTGGATGTGAGTTGAAGCCAATGGGAAGTCTTTATTAAGCCACTGGGTGTTCAGGATCCAGTATAAAAAAATTTACTTATATGAGTACACTGCAGCTGTCTTCAGATAGACACTAAAGAGGACACTGGATCCCATTACAGATGATTGTGAGCCACCATGTGGTTGCTGGGAATTAAACTCAGGACCTCTGGAAGAGTCAGGGCTCTTAACCTTTGAGCCATCTCTCCAGGGCTCAGGGTAAGCTTTTAAGAGTAGAAACTTCAGTTAACAACAGCAGTTGGCCAGAAGCAAAACTACAGAAGTCAAAAAGCAAGGTTAGTACATTTAGAGACTAGTCTTTGTTTTAGTTTTTGCAGATGATTTTGTCTTCGGGTGCTGAGTTTTACAGCCTGAATGATACTTCCATCATGGAGTCAGTCATGCTAAGGCTTAGGGCCCTGATAAAAAAGGCTCATGATACGCTGGGCGGTGGTGGCACACGCCTTTAATCCTAGCACTTGGGAGGCAGAGACAGACGGATTTCTGAGTTCGAGGCCAGCCTGGTCTACAGAGTGAGTTCCAGGACAGCCAGGACACAGAGAAACCTTGTCTTGGAAAAAAAAAAAGGCTCATGATATGGCCCCCATAGTCTCAACCAAAGTATCTGTGTATCTATGAATCTGTGAGTCAGTCTGTCCTCCCAGCTCCAAATCTACCCAGGACTCTCTTGTCTCACAAAACCCTGAAGACCTCCTTCCATCCACAGAGCACTAAACCTCTTCATATTTTTTTTTTTAAGATTTATTTATTTATTTTATATGAGTTGTCTTTAGACATACCAGAAGAGGGCATCAGACCCCATTACAGATGGTTGGGAGCCACCATGCAGTTGCTGGGAATTGAACTCAGGACCTCTGGACGAGCAGCCAGTGCTCTTAACTGCTGAGCCATCTCTCCAGCTCACCTCTTCATATTTCAACGCCCCACGTCTGGTCTTCTGCCTCCCAACCCCACTCCAGTCACTCCCTTTTTCTGAACACTCTGAGCCAATGGCAAGCTGCCCTAGTGACTGCACTCTCCAAGGCTGACGGCTATTTCAGGCAAATTTCTGCAGTTCCTGGTGGCACTACAACAGCCTCTGCTGGCATCCAAGATCGCAGCCCCTCCCTTTTCTTCTGCTCCCTCTGCTCTTTCTCTTCACTGGGGTCAGCTCACCTCTTTGCTCTGGGAAGTGCCTTGTCTATATTGTGTCAGCTCTCGGGTCTCCAGAATGGTTCGGTTACTTTGGGGCTGCACAGGCCCCTTATAAAATCTGAGGAACTCTCAGTCCAATGATAGAAGAGGTGTCGTGGTCTCAGCCCATCATTAACTCATTCATTCATTCGCCGTGCACTTATGATGACGTCAGGTTTTGCATACGTATAAGCCTTGTAATGATTAAGTCGGAATCAGCGTATCCCCCACCTCAGACACTACACGCCACTCTGTGGTGAGAGCACTCTCTCCTGCTTTGAAAGATACTGTGCGAGATTCTGACTACAGTCACCCCATCATACAGTGCACCCAAACCTGCTCCTCCCGTCGTCGGCTCCTTGATGCTCACACCCATCCCAGCCGGAGCAGACACTGTCAGTCCTCCTCTTCACAGCGAGCGCGTCTGTGAGGTCATGCTTGTCCCACGAAACACAAACAACGCTGGCCTCTGGGCTGTGCCCCCTTGCTGCAGATGACAGCATTTCCTGTTTGTTTCAGGGCTGAATAGTGCTCTGTTGAGCCTGTACTTCACTGTTTCCGTATCTGTTTCCCCCCCCCCCCATCCCCACACCCGCAGGGTGCCTAGGCGGTCCTGTGGATGCTTCTGGCGAGCAGAGCCTCAGTGAGCAGGGGCTACGATGCTCCCACCTCCTCTCAGCACACCGAGTTCACAGCCTGTGGCTCTGGACTCAGGAGCTGAGGTCTGTCCACCTGACTTTTATCTCCCTGGAGAGGGATGTCTGTGCAGAACTGCCCGCAGGTCCCAGGGCCAGACCTGCACCCCCTACGGAGTTACTCCCTGTCAGTCACTTCTTGTCTTCTTATTTTTATCTTGGTGAGGCTGGAACCCAGGACCTTACCCCCTACTGGTGGGTTACAGGCAATGGCTCTAATGCCGAGCCATGCTTCCAGACCACTTTTAAGTCTTTATTTCGAGAGACCATCTCATGGAGTTTCCCCAGGCTGCTCGATGCCTCTGACTCCCAGTTGGTGATATTTTGGCAGTAACTGCACAGTGGTGACCCTGAGCTTCTGGGAGCTCTCACATAGGACATATCTTCAGCCCCGTGAGATGTGCTCTAGAGCTGTGATTTAAAAGATGAAAAGTGGCTAGGGTGGTGGAACGCACCGGCAATTCCAGCATTCAGGAGCTAGAACAGGAGGATCAGGAGTTGGAGATTATCCTCAACTGTATAAGATTTTTCCCAAAGTTTCAAGCCCAGTGGCATCCTCCATCTCCCAGGGGATCCAGAGGTGACAGAGATAGTTATATCTACTAAGCAGACTGCAGATCCCGGGGCAGGTTAAGTAGGTACTGTCATGGCTATAGCAGTGGACAGGACTTGGTACTCACTTAGTCCTGGGTACTTGGTACCCGACAGTCACAAACAAATGCAGGCCAAAGGCTGGTATTGATCATGATGACCACAGTGATGGTTTGTTCTGCAACCTGTTACTGTAACGACTGAAGCCTGAGGTGTTTCTAGTCCCATCTTGGCTGTTCCAGTTATTAGAATTCTTGTTTAGCACCACCCCCACTTTGAAACAGCAGTTGGGGTGAAACCCTATGTTACATATTTAATATTAATGAAGAAATTCAGACATGGTGAAAAATTTATCTTGTATATGTTTTTGGTTTGTTTTTAAAGATTTATTTTTATTATTTTAAAAATATAAGTATATGCATGACTATGTGGATATGCGCACATGATCGCAGTGCCCAATGAAGCCAGAAGAGGGCATCAGATCCCCTAGACCTGAGCTTACAGGGGACTGTGAGCTGCTCAGTAGGGGTGCTGGGAATTGAACTTGGGTCCTTTACAACACAGTACGTGTTCTTAACCTCAGAGCCATCTTTCCACCCCCTGTGCATTTTAATAACTTTGTTTCCTAAGGTTTACTTTGTAATTCTACAAGTGATTGTTGTTCATTTAATTCTGTAGTGATGAGAATGGACTCCAGGATTCAAGCTGTTGGCAGGTGCTCTACCACTGAGCCATGCTCAGCCCCTCACTGAAGATTCTAGGCCAATGCTCCACTCCTTAGCCACACCCTTAGTTCCTGTAGTTTAACCCATTCTTAGAATATAGTTTAAGCAATATAGAGAATAATTTTCTCCGTAAGCCTAGCTTATCAGGTGATGCGCTCCTGCCAGGGAAGGCTCTAGAGCTGCCCTTTTGTCTTTGAGTCTTGATATGTCACCCTGAGTGACCTGGAAATTGTGGCAATCCTCCTGGCTCTAACTCCCATGTATTGGAATTACAGGTACACCCTCATACCCAGATCTATCTTTAAGCTTAAAGTACTTAAGATGAGAGACTGAGAGGTGGCCCCATAGGTAAAGCACTCACTGAACACATATGAGTGTCTGAGTTCTGGTCATTTGTAGCCATGTAAAAGCTGATCATGGTGACCTTTAACTCCACTGCTGTGGGAAGGCAGGTTCCTGGGACTCCCTGGCTACCCAGCCATGCTGAAATGACAAGCACCTGTCTAGGGTCAGAGGGAAAGCCTGTCTCAAAAATAATGAGAGGCTGGAGAGATGGCCCAGAATACTAAGCACTTGCCACCAAGCCTGCTGCCTCTAATTCAATCCTAGAGACTCCGGGAAGAAAGAGAGAACCGACTCCTCGTGTGTGTGTGTGTGTGTGTGTGTGTGTATGTGTGTATGTGTGTGTGTGTGTGTGTGTGACACACATACATTTAAAAAGTCAACATCTGTCTTCCACACAAGCACACACAGATCAGCACACCTGTACATATATGTGCACACGCACAACTACCACACACATAGCCACATACTGTATACACACTAAAATAAATACATAAATATATAAATAATGAAGTAATGAAGACGAGATGAACGTCAGTCCCTCTGTTGCCCTCCCTACATTTCAAGGGCCCAACAGCCATTTGTGCCCAGAGGCCTTTCCACAGTACATGCAGATGTTTGCATCATCTCGAAAGTGTCTCAGGCCTGGCTAGCAGAAGGTGGTACACACTACTCACCTGATTTCCAAGTTCTGGCAATCGTGTTTCTAAACTGGCCCCATAGGCCTGCCAAGGAATCTCTGACAGTATCCCAAATGTAGTGGTTTACACAGTGGTGACTCATCGCTCCTGGGACACCTGTGCAGACAGGATCTGTGAGGTGCTTCTTCTCTGGCCTCATTTCAGCATGCTTCTCTGGTGAGGGTTGGGGTGGGCAGAGGCAGCATGACCAAGAGGACTATCTGCTTACCCAGTGAGTGAGCTGGCAGAGGCGTCAATGATGTCTGTCCTTGCATCTTAATGCAGCCACTAGAACCCCAGAAAGGAACGCTCTAAAGAGCCGCCTCTGTGCACACATACTGTATCCAGCTCCCGCTTGTCTCCTGCTTAAAGCATATACCATGAGCCAAGCCCAGCATCTCATGGTATACCCCACAGGCATAAGGTTCTGTGGGTGTGGGTGCAGAGAGAGAGAGGACCAGAATCTCTGGGAGCAAATGTTATGCCCAGTTTGCGAGATCCCCAAGAGACCACCATGGACCACAACTCTGATGCAAGAACACAAGAGTCTTTATTCGAGTTCAGACTCAGGACGCAACCCTCCCTATGCAGCAGGTTAGGAATGGGATGCTCCGGTCTAGGGGCTTAGAGCTTAAATAGGAAAAAATGCACAAGCTGGGGCTTTCGAGCCTTAGCATTGCATGATTGGGTAAATGAGTAAAGGAATGTTAACCTTCAAACTGAAAACATTTGTTTAGACAGCAAAGAGGGACCGTACATCTGGAAAGGGGCATCTCTAACCTGGGAAGGAATCACTCATGTTATTGGGACCAGGGTTTCCCTGTTGTTGTAAGCTGGCCGCAGCTGTTGTGTATGTTATGCTAGGAACACATGGTGGTCTCTTTCCCAGCGCTCAAAGGTGGGGGCCTTATCGCTCCAAGGACATCAATTTTCTGCTTCCTCCAAGGACAGGAGACAGCAGCCTTTCCCAAGGTTGGCAGCTTAAAATAGAGTTTCCAGGACAGGCTGCAATCTGTCCTGCTGTTGCCTTTTGTCTTTACACTAACATGCAGAACCCTCAAGTTTTGACAGAGACACCACTCTGTCATAAGGACAGGGACACTCTGGACCTGGCTCCAGGACTTGAACCCCTAATTTTCATCAAAGACATAGCATGACCTAGGTTGATGATCCAAGTGGGATCTCACGCAGTCCAGGCTGGCTTCGATCCCGTGTGCAGCTGAGGATGACCAGAAACTGCTGTTGTTCCTCGTGTCCCCACCTCCTGAGTGCCGAGATTACAAGTGTGTACCACATTTCACCACAGCCACTTCAGAGTCTTCTACACTCATTTTCTGCGACCAGGAAAAATAAAGAAGCTTAGTGGGTACTTGCTACCAAACCTGAGTTCAATCTCTGGAACCTAGGTAGTGGGAGGAAAATAATCTCCACAGGCAAGCCATGGCACTTGTGCATACCCATGAGCCCCTGGTGCATTCACATAAAGTAAGTAAACCCATTAAATTAACATAAACTGATTTTTCGTGACCACACTCACATTTGAAGAAGCCAGACTGGGCTGTAGTTCACTTGATAGAGTGCTTACCCAGCATACAGAAAGTCTTGCTTCCACCCCTAGAGCAGCAACAAACAAACAAAGAGGCGGGAGTGTGGTGGCACATTTCTTTAATCCCAGCACCTGGGAGGCAGAAGCAGGAGGATCTCCATGAGTTCGAGATCAGCCTGGTCTACAGAGTTCCTGGACAGCCAAAGCTACACAAAGAAACCCTGTCTCAACAAACAAACAAATAAACAAATAAGCTAGGAGTGAGACCCTGCATGCTGGCACACACCGTTGATCCCAGCACTCAAGAGGCAGAGGCAGGTGGATCTCTATGAATTTGAGGTCAGCTTGGTCTACATACTAAGTTCTAAATCAACTAGAGTTATCTAGTAAGACTCTGTTTAATAAAAAAAAAAAAAAAAAGCAAGCAAACAAACAAAACCATGAGCATTGGAGACTATGGTGGCACACACCTTAATTGTAGCACTAGAGAGGCAGAGACTGGTAGATCTCTGAGTTCAAGACCAGCCTAGTTTATTTAGCAAGTTCTAGGCCAGCCAAGAACTTGCTGGTGGCCCCTCTCTCAAAAAAACAAAAATAAACCTCAACGAGGCTGGTTATGATAACCACACCTAGGTGAGGTGGACCCAGGAGGAGCACTGCATAGGAAGTTTGAGGCCAGCTCAACTGACAGCTCTACCCTGTCAGAAAAGAGGCAAACAAGAAGGAAGAAGCTAAAACCTGGTCTATTCTTCTAGTCACTGTCTTTTTCTGATGCGCACCCTCAGAACGCTAGATGATTGTGTGTGGAACACCAGGAAGCCTCTGAGACTTGGCTTCTTCTTTATTGGCACCAGAAACTTTCCCAACCCCAGGCAATCACCGTTTGTGACGCTACCATTTCTTAGGTGACAGCTGGGGAGTGACTTGTTGCACACTGTCTGCTAAAGGTCTCTCTCTTTCTTCCCCGTGATTAGAAATTGAACCTAGGACATCATGTTCTACTTGTGGTTCAAAGTTTTCTGATGGTGACGGGCAGATGTTGATTGGGTTCCCGTGACCTGAAGGTTGGTGTAGGCAGTAGGCATCCCTCTGCACCATCCTAGGCTATGCTGTTGCACAGTCCCCTCCATAGCTGCTTGGGCAGCCCCACCCATGGTAGCTGCTTTCCCAAAGCAAGACACAAGGAGGTGATATGTCTTTTTAAATGTTTTTGAAATGTCCTTCTTTCCCTCCCTCCTTCTTTCTTGAAAGAGTGTGTGTGTGTGTGTGTGTGTGTGTGTGCACCTTCTTCCTGTCCCCATTCCTCCCCCTCCTCCTCCCCACGTCCTCCCCATACTCCCCAGTTCCCAGGCCTTCCATGGGCTCTCTCCTATTCCTATTCCCACCCCCACCACACGCCCTCCCTGTGCATCCCCCCCTTCCTGTTCCTAGGATCTCTCAGTTTTGTATCATCTGTGAAATGAAAGTAACAGCTTCCAGGCAGGGGTTCCAGTGATCACAGGAATTAAGTAGCCTGCAGCCATCCCCAAGCAGATGATTTAGTAAATGCTTCCGGTCCTGTAATGGGTGAAGAGGTAAAAAATGCAGCTAGGACACTGGCTCACATCTGTAGTTCCAACACTTAGAAAGCCGAGGCAGGGGGATTGCTACAAGTTTGAAGGTAGCCTGGGCTACAAAGTGAGTCCCTGTTTATTTATTTCTTTTTATTTATTTCTTTTTCTTTTCTTTTTTCTTTTTCTTTTTCTTTTTTTTTTTTTTTTTTTTTTTTTTTTTTTTCAAGACGGGGTTTATTTATTTATTTTCAAGACAGGGTTTCTCTGTGTAGCCCTGACAGTCCTAAAATTCACTCTGTAGACCAGGCTGGCCTTGACTCAGAGATCCACCTGCCTCTGCCTCCTGAGTGCTGGGATTAAAGGCGTGCGCCACCAATTGGCTTTCATTCTTCTTTTAACTCTGTTTTAAGTGACGGTGCTGGGGACTAAAGCATGTGTGTCAGGCACATGCTTCTCTACCAACTCACGCCCCAGCCCTCTTTTTACTGTCTCTTTTCAAGACAGAATATGTAGGGGTTGGGGATTTAGCTCAGTGGTAGAGCACTTGTCTAGCAAGTGCAAGGCCCTGGGTTCGGTCCTCAGCTCTGGACAAAAAAAAAAACAAAAAAACAAAACAAACAAACAAAAAAAACAACAACAACAAAAAGACAGAATCTGTTTCCCCATTGGCTTTGAAGTTATTCTGTAGTTGAGCTTAGCTTTGAACTTGTGACCTTCTGCCTCAGCTTACAGGACTGGTATAGGTGGGAGCCAGTAGACCCAGCTGTGCTCAACAGTTTTGGCATAAAATCTCTCCAGTTTGTTCAAGCACCTGCAAGTGAAGGGGCTGGACTCAGTCATCTGCTGGGGAGCCACACTGCTGAGTGCAAGGAAGAGGGGGGACAACACTCCTGCAGTCTAGTCACCTTGGCCTGGGAACTGGCTCCCCTTCCAGACAGACACATGTGCATTTATTATTCATTGATTTGGGGCTTTAGAGGTCTTCACACATAGCCCTGGCTGATCTAGAACCTATTCTGCAGATGCCTCAGACTTGCAGAGACCTGTCGGCCTCTGCCTTCTAAATTCAGGGATTACCTTTACTTGATTTTTTTAAAAAAAGATTTGTTTATTTTTACTTTATGTGCATTGGTGTTTTTCCTGCATGTATGTCTGTGTGAGGGTGCCAGATCTCCTGGAACTTGAGTTGCAGACAGCTGTACCCATGTCCTCTGGAAGAGCAGCCAGCACTCTTAACAGCTGATCAGTCTCTCCAGCCCCCGTCATTTGTTTTTTTTAATGCCGCAATGGAACCTAGGACCTTTGGAATACTAAAAAAGCAGGCACAGGTTTGTTTGTTTGTTTGTTTGTTTGTTTGTTTGTTTTTCTGTGGAGCCTTGAATGTCTTGGAACTTGCTCTATAGACCAGACTGTCCTCAAACTCAGAGATCCTCCTGCCTCTGCCTCTCTGCCTCTGCCTCTCTGCCTCTCTGCCTCTCTGCCTCTCTGCCTCTCTGCCTCTCTGCCTCTCTGCCTCTCTGCCTCTCTGCCTCTCTGCCTCTCTGCCTCTCTGCCTCTCTGCCTCTCTGCCTCTCTGCCTCTCTGCCTCTCTGCCTCTCTGCCTCTCTGCCTCTCTGCCTCTCTGCCTCTCTGCCTCTCTGCCTCTCTGCCTCTCTGCCTCTCTGCCTCTCTGCCTCTCTGCCTCTCTGCCTCTCTGCCTCTCTGCCTCTCTGCCTCTCTGCCTCTCTGCCTCTCTGCCTCTCTGCCTCTCTGCCTCAGCCTCAGCCTCCCAAGTGCTGAGATTAAAGTTGTGTACCACCATACCCGATACCATCCACCATTTAAACACCTTCCCAGAGCTGTCCTGCCGGTAGCAAGCTGATCGAGCACGTGGCTCAGCAAGAGATGACTTGCGTAAAAATCTCGAGTCCCGTATCTAACACTGCAACACTTAATAAATATAAACAATTTGTCAAATTAAAAAAGAAGCCTCAGGAAACACAGTTGTCAAAACGCATACAAGACACGTTTTCCCTAGTGTTTGAACATCTGCACACTTCTAAACGTGAACCAGCTCCTGTGCAGACTTCCGTTTTGGAATGAGGATGAGACTAAGCCATACTGCAGCAGCCAGGACAGGACGGAACTGTCAGAGGCTTGGTGATTACAATAAGAGAGTCCAGAATAGTCACTGGTGTTGGTCACGTGACTGGGGCTGTGGCCTGTGGCCTGCATTTGTGGCTGTGCTTTGTGCTAAGTAGCGCCATGCACCTCTGACCGTGACCACATCTATCCATTCTGCTCAGTCACCTGTGGTCTGGGTGGGGCTCAGTGGCACAGCTCAGTCTCTAGCACCTCTGAGTCTCCTGGGAGCTAGGGAACCCATTCATCCTCTCTCAGCTCCAGGGCTTGGGCGGGGCCTCACTCCTCTCCCTGGGAGCTTCCTCTCTCAGGGATTTCCTGGGTTTCTTCAGAGTGTAGAGGCTGAGCAGTAAGACTGGTCCCCAGGGAACAAGGCATGCTTGGCATCACGTTGCCCACAATAACCTCAAACTTACTACGTAGGAGAGGCTGATGCTGAACTCGTTAATCCTCCCACCTCGGACTTCTGTGCTGAGATTACAGGCCTGCGCCTCGCAGCCCGCCCGCTCCTGAATTTTTATTACTTTCATGAATCCTAAGGGTCACAGGAGCCTTGGGTTCAAGGTGCCAAGATGTAATGTTCACGTCCAGGAAGGGCCAAGTCTGGAAGACAAGTAGAAGAGGCAGGACAGACCGTGCAGCCTCAGGAGCAGATGGCTTTCCAGGAAAGGAACAACCTCACGTGTCAGGAACAAGTCAACATGTTTGCCTTATGCCCAATCCATTGCTCTCATTGGAGGCCTAGAACAGCCTGACACCACCTAGAATATGAGCAGGTGGCATCTTCTGGTGGGGTCTGCCACTGTGAACTAGGGGTGGTGGTGGTGGTGGGGTGCTCAGGAGCCCTTCCAGGCAGTTAATAAGTAGCTATGTTGGTTTCTTGGCCAGAACTGGATGGGGAGACTGTCCCAGCTGTTTGGCCAATGAACCTGACCATTTTGTTATTGTGATAGAGAGCTGTGTTTCTCAGTATGTGACCCTGTGCCCGTGCTGGCCTAGATATAGGCAAACTTTCAGTTTCCCTCTACCAGGACAAAGTCGACATCTGAGATAGAGAGAAAGGGGATGGCTGGAGGCTGGCTATGCTCTGTTCTGCCCGCCATGAGGCTCAGCCTTACAATCCTGTCTCCCTCTGGTACTCTGCCTTCTTGAGCTACCCCACCCTGCCCCATTTCCTTCCTGATGAGGTGACCTGAAAAGCTGGTGACTTTTAGAGAGATTTGTTTTAGATATCATTTGTTTGTGTGTCCATCTGCGTGGGGGTATGCCCCTGTGCATAATCGCCTACTAGAGGCCAGAAGAGTGTCAGATCCCCTGGGGCTAGAATTATAGGTGGGTGTGAACACCAGGTTGTGGCTGCTGGGAATCAAACTCCAGTCCTCTGAAAGAGCAGCAAGTGCTTGTGACCACTATGCCGTCTCCGCAGACCCCGCTCTCTGTCTAATGGGACTATAGCAGCCCCCAGCTCGGAAAGCCCCCCTGGTCTTCCACCTGCCTTATTTTTTCCCCATGATTCGGTATTTTCAGTCACAAGCTGCAGACTCACATACACATTGCTTTTTCCATGTTGAGTCCTGGCCCTGTTAGGCAGCCAGGCTGGCCTTGATCTTCAGATCTCCTGGCCTCAGTCTCTCCGGTGCTCCAGTCACAGGCATGGTCCACCAAGCATCACTGACACACTAATAATATTTGTATTATTATAAGATCTGGGGAGATGGCTCAGTGGATAAGAGCATGCATTGCGTAATGCTCTTGCAGAAGACCCAAGCTTGGTTCCCAGTACCCATGTCTCACACTGGTCTATAACTCCAGCTCCAGGGGACCCAACAACCAACTGTTTTCTGGCTTTTGAAGGCACCTGCACTCACATGCACACACACACACACACACACACACACACACACACACTTACACACACACATATGCATAATTTAGAAAATAAAATGTCTTTTTATTTGATTTATTTATTTATTTATTTGGTTTTTTGAGACAGGGTTTCTCTGTATAGCCTTGGCTGTCCTGGAACTCACTCAGTAGACCAGGCTGGCCTCGAACTCAGAAATCCGCCTGCCTCTGCCTCCCAAGTGCTGGGATTAAAGGCGTGTGCCACCACCGCCCGGCAAAATGTCTTTTTAAAATTATTATTTAAAGAGCTCACTATGTAGCCCTGGCTGGCCTCAAACTTGCAGAGATCCCCCCACCTCTGCATTACAAGGGATGTGACACACAACAAAAATAAAATACTTACTTTTCTTTTCTCATTTGAGAAATGGATGTCATGTATAGCTGACATACGGCTCTGAATGGAGTCCCACCTTCTCCATTTGTCCTCGGCCACAGCCACACCAACACCCACTTCCCTCCAGTTCTCTGGGTCCCTCTGACCACAGGCTCTCCATTTTGCACCTTCCCCATGCATGTATCATGTCTCCAGTCAGCCACAGTCTATGTTCTGACTCCAAAGGTTACCTTTTCCCAGATGCCCCACCTAAAACTGTCCAGGTGCACAGACCAGCCCACTCAGTCACTCCATGTCTTCTTCCACTATAGTCATGTGACATCAATTTGTGTGATTGTCAGGTGTCCTCCTTATCACCATTGCATCAATAATGTATAGCTGCTGTAACAGAAAAAATTTAAATTTAGTGATTTTTTTTGTTTTGTTTGTTTTTTGCTTTTGTTTTGGATTTGTTTGTTTGTTTGTTTGTTTTTGGTTTATTTTTGTTTACTTCTATGTTGGGTATGTGCACCTGAGTGCAGGTGCTCAAGAGGCCAGAAGAGGGCGTCAGACTCTTGGGGCTGGAGTCACAGGCAGTTAAGAAACACCTTGCATGGACACAAGGAACTGAACTTGGCTCCTCTACAAGAGTAATACATCCTTTTAACTGTGGAGCCATCTTTCCAGCCTCACTGGTGGGTTTTTTTGTTTTGTTTTGTTTGTTTTTTGTTTTTGTTTTGTTTTTGCTTTTTGAGACAGGGTTTCTCTGTGTAGCCTTGGCTGTTCTGGAACTCACTCTGTAGACCAGGCTGGCCTTGAATTCAGAAATCTGCCTGCCTCTGCCTCCCAAGTGCTGGGATTAAAGGCGTGCGCCACCACTGCCCGGTGGGGTTTTTGTTGTAAAGTAGGGTCTGTGTAGCTCAGGCAGGCCTAGAACTTTATGGAGCAGAGAATGACCTTGAACTCCTGATCTTTCTGCCTCTGTCTCCTAGCTGGAAGTTTTTGAGCTTTTGAGACTAAGTCCTGAAGAAATCAGCTCAGGAACTTTGGAAATGTCATAGCACACTTGGTCCTCCAAAAGGAAGGGGCTAATTAACATTCCTCAGACAACAGGGGAGAGAACCAACCTGCAGGTTGGGGCACATTTAACAGGACGGACCTTTGGTCACTCACAGACAAGGGAAATCCTTGCCACCTCATTCCCTAAAGACCAATCAGTTTAAAAGTCACACTGTTCTGCCAATCATATTGTACCAAGTTGGTGTTTCTCTATTCTACCCTTAAAAACTATAAAAACTGGCCAAACAGGCTGCCTGGGGTTACCACCTCTCCTTTGGATGCAAGACGACCCCAACGCATTGGGACAATAAATTCCTCTTGTTTCTGCATCAGTTCTCAGCTCCATGTGCTTCACTCAGGGGGTCTCTGGTAAGCTGAGGCTCGCCAGAGTCCTATAGTCCTACTCCAGAGCTCTGACTCTATGGAATTTACTAAGTAGCCCAGGGTGGCCTGGAATGTGCAGGGATCCTCCTGTCTCAGCCTTTCTGGGCCATCATCCAATTCATTATCCTTTCTTCTCCCCGTCTGCCCAAGAGCCCTGAGCCGAGCACATAGCAGGTGCTCCACAGAGCGTGCACTGGGTGCACAGTGAACAGGGAGAAGGAGTGAGGTGGAAGTTTAGTATAACAGGTTTTGGGGAAGCAAGAGCTAAGGAAGAAGTTGGGGGGGGCAAGGGGGGGCAGGGATGGGCGGCTCAAGAGGCAGGAGGTAGAAGGCTGAGCCAGGAATTGGGGCTTCCTGTTCTCCCGCTTGAGTCGCCTACGCACCCTTTTCTTTTGGGCTGGGCCTTGCTGGAGACACTGCAGGGAAAGGAGAGGAGGGGGGAGTGGGGGACACGGGGAGGGGGACACGGGGAGGGGGGTGCCTAACTGGCAGGGCGGGTTTGGCTGGTTGCTGCATTTGGGGCCAGGGAGAGGCAGGAATGGTGCTAAGACAATTCCTGGGCCACGGGAGTGGAAGGAGAGTTAGCACCTTGATCACTTGTCCCAAGACACCCCTCCCTCCAGAAAATGCCACACCCACATCTGGAACAGGCTGAGCCTGTCTCATCTCTGGCACACAGGAAATTCCTCTCCCTCGGGCCTATGGATCTAGACCTGACCTTTCCTGGTCAGATTCAGGAGTCCAAACCTCAGACTTCCTCCCTCAGACTAGACCCAGGCTCCATGCTCCGGCACATACACTAACCCCCCAGTTAATCCCTGGGCATCCTTACCTCTTCTGCCCTCTGCCCTCTGCCTACCTGCCCACCTCCTATCTCCTCTGTGGCTAGGCAGCCTATTCAGACCCAGGTTCTCTTGTTCTGAGCGTGTCTTTCAGTGTCCACCAGCCCCGGGCCAGGCCATCCCTCTTGAGTAGTGTGGGGCGTCTATGTGGCCTTGAGTCCTTTGCCTCGATGCTCATGGAGGCAGGGTTGGGTGTGAGCGGTATGGAGCAATCAGGGTGGAGAGCAGGTGGGGTTTCTGCCACACCACCCACCCGAAGATGGACTGGCTGATTAGAGGAGGGGCAGGAGGATGAGGTGGGGAGGGCCAGCTTGGGTGTCAACTGACCGCCTCTTACCCCACCCGATGCATGTGAGGTCATCATTTCCTCCCAAGAGGGACTATACAGTATCCGTGGGGACAGTGGAATTCTCCCTCCTGGAACTTGTCCCTTTCCCATCCATTTTCAGGACTGAGATGTTAAATGTCCATTCTCATCAGTCTGGGTCCTGGAGCTCCAGCTGCATCCCTCAGATCCAGAACCCAGACTCAACCCTGCCCTGCACACCCCCCCCACACACACACACTCACCCCATTCAGGTTCCTCCTCCCTGACTCAGGATTGGGGCCCCTGCCTCACCCTCTGGGGAGCCCCACCTCTCACAGACTGAGCTCTCCTGGTATTTTTGGCAATTACTAGATTTTAATGGAAAGGCTGAGCTCTCTGAAGGTGACAATGGCCTGATTCTTTGGATACATGACCTCATGACCCAGTGACCTCCCTGTCCCATGTGTGAACTCCGTCAGCAAAATGGCACAGTGCAGTGCTTGGGGAAGGGTCTGATGACTCAACTAGAGGAGTGAGAAGCGACACTGAGGTCTGGGTCAGGGCTGCCATTCCCACTGTCACTAGGGATGGGTATGTCTCCGGATGTCAACACCCAGGGCCCAGAATGATATCCCTTCCCAAGGTTCCTCTCTGTGGCTGGAGAGATACCCTCTCAGCATCTCTCGGGCCTTTGCCCCAGCGAGTCCATCTCCTCAGGTCTCACTCTGCTGAGCCAGCCTGTTCACAGTTTCCCTCTATAGGCTGGCTGTCTACACACTGACAGCACCCACAGTTGGTAGACACAGCATGGACATGGTACCCACTTGTACAGGCATCCACCCACTATCCTACTCAGCTATCTGATCATTCAAATAACTCCAATGTTCACACTCACTCGTGTGTGTGTGTGTGTGTGTGTGTGTGTGTGTGTGTGTGTGTGTGTATGGTCACCTATGTGTGTAGATTCATGGAGACACAGCCGTCAACTTCAGCTGTCTGTCTTTGCTCAGGAGTATGAGAGTTGCTATGACCTGGGGCTCACAGGTAAGACTTGGCTGGCTTATCAGCAAGTCCTCAGTGTCTTATCTCTGTGCCGGGACTACAGGTATACTCCATCAACCCTGGCTTTTTACCTGGGTTCTGAGGGCCCAAATTCAGGTCTTCATGTTTGCCCAACAAAAGTACTTTACAAACTGAGCTACTTCCTAGCTGATTCATCACACAACTTTTTTTTTTTTCAAAGATGTATTTATTAGCTGGGTAATTGTGGCCCACACCTTTAAAGCCAGGACTCCAAGGCAGAGGCAGGCAGATCTCTGTGAGCTCAAGGCCAGCCTGGAGTACAGAGCAAGTTCCAGGACAGCCAAGGCTACACAGAGAAACCCTGTCATGAAAAGTTTTTATTTTATTTTTTGTACAGGAGTATTTTTACCTGCATGTGAGTCTGAGTACCCCAGATGTACCTGGCACCCTCAGAGGTGGGAAGAGAGCATGAGAATCCCCGGAACTAGAGTTGCTGGTGGTTGTGAATTACCATGTCAGTGTTGAGAACTGAGTCCTCTTCAAGAGCAGCCAGTGCTCTTAACTGCTGAGCCATTTTTCTTCAGCTCCTCGTCAGGTAACATTTAATGCTTTGTGACCCCTTATGAGATCTGTCTCAGTCTGTACAGCCAAGACTGACTTCAAAGTTGAGAGCCTCCTGCTCCGGCCTCTGGGGTGTTAACTTGCAAATGTTCAGTGCCACACTGTGTTTCTAATTCCTTTTAAAAATTGGTTTTTTAGGGTTAGTTAGTTATATTTGTGTGGCTTTGGGCACATTTGTGCTTGCCTCTGAAGGCCAGAAAAAGGTGTCAGATCCCCTGGAGCTGGAGTTAAAGGTGGTTGTGAACTACCTGACAGGTGTTGAGACCTGAGCTCAGGTTCTCTGTGAGACCAGTGTGTGTGCCTGCCTGCCTGCCTTCCTTCCTTCCTTCCTTCCTTCCTTCCTTCCTTCCTTCCTTCCTTCCTTTTTCCTTTTTTAGTAAAGAGTTTCTGTGTATAGTCCTGAAACTGGCTCTGAAGACAGTAGACAGGCTGGTCTGAAACTCACAGTGATCCACCCATCTCTGACTTCTGAATGCTGGATTGAAGGTGCATACCACATACCTGTCTGTCTGTGCTCTTAACTAGTGAGCTGTCTCAGCACCACCAACCACATCTTCTTTCTTAGAGAGAAGAGAGGTTGGAGAGCAGGCTCAGCAGTTAGAAGCCTACACTGCCCTCACTGAGGACTGGACGTCAGTCCCCAGCGCCAGCTCCTCACCATGGTGACTGCAGTTACAGAGGATCTAACGCTGTCTTCTTGCCTCCTTGGGTACCTCCTGCACTCTAGACATCTGGAACACCGGACATATACATATAACTTAAAAATAAAATAAAAGTCTTTAAAAAGTATTTCTGAAAATCGAAAAAAGATGGGTGAAGCTAATTTTGGAAATGTAACTTATTTAATCCAAGATATCTTGGATTAAATCATCTCAACATGCAATCCATACCAAATCTATCCAGGTATTTTACAAGTCTTGTATTTTTAATTCCAATGCCCAATTTTCGGTGGTTTAATTGGCATGTAATCTCACCATAGCATTCTGCCATTTAAGTTACTCGACAGAAATACAATTGAATGTTTTCACTTTCTTAGCCTCATGAACTTCCAGGTTTAAATAGTCAGATTGACTCAAAGCTGTGTCTACTTACCTGACTTGCTGTGGGCCTCTCCAAAGATGAGCTGGAGGGGTTAATAGGTGGCTGAATAAGGGATGGATCAGTTTGGATAGGTAGGTGGGTGATTAAGTAGACAGGATGAGCTGACAGATAGGTGGACGGGTAACTTGTAGAGATGGATGGATAGCCGTATGCCTGTGGGCAGTTGAACTGATCCATTGAAAGATAGATATCTAGGGCAGGAGAGACAGCTCATCAGTAAAGAGCATTTGCTGCTCTTCCAGAGGACCCAGGTTCAATCCCCAGCACCCACATGATGGCTCACAAGCACCTGTAATCCCAGACCCAGGGAATCTGATGCTTTCTTCCGGCTTCCTTGGGCACCAGGCATAGACATGGTGCCCAGACATACATGAAGGCAAAACAGCCATGCACATAAAAAAATTAAAGATCAATATCTACATGAATGGTGGTAGATCAATGATTAGATCTGTGATTAGGTAGGTGGATTGGTGCTCAGATGGACAGGTGGATGGATGGTGGGAGAGTGAATATGTGGATGGATGGATGGATGAATGGGTAGAAGGATGGGTGGATGAATGATGTATACATGGATGGATAGATGGAAGACTTGTATGTGAATGGGTAAAGTGGTAGGTGTGTGCATAGGTGGGTGGGTGAGTGGGGGTGTTTAAGTGAGTAGATAGGTGGACAGTGAATGGTGAATGGATGGATGGATAGATGGATGAGAATTATGTGGTTATCAGATGAATGGGTTGATGGATGAATAGATGATTAGATAGGTGGGTGGGTTCATTGGTTAATAAATAATTGGGTGGATGGACAGGAGGATGGATGGATGGTTAGATGAATGAGAGGATAGATGGGTAAGTCAGTGAGTAGATGGACAGATTTATTGATAGGTGGTTGAGTGAATGAATGGATGAATGGGCTTGGTAGGTATATTGGTGGATAGATGAATGGGCACATGAGTAGAGAGATGCATCAAGGTAGATAGATGAGTGGGTGAATAAATGAATGCATTGGTGGGTGGCTGCATATATAGATCAGTGACTTGATTGATGGGTGAATGGATGGATGAATGGTTGGATTGATGGGTGAATGGGTGGATGGATGGATGGATGGATGGATGGATGGATGGATGGATGGGTAGATGGATGGATGGATGGGTGAATGGGTGGGTGGGTGAGTGGGTGAATGGGTGGGTGGGTGAGTGGGTGGATGGATGGGTAGGTAGGTGGATGGGTGGATGGATGGATGAATGGGTAGATGGGTGAATGGGTAGATGAGTAGATGGATAGATGGATGGGTGGATGGATGGATGGATGGATGGATGGGTAGGTGGGTGGATATATGAAAACAATAATGGATAGATGGACAGTGAGTGCATAGATGGGTGGGAATCAGTGTGTGAGTAAAGGGGTGTGTAGGTGGGTGGGTTGGTTTCACTGATGGAATCACAGATGAACTAATAAAATATGTACGTGAGTAGATGGATGTATCTGTGGATGGTATGAACGAATGGTAGATGAGTAGGTAACTTTGTGGATGGGTGAGTGGATTAGTGGATGACTGGATGGGTAGATGGATTGAAGTGTTAATAAGTTTATAATTGGATGGGTGGGGAGCTGGGTAGTTAGGTGGAGAGATGGAGGGGTACAGGGTAGGTGGGTAAATGTGTGAATGAATGAATGAATGAATGAGTTGGAAGAGATGGATGGGTGGGTCATGGATGAATGGATGGCCCTGTAGTTGAGTGAGTGAATGAGTGGGTGGGTGCTTGTGTGGATGTAATATGCAGATATTGATGGATGGACAGATGTGTGTGCGTAGATGAACGTGTGAATGGGTAGGAGGGTGGAGATGAGTGGGAGGAATAGATGAATGGGTGTGTGTGTGAGAGAGTGGGTGGGTTTGTGAATGGATGAATGAATGGTTAGATGGATGAATATTAGTCAGCTTCCATCAATATAAGAAAACACTGGAGGCAGGCAGTTTAAAAAAAAAAAAAAAAAAAAAAAAAAAAAAGGTTGGTTTGAGCTCCCAGATCTGGAAGGATCAGGTCTAAACAGACTCCTGCATGAGGTTTCATGCCTGTGTCTCTCACTTCCGGTGTGTGTGCAGAGTTCTTTGTCCTGTTGATGTGTCTTCCTCTCCCAAAGCCACCTGGGTGGGAGGGGGGAGCCTCCACCTTGGTGACCTAATCACTTCCCAAAGGCCCCGCCTCTCTACACATTGTGGCTGGATTAAGTTTCCATCCTAATACCAGCAACAGAAGACTTTGGGGCTTGCACTCTTCCAGAGAAGAAATTGCATCCGCACCAAAGCAAACTGCTCATTGGGGGGTGCTCCTCCAACCAGGTGGTGTGGGGCCCCTTCCTCTGCTACTGTCTTTCCTGGGTTCAGATGCCCTCAACTGCCACTGTGTCTGCGTAGTGGCCTCCATCAGCGTCCCTCTGCATCTGTCACTGCCTGAGGTGTTCCTCTGTGTCCCTCAGGAGTCTGATGGAGCCCTCTTGTAAGCTCCGAATCTGCTGCTGTCTTTCACTTGCTCAGAGACTCAATTAGATCCCGCACCCATATCCTGCCACTGCAGGGGGTGACTGTCCATCAGCAGGCCTCCAGTGCTCTAGTCACTTCCTTGGGAAGCTGACACCCGTGGGGCAGTTCTGTCCCTGTGCAGTAGGTAATAAACAAAGCATTTAGGAAAAAATGTGTCTCTGCCTCTGGGTGTCCCATTGTCTCTGTCCCTCTGTGTCTCTCCCTGTTTCTTCGTGTCTCTATGTGCTTCTATCTTTCTGTCTCTATCTCACTGTCTATGTATCTCTGTATCCCATCTCTGTGAGCATCTGTCTCTGACCATGTGCATTCCTCTGTCTTTCTTGCTGTTCTCTCCCTGCCTTTGACAATCCCTGTGTGTCTCTGTGTCTCTCACTATCTCTCTCCCTCTTTTCTCTCTCTGCCGCTCTCTGTCTCTCTGTCACTTTCCTTATCTGTGACCCTAATTCTTTTGTCTTGCCCTGGTCTGTCTGTCTCTCTCTCTCTCTCTCTCTCTCTCTCTCTCTCTCTCTCTCTCTCTCTCTCTCTCTCTCTCACACACACACACACACACACACACACACACACACACACAAAATCAACCCACGAACGAGGTGGACCCTTGCTCTTCCCCAGCACGGCCAGTGCTCAGCACAGCGGCACCAGTGGAGTTGTCGGCAAAACTTGCAAAATGAGGAGGAGGACTGTGAGCCGCTGCCCTGAGGCGGACAACCAGGCTGGGCTGCGGTGGCCACTCGGGGTACAGCCGGAAGTCCCCATTGCTGGCCCTGGACTCTGGTCGTGTGGAGCCTCCACCCTCGCCCTGGGAGAGCACCAACCTCTCCCTCCCTGCCGCCGGCAGGAGGCGTGGGCAGCAGCTGGGAGAACCGGCTGTGCCCCTCCCCTGGGCCGGCCTGGTAGGCACCTGGCACTGGCGGGCGCGGCAGACGCTGCGCACCTGGCCCCGACGCCCGGCTAGCTCCTGCCCTGCCCGCCATGGACGGGCCACAGCCCCCGGCCCTGTGGGGCTCGTTTGAGAACAGTGTCTTCGAAATGAGGTGAGGTGGCCTGCTTGCCAGGGCCTGGGGAGAGTGGGGACAGACCCTGGCCATGGAGGGATCCTCATTGGATTCAGTGATTGGGATGCCTCTCTCACTGTCTTGGGGTGGGGTGGGGGGGGCAGGGCCTTTGCTCACCTAAGTTGGGTAAGGGGAACCGGGAGCTTGGTCCAGAGAAGCTGCAAAAGACTTAGGTTGCTGAATCAACTGAATCTCTTGTGTGTCAACTCCACCTGGGAGACATGAGGGAGTATTAGATGCTCAAAGACGGGAACCTGGCTCTTGGCTGCCCAGAGAGCTGGGAGAGATTAGGGTCAACCTCTCTCCTCATGTAGCCAATGTGCATGGTTCCTCTGTCTCTGGAGATGAGTCAGACACTCAGAGTACCCACTTATCAGGTGGAGAAACTGAGGCAAGGCAGGAAAGTGTCCTGATCACAGATCCCTATCTCCTGGCATCTTTGTGCCCTTTCCATGCCCTTCCCTTGGCTTCACTCCTCAGCTGAACAAGCAGAAACTCAGAAAGGGTATGTACCTCTTTCCTATCTCACAGTTACCTGCTGACCTCATCATCCCCCTGGCATCTTACACTCTCACCCTGCCCTCCCATGACCCTCTGGTACCCTGAGTTGGAAGTAGGGGGACAGCTAAGCCCTGTCCCCATCCCAGTTACTTCATTCCAATACGGTACTGTTCCAAGTCCTCCCTTCCCCTGCCTCAGCCTCTTGGTCTAGAGAGACAAAAGGAACTCCAACTCCAGGGACCAATTGCTGTGTGATCTAGTCAAACTTCCCAGGATCTCTGGCCTCTCTGCAACCCTCACCCGACCTGACCTCTTTTCTGAGCTTCTGCCCAGTTGTGCCACCAAGTCCCCGGAATGCCTCTGCATGTGACAGTCATTTGCTCTCTCTGCACCTCAGTACTGCCACCCTGGATGTAGGCTTAAGTTCTTTCTCCTGTGGCCCCCACAGCCCTGCTCGCCACTTTCCCTCGTGTCTCCACAGCCTATCAGTTCAGTTCCCATGCCGGCCTTCCCTACGCCAGACCTCCTCATGGCCCATCATCCCCCTTAAGAGCCACTCCCTAGCCTCCCTGACCCCAGAGGTCCCAGAGCTGCCTCACCCATCCTGACAGCCATGCCCCTCCAGGCCCCACCCCCGCCCCAACACTCTCCTCTTCACCCCATGACTTCAGGTTTCCGGGCCACACCCCACTCTTCCCTGCCATGGTACCTTTGCACATCCAGGTTTTGATTCTGTAGAGACTTCAGAAAGGTTTATTTCTAAACCCCAAGCACCACTGTCTCCTGTCTGTGGCTCTACAGCACCCAGGGCAATGGCCTCCAAAGCTGTTTTAAGATTTAGAAGGTTTTGTTTGTTTGTTTGTTTGTTTGTTTGTTTGTTTTGTTCAGAAGGAGCTTCCTGAGGTGAAATAAGTAATAGAAATCTGAGGTAGAAGCAAGACTGGGCCCCCCCTCATTTATGTCGGTGCAGTTGAGGAATCTGAGCCCCTTGTGTCTCTCCTTGACCCACAGCGGGACTTCCTCATGCTTCTTCCTGAACTGGTGCCCACTGTCTACCTCTGGGCCTGTATGCTTTGCCCTTCTTCTTCCCTGACAACCTCTACCCTCTCTTGTATTGGCCAAATGGTTAAAAATGTGCATTTCAAACCTCAGCTGTTTAGGGGTTCTGGATGGGATTGGGGGTGATGGCCCACAGAGCCCAGAATGCTATGGTCTGTCTTCAGATCTAGCCTGTCCTGGGCTCCATGATAGTCTGTCAAGGACAGGGACAGGCATAGGAAACTCATCAGAACAACGGCCCAGAATGAAAGAAGGGTGAGATTAGGAAACCTTTGATCTTGGGGTGAGTCAGGTCTGCAGGAGGAGTGAGGCGTGGTGGGCAGAGGGCATCAGCAGAACCTATAGGGCAAAGGACGGCACCTCATCTTACCACACCCCAGAGCACAAAGGGTTCCATTTTTAAGCCTCCTAAACAAGAACATGTGAGCCAATATCTGTTCTAGATTATGGGCCAGGTGATGCAAACTGCCCAGGATTTAATTTGGGCTAAAGGGCTGTCAGCAAGATTCAGCCCTTGGAATGTTCTAAATAATGGGGTTGGTTATGCGGCATGCTTTATGTGAAGGCATCTCTCACAGCCTCACGTGGATCTGGAGGACTCGGAAGGACAGGATAAGCCTTGGGCACGGCTCAGTGCTGAGTGCATGAGGCCCTGAACCACAGCGGCCAGGCATCCCTGCACTCTGGAGATGCAGGTGGGATGAAAGCATGGTCATCCTTGGCTACATAGTGAGTTCAAGGCCAGACTAGATTATATGAGGACCTTGTCTTTAAAAAAAACTAAAACAAGGTCTGAGGGAGAAGAGCCAGGTGACTGGGTTCATTAAGGCAAGCGAGGGTCCAGGAGAAGAAGAAGAGGCATGTGGCAGGTGGAGGGAAGAGAAGACAGGTATGGAGAGAGCACGTGGAGACCATGGAAGACTCACCTGGAGGACACACATGGAACAGAGCAAGCCAGAGTAAGGCCCAAACGGCAAGTAATGGGACATTTATCTGGTGTTAAAAGCCAACCAGGCTAGAATACCTCAGAACTTGCCCAAAATAGTGCCAGCAGCTTGTTAATAAAAATTATCAGGTCTCTTGTGTCTTTTATCCTGGAGCTGTACAGGCTAAAGTGGACGTAGAAATGTCCTGCAGATATCTGTGGCATGTGCCACTACACCCTGTGAGCTGAGATTTTATAAGAAAACTTTATTATTAGTATTATTATTAAAATGTTTCATACTCAAAAAAAAAAAAAAAAAGCAAAACTAAAACAAGGTGGCTGGGCTGGGTGGTAGTGGTGGTGGTGGTGGTGGAGGGTGTCTTTAATCCCAGCACCCAGGAGGCAGAGGCAGGCAGATCTCTGTGAGTTCAAGGCCAGCCTAATCTATATAGGGAGTTCCAGGTCAGTCAGCGATACACAGAGAAAGCCAGTTTCGAAGAACCAGAAACCAAAGGGGGTGGGGGTGGGGGGGGAGAGGAATAAGGAAGATTGCCTAAGGTCATCCAGATGTAGGGTGAAGTCAAGATCTCAGGCACAGAAAGCAATCTCCTACCCTAGATTTGGGTATGAAGAAGGTGGGATGGAACAGGACCTGGAAGGAATGTAGGGCTCTCTGGCCGGGAGGCTCAATGAGCACTCCACTGGGGAGTTCCATAAATCTTATGGAGGTCTGAGAGGAGAACCGGAGAAGCCACTGGCTTGTGTGCCTGAGTGTAGAGAACGCTTCCTGCCCAGTAATCTCAGTTGGCTGCTTTTTTTTTTTTCTTCTGGTGCTGGATACTGAACATTGGGCCTCACACATGCTACACAAGTACCCTGCCTCTGAGCCACACCCCCAGCCTCTTATTGGGGGACTCTAGGCAGGAGCTCGTCTGCTGAGCCACACCCCTAGCCTCTCATTGGGGGACTCTAGGCAGGAGCTCCACCACTGAGCCACACCCCAGCCTCTCATTGGGGGACTCTAGGCAGGAGCTCCACCGCTGAACCACACCCCCAGCCTCTCATTGGGGGACTCTAGGCAGGAGGTCTACCACTGAGCCACACCCCTAGCCTCTCATTGGGGGACTCTAGGCAGGAACTCCACCGCTGAGCCACACCCCCAGCCTCTCATTGGGGACTCTAGGCAGGAACTCCACCACTGAGCCACACCCCCAGCCTCTCATTGGGGGACTCTAGGCAGGAGGTCTACCACTGAGCCACACCCCCCAGCCTTCTCTTTACAAAATTTGTACCATGTCTGTTTATTTGTGCTATTGTATGGGCTTGTGAATGTCACACCCATGTGAAGGTCAGAGGATGACTTTCTGGGGTTGGTTCTCTCCTTCTGTCATGCTGGTCCCAGGGATGGAACTCAGGTCATCAGATTGTGCAGCAAGGGCCTTATCCCCATAGCCACTCCACTGTCTTTTTCCTTCTTAGTTTGGGGCATAGTCTTGTTAAGTTATTCAGGCTGGCCTTGAACATGGGATCCTCTTACCCCTACATCTAGAATAGTTGGAATGTCAGGCCTTCTCCTTTCCGGGCAGTTTTTTAATCTCAACATTGGGGAGATCTCACAGACCTTTTGAGATGGAGCTGGGTTCTTTGCTCCAGGAGCTATTAGAAAGATTTTAAGCAGTAAGCACACATGTCACTGGTACCTACCTAGGGGTCCATGGGCAAGAAGAGGCCCCTTGGTACGAAGGGTACGAAGCAGGAGATGCTCATAGCCCAGAGACCCAAGGCAGTCCCCTCCACCATGCTCCATGATCCCTCAGGGCCACTGATTGGACAGAGGCTGGGGAGTGGGGCAGCCCAGTGTGATGGCTCACGCTGGGAGGAAATGTGGACTCCAACAGATGTCAGTGGCCAAATGCTGAGACAACAAGGGGTATCCTGGTAGCAGCAAGATCTGAACCAGAAGCCCCAAGAAAGGACCAGGGCCTGGGAACTAAAGACCAGGTGCTCTGAGCTCTGATTAGGTCCCAGGGATAGACAGCCCAGAAGAACTGCAACTGCTGTTAAGTGGGTGACATCCGGGAAGATTGCTGCCCCATATGGAGTGATCTGTTCTGACAAGGGATAGGGGGAGTGAAGAACCATTTGTTAGGTTTTTTTTTCCAAGACTGATTTATTTACTGACTTTATGTGTTTCTCTCTCTCTCTCTCTCTCTCTCTCTCTCTCTCTCTCTCTCTCTCTCTCTGTGTGTGTGTGTGTGTGTGTGTTTCTGTGTGTGTGTGTGTGTGTGTGTGTGTGTGTGTTGCATACAGTAATGTGGATGCCCACAGAGGTCAGAAGACTCAGGTTCCCCAGTCTGTAGCTATAGGAAGTTGTGATCTGCCCAGTGTGGATGCCCTGAGCTAAACTTGAATCCTCTGGGTGAGCAGTATATACTTTCAAGCACTGAGCCATCTCTCCATTCCCAGTTTTGGGTTTTTCCAACAGGATCTAACTCTGTAGCCCAGTCTGGCCTTGAACTTACAGCACTCACTCCTCCTGCTTCAACCTCCCCAGTGTTGGGAAATGACAGCAGTGAGTTGCCATTCTTAGCTAGATTTTCCTACTTCCTTTTCCAAATGCCAGAAATCCCTCTTGAGCCCGGAAATGAGAAACAAGAGGAGAGAGAGAGAGAGAGAGAGAGAGAGAGAGAGAGAGAGAGAGAGAGAGAGAGAGAGAGAGAGAGAGAAGCTGGGAGCTGCCTCAGAGTACACCTCAACCAGGCCTGCTCACAGGCTCACTCCATCTGTGCAGCGCCCACCCGACCTTCCTCCCCCTTTCTCTCTCCTGCTTCTTTCTTTCTTTTTTCTTTTGTGTGTATTTCCAGATGTGATGTGCACATGTGTGCTGGCATGCTCACCTTTGAGTGTGAAGACTGGAAATTGGCATCTTAGTAATAGTACTTTCCACATTTTTATTTAAGTGCACATGTGTATGTGTGTGTGTGTGTGTGTGTGTGTGTGTGCACGTGTGTGTGTCTGTGTGTCTGTGTGTGTGTGCATGTGCACAAGCACCATGTTTGTGCAGGTGACATAGGATGGCAGAAGAGGGTACCAGATCCCTCATAGCTGAGTTATAAGACGTAGCATCTGCCCGACATGGGTTCTGGAATCCAAATTGAATCCTTTTGTAAGAGCACCAAGTGCTTTTTATTGTTGAGCCATCTCTCTAACTCCACTACTTTAGTTTTTGAGACAGAGTCTCTCTTACAGAAACCAGAGCTCTCCATGTTGACTAAATTGATTGGTCAGAGAGTCCCAGAGATCTGCTTTTCTCTGCCCTACCACAGCTCTGAGATACAGACACACACCACCACTCTGAGATACGACACACACCACAGCTCTGAGATACAGACACACACCACAGTCTGGACTCCTACATGGGTGCTGAGGATCCGAGGTTAGATACTCACGCTTATGACTTTAATCCCAGCACTTGGGAGGCAGAGGCAGGCGGATTTCTGAGTTCGAGGCCAGCCTGGTCTACAGAGTGAGTGCCAGGACAGCCAGGGCTACACAGAGAAACCCTGTTGCAAAAAACCAAACCAAACCAAACCAAACCAAACCAAACCAAACCAAACCAAACCAAACCAAACCAAAAAACAAAAAGATACTCATGCTTAGACAGCAAGCATTTTAGCCACTGAGCCATCTCCTCAGCTCTGACCCTCTTCCTCCTCTTTGCTGTGTTAGGTGGGATGAAACCCGGGGTTTCATGTACATAACAACCATTGAGCCACACCAGCCCCCACTGAGGGATTCGAGGCAGGGCTATTGCCACCGAGCCATGTACACTCACCAGGAAATCCTGGTCAGTGCCTCTATCAACACCTTGCTTTCTTGACACAGCATGAGCCCCCAGGTCAATGTCTCCTTGATGCCATGACTAAAATAAGTCCTGAAAGCTCACGGCTGTCATCTCAGCATGTAGGAAGTGGAGGCAGAAGGATTGCTCTAAGGGAGGCTAGCCTGGGATACATAGACCCTGTCTAAAAAAAAAAAAAAAAAAAAACTAAAATATAAATTAAGAGGTTACTTCTTCCCACACTAAGCCTGAGATCTGTGCTGAGTGTTTTCTCTGTCTAGTGACCAACCGCCCTGGCATCTGCTCTGCATGGGGAGAGATGCCATTTACATTTTGATCTCTTTGAGGTCACGGCTGACAAGTCGGCTAGCAGGCCCTGGCTGTTCCCAGGCTGCTACTAGAGCTTCCCACTGTCAAATATGACGCTAAGTCAGTAACCGATGGGAAGAGTCAGAGCCTCTGTCTCCTGCCCCTGTGGTCACATTTCCAATACTCAGGAGCTACATGTGGTTGGTAGCTGTGGCTTCAGATGGTATACTGGGTCCTGTGTGGTGTTCAATGCAACAAAGGCACACAGTGGGGGCTTGATACATGGGGGAGCATATCAGAAAGAAGTGGAAAGAGCCCCAGGCAAGAGGCCACTAGGAGACCTGGTGTGGTAGAGCGTGGAACATTAGGGAACAGACTGAGCCCAGCAAAGCAGGCAGGTAGGAGGCCTTGCAGGCCCTTCAAGGAGACCGAAGGCCTGAAAGAACAGAGCTCGGAGAACCTTGAACCAAAGGTTGTCTCCGTCAGTTGTCACTCCACATCTCCCAGCCTCTGTCCTCATTTCTCAAACGGATCAGCAATATGAGGATTGTACCTCAAAATCTAAAGGAGGTGTTCTGTGTGGTCAATCGGCTGTTGGAATTTAAAACACCATTTAAAAATTTGTTTTGCTATGTTTTATTTTGAGGCAGGTTCCATAGCCCTGGCTGTCCTTCAATTCAAAGCAATCCTCCTGCCTCAGTCTCCTGAGAACTGGGGTTACAGGCCTGTGTGACCAGGCCTGTGGCTATTCCATTTTGTGTCATTAACTAGAGCACCCTCACATTCTGGAATCTATACAAAGCCCTGCTACAGGTAAAGGCAACTTCTTTTACAAACTTAGGAAGTGTTAACCACCTTACCCTGAGCAAAACCAGCTAGATCCTAGGGAGAGCTCCTAGGGTGGCACTCTAGAAAGTTTAGGGCCAGGCTGGTTCACCCCAGAATGGAGTCTGTGAGAGCAGCAGGAGCTGTCAGGACTGGTGGGTAGGGAAGCTACATGCCTGGATAGTTCTGTCTCCTGACAGTGGCTGGTGTAAGGGCTTCTGCTTGTTAACATTTACTTTGATGTGTACCATTCTTCAAAATGAAAATGCTTTTTGTGTGTGTATGTATGTATGTATGTATGTATGTATTTTCATTTCATATGTATGGGTGTTTTGCATGAATGTATGTCTATGTACCATATGTGCCTGATACCTATGGAGGGCATCAGACCCTATGGAACTGAAGTTATAGATGTTTGTGAGCCACCATGTGGGTCCTGGGAAGAGCAGCCACTGCTCTTAACCCTTAAGCCAGCCATCTCTCTAGCCCCAGAAGAAAACTTTTAATAAAAAAAAAAAAAAAAAAAAAAAAAAAAAAAAAAAAAAAAAAAAAAAAAAAGACATGAGTGAGAGATTCTTTGCAGGACTTGATGGTAGAGCCCTGCCTAGAATTCTCCAGTGAGGGGGCTGGGGTGTGACTCAGCGGTAGAGCTTTGGCATAGCATGTACCATTGCCTGGCAGTGGCTTGGGGTGGGGTGTGAGATGAGTGTAGATGGACGAGAGTCTCTATGACATCGTCACCAAGCTGTAAACAAGCTGGTGAGTGAGAGAGTGAGCTGTGAGCTTTGCTGTCAGTGAAGCTGGCAGGAGTGAGACCAGGAGCAGGAGTCCCAGGGCCAGCATCAAGCCAGCATGAAGCCAGTGAGGTGAACACACATCATACATGCTCATTACATGCGCGCGCACACACACACACACACACACGCATGCACAGCATACACACACACATCATATACACACAGGCAGGCACTCACACACATAAAACATACACAACATACACATACAACACACATGCATACTCACACTTGTGCATGTGAACATATAACACATACATGCACACATGCACATATGCACATGCATGAACACACACAACACATGCACATGCATGAACACACACATGCACACACACACAACAGACATGCATGTACATACACAACACACACATGTACAGATGCACATACACATAAGCATGCATATACACAAGACACACACATGCATGAACACACAACACATGTACTCTACACACTCATTCACACATGCACATGTGCATACATGCACACACATGTATATATGCACACAACACATGCCCATGTACACATACAACACACATGCATACACACACATACACACATACACACCATGTACACACACAACACACGTAGCTCACATGGCGGTGACCTTGGCAGTTGCTTACTCATGAATACATGGTTGCAGGCACATGTGTGATCTACAGCCAGACATGTTTTATAACCTAAATAGATTTGTCTGTTTTGGGTAACACTGGGGATTGAACCCAGGACCTTGGCATGCCTGGCCAGTGCTCTACCATCAGCCATGCCTCACCCCTTCTTTTATTTTTTGTTTTGTCTTTTGAGGCAGGGTCTCTCTATGTAGACCAGGCTGGCCTAGAACTCTCAGGAATCTACTTGTCTCTGCCTGCCAGGTGCTGGGATTAAAGGTGTGAACCACCATGCTGGGTATGCCATGCGGGGCTCCTTCTTTTTTTTTTTGTTTTGTTTTGCAACTGGGTCTCACTAAGTTTCCTAGGCTGGCCTTGAAATCGAGATCTTCCTGCCTCTGCCTCTCAAGAGGATGCTGTGGTGACAAGCTTGTCCCACCAGACCCTGCTTCACACATTTTAACCTGAGGCATGTGCACCAAGACCTTTGACACCCCCCACCACCACCACATTCCGGGCTGTGGATGACTGAGTTCAGTTTGTTTCCCAGCTTCTTTGCAGCAGATGTTTGTGAAGTGAATTCCAGAGATGTAAAGGGTGCCATCTGAGGATACTGCTAAGATGGAAACACACCAGGAATGCTGGCACACGCCTTTAATCCCAGCACTTGGGAGTCGGATCTCTCAGTTCAAGACCAGCCTGGTCTACAGAGCTAGCTCCAGGCCAGCCAAAGCTACACAGAAAAATCATGTCTTGAAAACAAACAAACAAACAAACAAACAAGATTGAAACACGTTTTTTTGTGATGGGCTGGCTGTGAGTGTTTTGCTGAGCGTTCACTTCCTCCTCTTGGCTCTGGCTCTTCAGTGCTACAGTCAAGATCTTGTGTCATGATCTATTGCACACATAGGTCCTTCTGACCTCTGACCTCCTGTGACCAAAATGGAAATGTCAGAACTCCCTGTCTGAGATTAATCCTATGTCTCCTCTCCCTCCTCCTCTCCCTCTTCCTCTCTTCTCCCTTGTTTCTCAAGGTCATCTGTGTATCCCTACATTACAGGGGTGGGGCCATGGTTATTTGTTCATGTAACAAACACAATGAATACTGTCTGCCACATGACTCTCCCTACTCTCCGTCTTGAAGGTAGCACATATTGGCAGCTCCTTTACTACTGGGAAGATTCACTGAAAGAAGGAAACACACAAAGAAAATCGAGGAGAAGTGTTAAGTGGTGGCCAAAGAGTAAACAAGGTGGAGCACTGCAGTGCTGTCTGAGCCGGCCATGCATCCCAGAAATTCTGGGACTGAATCTCCCAGCCAGGATGAGCCAGTCAGTGTTGGTTCAGTAGATTTTCTCTGGCTCTGGCTAAGTGTGAGTCATTCTGCTGAGTGGAGTTGGGGACGCTGGCACAGATGCACTCGGTGCAGAAGGCAGCGTGGAGGTGAGCAGGGATGTGAGGAAGGACATCTGGCAGGCAAAGGCTGGGCGGCTGGACTTTGCTGTAAACACTGGCCATGATGTAACTGAAGCTGGCTCAGGCCGGGGGACTCTGCTGAGCTAACCCCAACGTGAATCAGCAGGACAGCCTGGCACTGTGACCATGGGGGCTGCCTGAGCTAGGACTACAGTCTTCCCAGACATCAGATTGCACACATAGGTCCTTCTGAGACCCCACACTGCTTCCTCACCCTCGGAGGGGTTTCTGTACATCACCTCCTCAGAGGGGTAACCTCTGACCTCCTGTGACCAAAATGGAAATGTCAGAACTCCCTGTCTGAGATTAATCCTATGTCTCCTCTCCCTCCTCCTCTCCCTCTTCCTCTCTTCTCCCTCATCCACTGCCTCCTCCTTTCTTTCCTCCTCCCCTTCCTCATCTTCCCCATCTCTCTCTCTTCCACCCTCTTCTTCTTCCTCCTCTCCCTTCTCCCTCCCCCTTTCCCTCCTCCTCCTCTCCCTCCTCTTGCTTCTGTCTTTTCCTCTTTCTCATCTTCTTTCTTCTTCTCTTCTTCCACTTCCGTTATTATGAGACATGGTCTGGATTTGTAGTTCAGGCTAGTCTTAAACTTGCAAAAATCCTCCTGTCTCAGACCTACATCCCTTTCTGATGTTTATAATGACATCGTCTGGAGCTGTCTGAATCAATCCCAAGGACAGAAGGTGCCATTGGGATTGTCAATGCTCTCAGAGCCCCTGGCCCTCATCCAGGGCTCATGAAATATCAGTGGGTGAGTGATATATATATCAGTGAGACTGGCCACTCTCGGGCGAAGAAGCCTGACATTTCTTTGGCCATTGCTCCATGTCCTCCAGCAGTGAGATAGTGGTGTGGTAAGATTCCTTCTCAAATATCCTGAATAGGCAAGAGAGTCCCTGGCCAGCCACCAACCACCTTTGTAATAATGGATATTAGGTTATCTGCACGAGTCTCTTAATAGATAGACCCACAGGCTCGGGATTTGGCTTCGTTGCCTCGTGTGCACGAGGCCCTGGGTTCCATGCCCAGCACCACATAGACCTGCTGTGAAGGTATACACCTGTAATCCCTGCACTAAGGAGCTGACAGCAGGATTACCAGGAATTTGAGTTGAACCTGGGCTCCTTAATGAGGCCTTGTCTCATGAAACGAAACAGCAAAACAGTAAAAACCAATGTCAGAGGAAGCATATCACACCTCAGGAGATGTGACACATGTGTGTCCTTGGGAGACTCCTAAGGCCTTCAAAGGCCTCAGACTTACCCATCTTCCCCCAACAGCCTCTGACCTCTGTCCCACTGTGCTCTGCTTACCTAAGAATGTGGCTGCACTCACTTCCTGTTCCTATGAGTTCAGTCACTGGCTAGAAGTCCCATGGAAATGAGTGTTCTCTAGCGGGAGCCAGTTGTGTGCAGAACCATCTCTCACGCCATGATTTCCAGAGCTGCTGTCTGAGGCTCACGGTTGCCTCTCTCAACACCTTAGCACCACACAGGCACATTTTCATCTCTGTTGTCCACTGCTGCTTCATTGGGAGTGTGTGTGTGTGTGTGTGTGTGTGTGTGTGTGTGTGTGTGTGTGTGTCTGTGTGTGTCTGTGTGTGTCTGTGTGTGTGTGTGTTCAGGAGCACAGATGCATGGGCAGATCTGAAAGTCAGACATTAACCTTGGCTGTCAGAAGAGTCACCCTCCATTCACATATTTATGCATGTGTGTGTCTATGCACACAGTGGCATGTGCTCATAGGTCAGAAGACAGCTTACAAGAGTCAATACTCTCCCTTCACAGGAGGTTCTGGGGATTAGACTCAGGTCCTTAGGCCTGGCAGGTGGTGGCTTTACCTGCTGAGCCATTTTGCCAGGTACATCTGCCTTCTTTTGAGACAGGTTCTCTCTCACTGAACTGAAATACCAGGGACCCACCCTCCTAGTACTGGGTGACAGGTATGTGCTGCCACTCTCCCCTCGGGCTTTATGGCACTGCTGGGGATCAAGCCCAAGTCCACATGCTTCAGCACCAAGCTGGTGACCGAATGTTTTGTTTCTCGTGGTTAAACACCCACGAGCGATAGTGTTTTACAAGCTCTGCATATGTTATGATACCCATTGAGGTGTATTAACTATAATTATATTGGTCCTTATATTGGATCAGCTCGTGGGACTGACATTGTGGTGGGGCTGGATACAGTATGACCAGGGTATCTCTGAACAGCCTGGGTCAACTCTGTGTCCTCCTAATCTGTTGGGTTCACGTCTACTTTGTCCTCAGGGGCTGTGTGATATTAGCCAGGTGGCTCTGCCTCTCTGAACCTCACATCGACTTTGAGTGCCAGCAAGCCCTGATTCTCTGCCGCTTGGCCTCTCAGGACCTGAGCTGCATTCAGAGATTGTTTTTTATAAAACTGGTAGAACAGTGGGCCAGGTGTCCATATTCATTTCCTTACTTGTCCAGGAATGATTTCAGGATGCCTAAGGGCATAAGATTCGTCCCTGGAAGGTGGCTCAGTTTCCCACTCCTGTAATGAGAAAAAAATAGCTCTCTCAAGGAGTTGGTGAGATCAAAGACTAAATCATACCTAGGGTAACCACTGAGTATCTCTTAAAAGCCCAGTACTTAAGATATACAAGCTCTAATAACCCTCATAAGACTGAAGGCTTGAGGCAGTAATTATTGCTGTCTGCTTGTGACAGGTGAGGAAACTGAGGCTCAAGGAGGCGAGGGATGTTAGGCTTTGCCAGGGACAGGCCTTTACCAGCTAATCTGCCTGGTAACTGTTGACCTCACTGCTCCTGCCCGTTCAGCCAAATCTGCCTGGTAACTGGTTATGTCACAAATTCTACCCTGGGGTTCAACCTATGGGGGGGGGGGGCTCCGGAAACAATAACATCACTGAGCAAATGTAGTATCTAGAGAATTTACAACTTACAAGGCACACTGCACTACAGGCTGGCCTGACAGGGCCTTGATAATGCTGGCCCACTGCGGTACAAAATGCTTATTTCTTAGATAGCTCAGGTTTATGGGACCTGAGCTGTAAACCAGGCTCTATCCTTACAAGGCTGTATAGCCACCTCCTGCCTTTCTTCTCTGTGGAAATGTAACCAACTTTGATATAATGCTTTATCCATGTTAGACAGAGCCCTGAGTACTTTACAAAATGCTGTGAGGTAGCAGGTATTATACCCAGGTGTATACAAAAAAAAAAAAAAAAACCCAACAACAACAACAAAATAACCCAAGGCACAGAGATTGTCCCACAGCGAATATTCCTGAATGTTTTATCCTCCATGTGTCTGAGTTTTACCTCAGAACCAAACTCTCATCATCAGCATCATCATTCTAGGCAGGGGCTCTACCACTGAGCCATGCCATCAGCCGCCATTGGGGACTTTTACACTGCAAACCTTCTTATCTCTTTCTTTTAAAGATATATCTTATTGTATTTATGTGTGTCTGTTTGTATGTGTGTGTCTATATGTCTATGTGTGTGTGTGTGTCTGTGTGTATGTGTCTGTATGTTTGTGTATGTGTGTGTATGTCTGTGTGTGTGTCTGTGTGTCTGTGTCTGTTTGTGTATGTGTCTGTATGTCTATGAGTATCCGTATGTCTGTGTATGTGTCTGTATGTCTATGAGCGTCTGTATGTCTGTGTGTGTGTCTGTATGTGTGTGTATGTGTGTGTGTGTCTGTATGTGTGTGTGTCTGTATGTGTGTGTATGTGTTTGTATGTTTGTGTCTGTGTGTGTATGTGTCTGTATGTCTATGAGTGTCTGTATGTGTGTGTGTCTGTATGTCTATGAGTGTCTGTATGTGTGTGTATGTATCTGTATGTTTGTGTATGTGTGTGTATGTGTCTGTATGTCTATGAGTGTCCATATGTCTGTGTGTGTGTCTGTATGGGTCTTCTCATGAAGACCAGAAGAGGGCACCGGATCCCTGGAACTGTAATTAAAGGCATTTGTGTCTTATGTAGATATTGTAATCAGAACTTGGGTCCTTTAAAATAACTAAGTACTCTTAACTGTTGAGTCATCTCTCCAGCCCCTCTTTTTTTGGGGGGGGGTGTCAAGACAGGGTTTCTCTGTATAGCCCTGGCTGTCCCAGAACTCACTCTGTAGACCAGGCTGGCCTCAAACTCAGAGATCTGCCTGCCTCTGCCTCACGAGTCCTGGGACTAAAGGCGTGCGCCACCACTGCCCGGTGTCTTTTACTTTTGAGACCCGGTCTCCCTGTGCTTTTGGAGCTGGCCTTTAGCTTTCTGTCTTTCTGCCTCAGCCTCCTGAGTCTTGGGCATGACTAGCGTGATCCACTGGTCTCACTCACAGAAGGGAGTTTTAAGAGCAGTTGGTGACAACCACAGTTCTGTCCATCCTAACTTCCCTGGGTCTCCTGTCCCCTCTATACAGACACGGGGGACCTGCAGAGGCCACATGCAGAGGGCTTTAGTGGGACATTCAGTTACTTTAGTGGCATTCAGTTACTACACCGTGATGGAGTGTGAAGATTGCTCCCTAATACAAAGTGACATGCACCCAGGGACAGAAGCCAGGACACTAACCCGGGTCTGAGGCTACTCGGTCCCACCAGTCAAGGGTGTGAAGCAGACGCAGCAGCCAAAAGCCAAAAGCAGCTGTTCTTATGAGCTTTTAGTGGGTGTGCTTCTTCAAAATGAAGCAATGTGCTGTGGTTTCTTTTTCCTTCAAAACATGAAGCCCAAGGGTTGTAGCTTGGTGGCAGGGCGATGGTCTAATGTATCAGGGCCAAGGATCAAGCTCTGTCAACTAAAAAAAATCACTAGATAAAATATGTGTCCTAGAGGAGCCTGGTGACCTAGCTCTGTCATCCTAGATACTTAGGAGGCCGAGACACAAGAATCAAAGGCTCAAGACCAGCCAGAACAGCTTAGTGAGACCCTGTCTCCAACAAATTAGTTGAGGGTTGTGGGCGCGGCTCAGTAGTAGAACCCCTGCCCAGAATCCCCCTGTGAGGGGCTGGGAGCGCGGCTCAGTAGTAGGTCACTTCCTGCTCCATTCTGAAAGGTCTAGGTTCAGTCTTCTCTTTGGAAACCCAGTCTCGTGGCTGCGTAAATGCGTCATGGCTTTGGGACAAGCAGCTAGATGATTTTAGCTTCTCGGTGAGTCATCGTGGGTTCTCACATGGGCTCTGCAGCGTGCAGCGTTGGCGGGGGCACCTGCCACCTTTGGCTTGGGTTCCTCATTCGGAAAGTGGCCTGGTGACGTGGTGTCGCCCTCCAGGGTTGGGATGTGGAATAAACACAAGGAGAACATGTAGCTTCACTTTGCAGACGTGAAGTTCCCTTCCTCCTACCAGCTGCGTGGCTTTGGGGGAGATCACTCCCACCCTCCGCGCTCGGCTTTCTACACCCATAACATGGGGATAATAAACATGACATCATGAGACTGTTGTGGCGGAGTTGAAGTGGATCCACTTCTCAGGTGGACACACGAGGCCCAGAGAGAGGACACTCCTCACTGTGGTGCGAGTGGAGGGCCCTGCGACTCTTACCCACCTCCTTGTTCGTCCTTACACGTGCCCTTCCCTCTTACAGCCAGAAGCTGAAAGGTGAATACTTCAGGTACAAAGGCATCCCCTTTCCAGTCGGCATGTACTCACCGGAGAGCCTCAGTCTGGTCGAGAACACTAGCAATGTGCGGGACGATGACATCTTCATTGTCACCTACCCCAAATCAGGTACCTGTAGCGCTAACCTGGGCTCAGGGAAGAAGAGAAGAGGGAAGGAAGGAGCCTGCTTTGCAGGACCTGGGAGTCCCCTGCTGCTGGAAGCACCTTCCTTTGCACTGCTCCCTAAGTCCCTACTTCAGGGAGACTGAAGGCCTGGCTATTGTTCCCCTCCCCTCTAGGGCTTCAGTAGTGTCCCCAGACCTTCCCTGTCCCCTAAGCCTTCATAGCAATGAGTGCCACCAGCCACGTGTGGTTTGGCTTTGTTCGTTTTTGTTGAGACAGGTTTTCATGTAGCACAAGTTGGCCTCGAACCTCTGGTCCTGCTGCCTCAGTGTCTCAGGTTCTGGGATGGCAGGTGTGTGCTGCCAGGCATAGCCTCGCTGATTGAATCTCTGCTTACCCCCTGGAAGGTTTAACTCTGAGAGCGTTGTCTGCCTTGGCTATTGCTTGTTCTCTGAGCCTAGAAGCACGGCCGCTGCATAGCATGTTGTTAGAGGATGTTCCTCCTCTCTGGTTCCTTTGTATTCATGTGCAGAACATTACTCAGTTTTCACGGATAAGGAAAGCGAGTGAGCATTCTGCTTTTCTCTTTCGTTGTTATAATAGAACGCCTGGCCAAAAGCAACACCAGGAAGAAAGAAAGGCCTTGTGCAGCTTACACTTCCAGGCCTCAGCCTGTCACAGAGGGAAGTCAGGCCAGGAACTCAATCAGGAACTGAAACAGAAATCAAACAGGATCCCCTGTGACTGGCTTGCCCCCTATAGCTTGCTCAGCTAACTGTTTATAAAACCCAGCCCCTGCCCAGGAGAGGCACGGCCCTGAGTGAGCTGGGACCTTCTATAGCAATTGGCAATATGCCTGTGGCAGCATATGTCTTTAACCTAAGCACTAAGGGGGCAGGGGCAGGTGAATTTGAGGCCAACTTGGTCTGTGTAGCAAATTCCTGGCCAGCCAAGGCTACATAGTGAGACAAATAGTAAATAAACAAGAAACATAGTTAAACAAATAAATAATATAAAAAGAAAATACATCACAAACATGTATGTCCTCAGACCAACGGTGTCAATCCCCCAGCTGAGGCTTGGGTAATTCCGGGCTGTGTTGGCATCTGAGGCAAACTAGGAAAGCTGGCTACACGGTGTAATCCGAGCATGTTGGACAGGGAAGAGACTCAGGAGTTAAAGGCCATCCTCAGCCACAGACTGGGTTTGAAGCCATCCTGAGGCAATAAGACTCTGTCTTAAAAACAAACAAACAAAAAATAAATAAAATAAAAACAAACAAAAACAAAACAAAAAAAAAAAAACCCTGACTCATACTTCCGACTACAAGTGTGAACCTTACATGGGGCCCTTAAAATAGCCATGCTTGGAGGGAAAAGCAGCCAGGGAAGGTAACGGGGGCTGCTTGAGGTAAGAAATGAGGGCATTTTTTTTTAAGGATTACAGTTTCTGTTGGAAAAAGGACACGCTTTGCAGGTTCAACAGACCTGACTATTGCAAAATAACGTGGTTGTATTTAAACGTTGCCAACTCAACTTGGAACTCAAAATGGTTACAGTGGTGAGGTCCCCAGTAAAGGGCTTTAACTGTGAATTTGTCCCAAGAACAGAGACTGGCAGCTGACACAGGAGTAACTCCCAGCCTCTGCAGAGAAAATCACGTGCGCGCGCGCGCACGCGCGCACACACACACACACACACACACACACACACACACACACACACACACTGCCATGAATTGTGCTCCTTTCTCCAGATTCAGCTTCACTGGAGAGGTACTAAGATGTCCTAGTGGAGGATTCTTGTCATTGTGTATCCCCTAAAAGGCTCATAGATCCGCTAGCGGTGGCACATGCATCCCTTAAGAACAGTGAAGGACAATTATATTCCTCTGGCGCCCTCTCCTGGTCGTTGAGAAATGAGAATGGTAGCTGGAGCTAGGGACAGCCAGAAGCCCACTGAGGCTGAGTCTCTGACTCCAGCTCCTTTGGCTGAAAGGAGGAGTCAAGAGATTCAGACACAAGACGGTGACATAGGCCTGCTGTCTTTGCTAGGCCAGAGTCTGAGGAAGGAGGACGCCCCCAAGGCCAGCCTGGAAAGCTTAATGTGAATATGTTGGTGGTGGTGGTGACAGGGTTTCTCTGTGTGTAGCCCTGGCTGTCCTGGAACTCATTCTGTAGACCAGGCTGGTCTTGAACTCCTAAGGATCTGCCTGCCGAGTTCTGGGTTTCAAGGCATGGGCCACCATGGCCCAGCTGCTTAATGTGATCTTAATGTGTTTCATGACAACAACAACAACAACAAAAAAGTCAAAAGAAATAAGATGTAGCTCAGAAGTACAGACCCCTGCCTAGAATCCCCAGTGAGGGGCTGGGGGCGTGGCTCAGAGTCCCTGCCTAGCAGTTCTGAAACTCTCAACTCAATCCCTTTTACTACAGACAGACAGATAAAAGACAAAACAAAACAAAAACCACAAAAAATAATTGATCAGGTGTACTGTCTTTAATTCCCAGCACCCAAGAGGCAGAGGCAGGCAGAGGATTATGAATTTGAGGCCAGCCTGGTTTGTATAGTGAGTTCCAGGACAACCAGAGCTACATAGTAAGACCCTATCTCGAAAACAACAATAACAAAAATACTAAATAAGGGTGATTAAATGTCTTGCCAGGGAAATGCACTTGCTGCCATTGCTGATTACTTGAATTTGAGTCCCCAAACTCACACACACACACACACACACACACACACACACACACACACACACACACGTCAGGCCTGGTGGATAGCTTGTGCCTGTAACCCCAGGGCTCGGGGTGGAGACAAATAGGTCTTGGAGGCTTTATGACAAGCCAGTTTAGCAGAGATGGTAAGGTCCGTGTTCAGGAGGAGATCCTTCCTTTAAAAAGAAAATGGAGAGTTATGGAAGATACAGTGTTTCTCTCTGAGCCCCACACATTCAGAAGTGGTCAAATCTTACAAAAGCATGCAGGTGCCAGACACACGGGTAGGAAGGCAACGCCTGCAAAGGCTGTAGTTTGTCTTCTGCTGGTCCTTTCTTCCACCCTTCTCCACCCCTTTTCTTCCTCCTTTTCAACCCTGTAACACTAGGTAGGAGAGAAAAGAATGATAGAGAAGAGAGGAAAGAGATCCCTGAATAAAGTCAGAGGTCAGAAAGGGGCGACCTCATTGTCAGACTGCTTCCCGCTAATATGTGGCGTTCCTTGGGACAAGTCAGATCTTTGCCATCAAGTAATCTGATTTCTTTTTGTTTCTTATTTGCGAATGACTATTTAACAAACCATAACTAACCACCAACCACACAACCTCTCTTTCATGGCCCTAGCATTTATATACCGTCTAAAAGGTCCCCAGAATTCCAAATGTCACGTAGTCTCTATTTACAGCTGGTAAAAATCACACCCCTGCTAGAGCACGAGGCAAATCACAGTCAGCTGCTGTGAACAATCTGAAGCAGCCCCATATCCCACTCCCGGGATTAAAATGAAAACATATGTGTCTGTGGTTTTTTTTTTGTTTGTTTGTTTGTTTGGTTGGTTTGGTTTTTTTTTTTTTATAATAAGCCCAAAATTCCAAAGTTGTCATTACAAAAGGTGGTTTATGTGGCTGCATTACAGAGCCTTTGGGGCTCTGTGACTGGATGAGGGGTCACCACTTGCTTGCTGAACTGCAGTGTGTCATGCAGATGAGAAGAGATAAGTGATAGGTAATACACAGGCGGATACGGTGTCCACTCCGAACATGCCCAGGGACCCCACAAGCAGCCAGCACAGAGTCATAGCACACAGTCATAGAACTGGAGTTACTGGTGGTTACATTTCTTTTTATTTTATGCATATGGGTATTTTACTGGCATGTATGTCTGTGCATTGTGTGTACACATTATCTGCAGAGCCAGAAAAGGGCCAGAACATAGCTCCCCCTGCCATAGTGTGTGTGTGTGTGTGTGTGTGTGTGTACCACAGAGCATATGCAGGTCAGAGGACAACCTGTAGGAGGTGGTTCTCTCCTTCCACTGTTAATCCTAGGACTGGAATTCAGGTCATCAGGCTTGGTAGCAAGTATCTTTATCCTCTGGGCCATCTTGATGGCCATAAACCTTTTTCTTTTTAAAGAATTTATTTACGGGATGCTAGAGAGATAGTTCTGTGCTTAAGAACACTGACTGCTCTTCCAGAGGTCCTGAGTTCAATTCTCAGCAACCACATGGTGGCTCACAACCATCTATAATGGGATCTGATGCCCTCTCCTGGCGTACAAGTATATATGCAGACAGAGCATATATCATATAATCTTTTAAAATTTGTATTTAAATTTTACTTTTATGAGGCCAAAGAGATGGTTCTGCAGGTTAAGAGCACTGACTGCTCTTCCTGAGGTCCTGAGATCAATTCCCAGCAACTACATGGTAGCTCACAACATCTGTAATGAGATCTGATGCCCTCTCCTGGTGTGTCTGAAGACAAGTGACAGTATACTCACATACAATAATCATATTTTTATTCTGAGTGGATAGGTGTTTCACATACATTTATGTCTATGCACTGTGTGTATGCATTGCCAACAGAGGCCAGATGTGGACATCACATGCCCTGTAGCTGGAGTTACAGATGGTTGTGAGCTGCCAAGTAGGTGCTCGGAATTGAACCTGGGTCCTCCACAGGCACAGTCAGGTCTCTCATCCAAGGAGCCATTTCTTCAGCCCCTTTTGTCTTCATCAGTGTTCTGTTGCTATGAAGAGACACCATGACCAGGGCAACTCTCATGAAGGAAAGCATTATTTGGGGGTTTAGTCCATTATCCTTATAGCGTGGAGCATGGTGGCATGCAAGCAGACATGGTGGCTGAGAGTTCTCCATCCACGTCCTCAGACAGCAAGAAGAGAAAGACTCCGGCTTGGGCTTTTGAACCCCCACGCACCCCACCCACCCCCTTGACACACTTCTTCCAACAAGAATTCTCCTAATCCTTTCAAATAGTGTCACTCTCTGATGGCTAATGCTTCAAATCTACAAACCTATTGGGGGTCTTTCTTATTGAATTGCCACACCCTTGGTCTTGGGGGTTTTTGTTTATTTGTTTATCTCTGAGACAAGGTTTCAAACTGTAATTCAGACAGGCCTGAAATTCAGAGTGGCCCTCCTGCTGTGGCCTCCAGGGTGCTGGAATGACACCCATGTATCATCATACCTGCGTGTTCCCTGCCTTGGGTTGAACTTTCTTAGCTGGCTTCAAGCACAGCGCTGGTTTTGGGAATATGATTCTAGTCCCACAGTTTGTCGCCCTTTCTTACCCCCAGCTAACCTTCCTGTTCTCCTGGTAGGTACCAACTGGATGATTGAGATCATCTGCTTAATCCTAAAAGATGGGGACCCCTCGTGGATCCATTCCGAGCCCATCTGGCAACGTGCACCCTGGTGTGAGACCATCATAAGCGCCTTCAGCCTTCCAGACCGGCCCAGCCCCCGCCTCATGTGCTCCCACCTCCCTATTGAACTGTTCACTAAGGCATTCTTCAGCTCCAAGGCTAAGGTGACGGGGGTGGGGGGGTGGGGGTGGGGGGGCTGTGGGTGGATCTGACTGGTTGACATGTGGCCCTTCCTTGGAGCCAACTCTAGGCTAGGTGTGGTCATGTGTGCCTGTCTGTCACTCACAATAGCCAAAATAGGAAAGTAGTCATGATTGCCAGGTCATCCTAGGCTACAAAACAAAACCCTGTCAAACAAACAAACAAACAAACAAAGCCGGGCACTCGTAGTGCAGCACCTTTAAACCCAGTGCTGGGGAGGCAGAGGCAGATGGATCTCTGAGCTTTAGCCCAGCCTGGTTTACAGAGCGAGTTCCAGGACAGCCAGGACTACACAGAGAAACCCTGTCTCAAAAACACTAAAAAAACAAAGAAAAACAAAACAAAGCAAAAAAAGACAGAGGGCTAGGGAAGGAAGCTGCTGAGTTGGTAGAGCAGTAGCCTAGGATGCTAAGACCAGCCTGCATCCCCAGTTCTGCATAAATTAGGCATGGTTGTTTGTGTGTCTGCTTGGTTGGTTGGTTGGTTTGGAGGTTTTCTGTTTGTTGTTTTTTGTTTTTCCTGTTTTTTCAAGACAGGGTTTCTCTGTTTAGCCTTAGCTGTCCTGGAACTCGCTTTGTAGGCCAGGCTGGCCTCAAACTCCCGAAGATCCTCCTGCCTCTGCCTCCCAAGTGCTGGGACTAAATATGTGCACCACCACCACTGCCAGGTTGATGCACACTTGCAATCTGAGTACTCAGGAGGTAGAAGCAAGAAGATCATCCTTGGCTAAGTAGCAAGTTCAAGGCCAGCCTGGGATAATACAGCAATGTTTTAACAAAATCAAACAGCACAAAAGAGTATGTTCTGCCTGCAGAGTTGGAAGAGGAGGACAAGGCAGGCCACCTCAGGGGCAGAGGCCACCTCAGGGGTAGGGTCCTACTGTATCTGACACCTTCTCCGTTCCCCTCTGTCTGTATACAGGTGATTTACTTGGGCCGGAACCCCCGGGACGTTGTGGTCTCCCTCTATTATTACTCTAAGATTGCTGGGCAATTAAAGGACCCTGGTACACCTGACCAGTTCCTTCAAAATTTCCTCAAAGGAGAAGGTGAGGACCAGGAAGGGAGTCAAAGAAACAGAAATGGGAAGAGATGGAGGCCAGCAGAGATGGATGCAGAGACAGAAGAGACAGAGACCAAGAGGCAGAAGAGCAGAGATATGGTCCCTTCTCTACTCAGGGATAGATGGGGCAGGGGTGAACTGCACAGACAGGGGGTGGCTAGGGCGGGTCTCCAATCCTGGCTGAAAGGCTCCAGGCAGCCAGGACAGAGCCTGGTCCTGGGAGTCATGTGGCCCTCACACACCCTCCATTGCCTGCAGTGCAGTTTGGCTCCTGGTTTGACCACATCAAGGGCTGGATCCGGATGCAGAGCCAAGAAAACTTCCTGTTTATCACCTATGAGGAGCTGCAGCAGGTTCGTCTGTCCATCTGGTGTCTGCCCTTGGCCCTCCTCCCTCACCACGTGCTCCTGGACACCTACCAACTTCCTCCCAGTCTCTGTGCTGAGGAGACAAAACTTCTGGGGGTCTGGGGATAGGGAAGGGGTGACAATAGGCAGATGGAGAAAATCCACTCAAGATCAGATGGGATGGCCACAGAGACAGCGACAGAGGAAAAGCAAACAGCCAGGAGAGTCTGCAGATGGAGCAGCCAGTGCAAAGGCCCTAGGGAAGCCTCCTCCACCTCCTCTGCCTCCTCCTCCTTCTCTTTCTCATCTTCCTCCTCCTCCTCCACCTCCCCTTTCCTCTCTCCTCTCTTCTGTCAGTCTAAGTCTCATGTATCCCAAGTATCTGAGGATGACCTTGAACTTGTAATTCTCCTGTTTCCAACTCCTGCTGAGCACCAGTGAGGGCCTGCAGGTCACTGCTCCCAGAGGTGCAGAGGGAGGGGACCAGAGGCCTACCAGAGGCAGGCAGAGGTGGGTGGCACGTTCATGGCTAGCCAGAGCTACATAGCAAGACCCTGCCTCAAAAACATAAAAGACAAAACAAAACAAAAAGCAGCAGCAAAACCCCAAACAATAAAAGAAAAGAAAAGCCCGGAGAGAGGGCTCAGTAAACTAGGTTCCCAGCACTTGCACGGTGGCTCACAGTTGCCACCGTGCAACTCATTGTAACTCCAGTCCTTGGGGATTTGGTGACCTTTTGTGGCCTCTTTAGGCCACATGGTACACATACATACCAGCAAGTAAGACACTCATACACATAATTTTTTTTTTAAGTTTAAAAGAATTGACATGTTGACTCAAAGGGTAAAGTCGCTTGCTTACCAAGCCTGACAACCTGAGTTAGATCCCCAAATGTGGAAGAAGAGAACTGACCCCTGCTGGTTGTCCTCCACACACATAAACAATGCGTACACACACACACACACACACACACACACACACACACACACACCACACACACACACCACACACACACACACACACACACACAACACACACACACACACACACAACACACACACACACACACACACACACACACCACACACACACACACACACACCACACACACACACACACACCACACACACACACACACACACACACACACACCACACACACACACACACACCACACACACACACACACACACACACCAGCTCACCCATTTTGAGCTGTGAAAATTGTAATGTTTTAGGTTTACCCTGGTAAGTTATCAGCAATGTTCAGAGGAGGAAACTGGAACTTTAGCCCTCTGGAGGGATTGGTTGTTTGCCTGAGACACACAGCAATTCCCTGCAGCCCCCATATTGTATCCTGATACATTTCTTCTGATGGCAAGTTCTGGAAAAGGCTTCAGCACCATGTCTCCCTCCCTACATTTCCTCAGGTTTAATTTTCCAAACTAAAAACTGGGCCACAGAGCCTAGCACGGCTTCTGGGCCACTCCTGGGGTGTGAGGCACCGCCCACATGTGTGTTTCTGGGACAGGCCCGTGGCTCAGAGAATAAAAGGTTATGAAACCAGGAATGGCCTGGAAAGACAGGCTGTGGGACCACGCCGTGACCAGCTATGCAGGGCACTGGGTGCTGTGGATGGCTGTGAGGCTGCGGGAACCTGGGGGCTCGGGGGTTTGAGTCTGAGCTTCCAGGCTATGAGGCTTTGAACAAGTACCTTGCTATTTCTGGACCTATGTTTGCCCGCTAGGGTGCTACGTTTCTTACAAAGCCAACCAGCACAAATGTGAATCAGGGCTTAGATCCAGGGAATCGAGCCAAGTGTTGTGAGGAAAGTAGCAACCAAGTTCATCAGTGACAAAGAGCAAATCAAGAAATCTTGTGCCAAGACCCGGAGGGAGGAAAGTATGGGAACAGTGTGTTATGGGAGGAAGGGGTTCACACCAAACCACTCTTGAAAGCCAGGCCTTGGAGGGACTCTGTCCCAAGTCCTAGGAAGCCAATGAATCACTAGATCCAGGAAAGAGTTGGTGAAACCGAGGGGGAAGGAGGCAATAGGTAGGCAGGCTGGGGAAGGGGCTGCAGAGGTGAGGTTCTGGCAAGGGAGAGGATGTTCGGTGGACCAGGATGGGGCTGTCTGTCGGGGACACAGAGATGAGGACATGCACAAGAAGATAGGCAGGCAGGAAGGACAAGGATGATGACAGACTGGCATCTGAGCTGAGGCAGACAGGGAAGGCTAGGCTCCAGAGACTAGTGCTGGGCATACAGGGAGAAACAGAGAAGCCCCATTCACAGCATCTGCTTCAGACACACAGTAGCGTTCTCTGTAAGTTGCTGAGTTGATGTTTGCCACCCTACACTCCCCTGCCTCCTGCAAAACCCTCTAGAATCCCGGAGAACAGGGAAGTCCAACACTTTGGCTTGGGCATGGAGAAACTGAGGCAGTCAGTCAGGAACCACTCCAGGCCAAACAAAGTGGCCCCCACTCCACTGACGATTCTTCTTCCTACCCCAGGACCTGCGAGGCTCCGTGCAACGCGTCTGTGAGTTCCTGGGCCGGCCACTGGGTGAAGAGGCCCTGAGCTCTGTGGTGGCCCATTCAGGTTTTGCTGCCATGAAGGCCAATACCATGTCCAACTATACACTGCTGCCGGCCAGCCTGCTAGACCACCGCCAGGGGGCATTCCTGCGCAAAGGTACCACTGTGTGCTTCTAGCTAATTGTATGCCTTTCAGGGCCTCTATTTTCCCAGAAGCCATATGGAGTGGAGTGTACAGGGCCACCTAGACTTGTGTTTACTGTCAGCAGGAGGTCTGGTACTGCCTGCTGACCTGCTTCATCTGGAACACAATATCCTGAGTAAGACCAAAGCTCTAACAACGTGAGGTTAAAGTCCCCAGGAACCGTTTTATTAGTTAGTACCCACTGCAAAATAATTCAGTGTGGTGGTGCTTGCCTCTCACACCAGCTAGACTCGAGGTCAGCCTGGGACACTAGAGACGCTGTCTCAAAACCAAGCAGGACAACTACAGTCCAGGATCCCCAGGTGATTCAGGTCAGTCCCTCATCCCCAGATCCTTCCGCCGTGTGATTTCATGTTCTAAATCCTTAGCCTTGGGAATCCTTCAGGGAGCCCCCTGACCGCACACGAGGTGATGCAGCGTGTAACTAAAATCTAACAAGCTGTTCGAAAGAGCCTTGTCCACACAGGCAAGAGGGGGGACCCCTAGTAGTCACGGCGATTGAGGGACCAGGACTCAGGACTGCATGCTTATAGGGTTTCTCGCTGACTGTGAGGACCTCAGACTGGTCCATTCACGTGAAGCCTCTAGACTGCCTGGCTGGGGTGGACTGGCCATCAAGTCAGAAGAATGTTGAGGCCATGTTGGGTATCTGAGGGGAACTAGGGTGAGAGAGCCTTGTGCTAGCAGAGATGGCTCCCAGAGGAGGCGATGCAGGTTGTCAAAGGAGTGTTTGGGTGCCAAGAGGGCGGTGAGTTCTGAGAAGATATCTGGGAGGTCAGAGGTCAAAGGACAGGGCTGGCATGGGGTCACCTAGGTGTAAGGGAAAGAGATGGTAAGCATAGGGAGCCCTGGCCAGCTGACACAGACGGTGTGGTTGGTCATGGTGACGGAGGCTGAGGAGACATCCGGCAAGACCGAGAGGGGAGTCAGAGGGTAACTCGGCAGCTCCTTACTGGTCTCTTCCTCTGTCCCTTCCAGGGATCAGTGGCGACTGGAAGAACCACTTCACTGTGGCGCAGAGTGAGGCTTTTGACCGTGTCTACCGAGAGCAAATGCATGGGCTGCCGAGCTTCCCCTGGGACACGTCCGAAGAGGACAGCAGCCCCGATGGCGAGCCTGACCCTGAGCCTAGCCCCAGCCCTGGCCTAGCCTCTGATGACCCCAACCCAGGATCCTCACAATAAACTTGTCACTCCAGCCACTCCTTCCTCTGTGCTGAACTTACCGGGGCAAGCAGGGGGTGCAGGCAGGCAGAGCATCCAGCCACACACCACACAGACAGAATGCATTTGTGCTGCAGAAGACAGTGTGTCTCACATATCACCCCATGCTTGGGAGGTAGAGGCAAATTCACGTCGAGCCTGGGCTCCTCAGTGACCATGTCACAGCAACAACAACACAAGCTACAAAGGGCTGAGGTGTCCAGCACTGACCCTGAACTCAATGGGATGCCAGGTCCACTGTCCCACAGGCCTGGAGCCCTAGACCTGAGGGAAGAGGCCTGAGGGGAACCCTGGGTCTGAAGGAGAGCTTGGGGAGATGCTGGAGTCTGGACTCTGGAGCAGGAGGGGTCAGGGAAGGCAACGGTTGGGTTTGGAAAGGCTGTAGAGTTAGATGTCTGTGCTGTTGGAGTTTAATCTGAGCAGACATACAGGGAAGCCCTCTGAAGCCCTCCTTAGCTCCCGCAGAAAACTCCAGACATATTCCAGTATCTCAGTGTCCCTAGTACTTTCCAGACCGTTTTGTCAGCTTTGCCCATCCCCACTTAACCTCCATCTCCATAATTCTCCTCTCCTGGACTTACTTTGTCCATGTCTTCTCTGTTGTGGGATTGCCCCCATTATCTCTTTATACAGTACATGGTGAGGCAGCTGAGCCTGTCTCTGTAGCAGTCCTGTCTGCTGCTTTGGAACCTGTCTGGAAATCTGCCCATTCCCCAGATAGTAACATTGAGCCCTTAACTCGTGAGCTCACCCAATTCTAGACCAATCCCTTCTGCTGCCAAGATCCTAGACTAGAGGCCTCAGACACAGCTCTAAACTGACCCATAGCTGGCCAGCCACAACTGGCCAGTGCTCCTGTCAGCGTCTCCTTCCAGAGCCTGAGCCAGAGGCCCAGTCTGATGTGGTGGCATTGTCCCCCAGTCTCCTTTGGGCTGGGGATAGGTAACGCAGGCGACGGGCTGGAATCACGGGTAGGGGGCTACCCCAGGGCTGTGATCGGGAATCCATCTCAGCTCTGGGCCCACCTCCAGTGCCCCGCTGCCTCATCAGGGCCCTGGCTGGAGTGTCTTTGGAGCCCCAGGACTTCTTGGGCTGTGAAGAAGAAGAAAAAAAAAAGGTGAGTAGTTGCTGGGGCTGAGCTAGTGGGGTGCTAGCCTCGTATGCACAAGGCCCTGGGGTTGAGCCTCAGCACCATATAGACCAGTCATGATGGGCACTCAGGAGGTGGTGGCATGAATATCAGAAGCTTAAGACCAGCCTGGACTACATAAAACCCCATTTCAAAATAAGGAGGAAAGAGGCTAAGAGATGCCTCAGTAGGTAAAAGCATTGAGACCATCAATAAGAATCTGTAACCTTAGTGCTGGAAGGCAAGTGAATCCAGATGCTCCCGGGGCTCCCGGGGCTCCCTGGCAGCCAGGCTATCTGCAACAGTCAGCTCCGAGAACAGTGAGGAACATGTCTTAAACAATAAGGTAGAGAGCGACAGGAAGACCCCAGGATTGACATCTGGCCTCAAGCAGCACACACCAGCAAACACTCCTACAAACACAGGAACACATAAACACAAGAGGAGGGGCCCAGATACAAGGGAAAGGGACAAAGGGTGAGAGACAAGGTAGAAGTAAGGGAGAGGAAGATGGGAGGGAAGGAGGAGATTTGGAGGTAGAGACATAGGAGTTAGAGATGAAGGAGGGAGGAGCTAGAGGTGGAGGAGGGAGGAGAGATGGAGGAGGGAAGAGTTAGAGGTAGAGAAGGGAGGAGTAAGAGATGAAGGAGGGAGGAGAGATGGAGGAGGGAGGAGTTAGAGATGGAGGAGGGAGGAGTTAGAGATGAAGGAGGGAGGAGTTAGAGATGGAGGAGGAAGAAGAGATGGAGGAGGGAAGAGTTAGAGATGGAGGAGGGAGGAGTTAGAGATGAAGGAGGGAGGAGAGGTGGAGGAGGGAGGAGTTAGAGATGAAGGAGGGAGGAGAAATGGAGGAGGGAGGAGTTAGAGATGGAGGAGGGAGGAGTTAGAGATGGAGGAGGGAGGAGAGATGGAGGAGAGAGGAGTAAGAGATGAAGAAGGGAGGAGAGATGGAGGAGGGAGGAGTTAGAGATGAAGGAGGGAGGAGTTAGAGATGGAAGAGGAAGGAGAGATAGAGGAGGGAGGAGTTAGATAGAGGAAGGAGGAGTTAGAGGTGGAGGAGGGAGGAGTTAGAGATGGAGGAGAGGAGTTAGAGGTGGAGGAGGGAGGAGTTAGAGATGGAGGAGGGAGGAGTTAGAGGTGGAGGAGGGAGGAGAGATGGAGGAGAGAGGAGTAAGAGGTAGAGAAGGAAGGAGAAATGGAGGAGGGAGGAGTTAGAGGTGGAGGAGGGAGGAGTTAGAGGTGGAGGAGGGAGGAGTTAGAGATGGAGGAGGGAGGAGTTAGAGATGGAGGAGGAAGGAGAGATGGAGAAGGAAGGAGTTAGAGGTAGAGAAGGAAGGAGAAATGGAGGAGGAAGGAGTTAGAGATGGAGGAGGGAGGAGTTAGAGGTGGAGGAGGGAGGAGTTAGAGATGGAGGAGGGAGGAGTTAGAGATGGAGGAGGAAGGAGAGATGGAGGAGGGAGGAGTTAGAGGTGGAGGAGGGAGGAGTTAGAGATGGAGGAGGGAGGAGTTAGAGATGGAGGAGGAAGGAGAGATGGAGGAGGGAGAAGTTAGAGGTGGAAGAGGGAGGAGTTGGAAATGAAAGGAGAGATGAAGGGAGGAGGTGGATGGAAGGTACCTGGGAGGAGATGCAAGAGGAGGGAAGTGAGGAAAGAGGAAGAGGAGGAGGGAGTGACAGGTGGACAGAGGAGGGAGAGATGCCAGTAGAGAGGACGATGAGGAAGAAGAAGGGAAGCCAAAAGGACCCAGAGCCTCCAGGCCAGGGGGACATAAGTGGGAAGCCTGGAACCCCAGACCCACATGGGATGCCTCTCTTCTTGCCTTGTAGCTGAGGAAGAACAGGAAGTAGCTGTGGCCATCCAGGGGAACAAATATTTGCCAAGGGAGGGAACCCAGCTGGAGGCGAGGCGAGGACCTTGACCTGGCCACTCCACTCCTTTTCCTTTAGGTCCAACTTCATTGACAAAACTGACAGAAATGATTCTGCTCCAGTTACCAGGGAACAGATTGGGAAACTGAGGCCAGCAGGGTTTAGCTCACTGAGTGATATAATTCCCTTTGCCTGCATCCCGGGTAAGGCTACTTTCTCTTCCACATGGCTCTGCTGCTTCTCATACAATATGCCTCACAGTGGGAAACTGAGGCTCAGAGGTAGCCATTTCCAGCCCAGGACTATCCAAGCAGCTAAACTGGATTCAGCCAGACCCTCACTCTCCATACAACTGCAGAACGATTCTCAGTTCTCCTGACCCCCTCCACTTCCCCAACATCCTAAGGACAGTCAGATATAGGAAGTCCTATGGGGAACCAGTCAGAGCTAAGTTCCAACCCCTCTCAGGTGCCTCAGTTTCCCCATCTGTGAAATAGGTAGGCTAAGTTTAACAGACTTAGCACATGGTGGTGCAAGCCTGTCATCCCAATACAAGGAATGTGGAGACAGGAGAATCAGCTGAAGGTCAACCTCAGGTCTACAACTCTTCTTCAAAATGAGAACTGCTTCCTGCTTCTGGTGTCCCAGCAGGGCCTCCTATCTCTTGGCTTCTGTGCCTGTCCTCATGGGGGTGGTTCTTACCTCATTTTCACCATCACTGGAGTCAGAGAGCTGGGACAGGCGGCTAAGGTCCCATAGGGAGCGGCTGGGTCGGGTTGGGGGACCACTGGCTGTCCTGGTGCGCTGTACACTCCTCAAGATGTCACTGAGAGCAGGCCCTGAAGTGGTGGGGGTCCCCCGTCTGTCCCCCTCAAGGATGTGACAGGCAGCCAGGCGCTGAGCCAAAGGCCCATCAGACAGCAATGGGGCCACAGGGGCCACAGGACAGCGCAGAGCCACACGGTGTGGGCTTCGGGGCAGCTGTGGGCCCTCAGGAGGACTGAACAAAGGGCTTCGAGTTGGTGCTGGTGGGAGCGGCCTGGAGGCCGCGTACAGGACACGGAACTCCTGGCTGAAGGCATCTGCAATTTCTCCTGTGAGCAAGGTCACCAGGCCCCGGTGCAGGCGTGAGTCACTCCATGTGAAGCTAGAGATGTAAGGTGACAATCAGGATCCATGCGGGTGGCACCCACCCTAGTCCCCAGACCCTGTGACCTTAGAGCATGATCTCACAGGCCTCAGCTCCTCTGTGAATAGGGCAGTAAGTATCTACCTTGTTGCTAATCACAACCAACCTAGGACAACATGGTAATAGAAGCCTGTAATCCTAGCACTCAGGAGGCTGAGGCAGGAGGATTAGGAGTTCAAGCCCAGCCTCAGCTACACTGTTCCAGAAAAGCCTAGGCTACATGAGACTATTTCAAAACAGACAAATAATAAAACCCAGGAAAACCTTATATTGACCACCTAAAGTTAGATGATCGTAAACATGGGCTCTGCTCTGTTCCATTGAGGGACTTCTCAGAGCCCCGGGGAATCACGAGGTTGATCTTTTGATACCCACAGGACCGTTTTTTACTTCCACACGCTCACCAGAAAGGTTGCATTTCCTAAGCATGTGCACTGTATACCAGGATCCGAGAAGCACATCTGCCACACAGAGCAAGTGTCCTGCATGGAGCTGCAGAGGGTAATACCTACCCTTCATGTCACATGACCATGGCTTTAACACCTCCAGTGCAGATTCGAACATACATGTATCATGGCTTCAGTGGGCCATCAGTAAAGTGAGATGGCCATGGGCGGGCTGAGCTCATAATATCAGCAATAAGTTGGCACTATGGGAGTATCCTTACCTTGCCAGGTGACAGTTCTGGTCCTTTCAGCCTGTGGTGAGCGAGGCCACAACCCCTCCCCCCTCCCCCACCCCAGCCATCAAAGAACCCTGAGCATCTGTGAGGTCACTGAGCTCCATGGCCCAAGGGCTTGTGGGTAGGGGTGCTGGCCCATCTCCAACCCAAGGACTCAAGAGCTCCTGAGAAGGACACATTGTAATTGGGAACCAGAAACACTCCAACTGCTGACCCCCGAGGCCAGGACGAGGGGCAGGAGGTGTTCCAGGAGGTCACACTCGGCCATCCAGGAGGTCAAGGAAGGCCCCGGCCTGGCTTGGGTGCTATCCACGCCGCCAGGCCACCATGGTCCTTGGCTGGCCACTGCTTCTGGTGTTGGTTCTTTGCCCAGGTGCGACAGGCATCAAGGACTGTGTCTTCTGTGAGCTGACTGACTCCGCTCGGTGCCCAGGCACACACATGCGCTGCGGGGATGATGAAGATTGCTTCATAGGCCACGGAGTAGCCCAGGGTGTGGGGCCCATCATCAACAAAGGCTGCGTGCACTCCACCATCTGTGGTCGCGAGGAACCCATCAGCTACATGGGCCTCACATACAGCCTCACCACCACCTGCTGTTCTGGCCACCTTTGCAATAGGGGTTCTGGCCTTGCCACAGGAGCTACCAGCCTGTCACTGAGTCTGCAGCTGCTCCTGGGCCTGTTGCTGCTGCTTCGATACTGGCCGTGATCCACAGAAGCTACAGGGCCTGGGGCTGTGCCCCAGGCCCCCACCTCCATCCCTTTCCCTCATTAAATGGCCAGAGGTGCAGTCTACCTCTTGTGGCCCTGGCTTCCTCCATTTTCAGGACCCATGGGGGGCGGGCTGGCAAAGCCCCTGGCATGCCGTCGTGTGGGGTGCGGCTGTGACTCTCACTGCTCAGCTGTGCCCCATTGGTCCCAAGACGCACATCTTTTCAAGTTTATGCATATGCTTCTTTATGTTGGCGTCACCTTAGAGTTCGTGACATGTGGTAAAAATCAATAATACCAGATGGGGTTTCAGAAGACTTTTTTTTTTCTTTCTTTCTTTTCTTTTCTTTCTTTCTTTCTTTCTTTTTTTTTTTTTTTTTTTTTTTTTTTTTGCAGGCAGGAATGATTTTTGAGGCAAGGTTCCTTGTATGCCAGGATGGCCTCAAATTCTCTACACAGCTAAGGATGGCTTTGACCTCTGTGATCTTCCTTTCTGTTGTGTGCCACCACATCCAGCTCTGAAGCACTGAGGTCATGTGTTGGCTACTGCTCTGACCTCTGGCAATGCCAGGATGATAGTGTCACTCCAAAGCACCATGGTCTCAGGGGCTGGAGGCAGGGTCTCAAAAGGTGAACAGGACTGGCAGTGTCAGTGCCTAGTGGCCAGGTGAACGAAGGCAGCTGTGTCCACAAATCTGCTGAATATGGCCTTCCGTACCCTTCGAGAATAGTGGTTCCTGGTCAGCACCTCTTACCCTGGGCGCCTGGCCATGTTTGTAGGATTCTGGGATTGTAATGATGTCAAGAATGGGAAGGGACACGCCACTTATATCTGCTGGGTGGAGGCAGGGATGAGGCTCAGTATGCAGAGGATGGGAGCCCACAGGGAGGAGGCTCAGTATGCACAGAGGATGGGAGCCCACAATAGTCTGATCCCTATCATTCTGAATGCAGCACAGGAGAGGGAAGTAAGTTGCCTGAAGTCACATTGCTAGAAGCTGGCAGGGTTAGGCTCTGAATCCAGCTATTTGGTACTCAGAGTCCAGCCTCAGTTTCCCAAGTTGGGATTCACAAGGCCACTTACCTGGACAACAGCAGAGACAACCCTAAGTATTCTCTGTGGCAGAACACCTCCTCTCTTGGATGAGCGCATGGACCCATTTTAGAGATGAGTGTGGAACACAGAGACCCAGAAAGGATGCTCCACCATCACAACCCCTCCCCCATCATCTGAGTATGTCGAGGGAGGGCTGGGCACAGGGTGTCATGAGGGGACACACCTGTAGGATCCCGAGATGACCCTGTCACCGTCCAGCAGCAGGAACTTCTCCCGCACGTGGCCGCTCACCTGCCGTCGCCTGCGGCTCTGGAAGGTGTGGCCCTGCACGGTCCGGATATCCAGGTTCTGGGAAAGGGCACATACTATGATGTTGTGGATACTGTCCCAGCATCCCCAGGGCCACCAATACCAAATCTTAGATCTGAGGATACCTAGCTCTGGATCAAAGATTCCTACAGGTCAATCCCTCCCCTCGCCCCATTTTCACCCCCAGTGGAAGTGGGTTTCAGATCTCAGGGAACCCCAATGACCTAACAACCCATGGAAATGTCCCCTTCTATGGGATAGGGACATTTAGATGGCTCTGGCCTGGCTCCTACCTCAGTGGTCCACAGGTTCACCCCTAACTTCTGGGCTAGTGCCAGGAAGGCAGGCAGATGCTGGTGGTCAAGCAGTAGATAGACAGGAATCCATCGGCGTGTAGCAGCTTCCACCATGTCTCTGAGCAGGTCAGGATCAGTGAAGACATCCATGACTACAGCCACCAGCTAGGGTGGGGAAAGGGGTAGACATGGGATGGGGGACTGTGGTACTGTGGGTAGGATGCTCTGGAGACATAGGCTTCAAGACCTGGCTTCCATGGGACACTCAGAGGTAGCAGGGAGGCACCCACCCTGACTCTTCCCTGTAGGGAATTCGAACCAGGCAGCCCTTTTAGGAGACCTGTTTCCAGTTGCTGAAAACTCATCTTTAATCCCACAGATTATTGGCCACATTGTCTTTTAGAATGCCAAAGGTCCATGGCTCCAGGTTAGGGCTGGGTGAGGGTGACCAGGAAGCCTAGGCCACTAAGGTGTGCCTTGTAGGCAGAGGGTTATGGTGGCATGACTCATCAACCAGGTCACTCAGAACAATGAGCTTCAGCTGCATTATTCCTGTTTCACCATGACCTCTACTCTTGGAAGCTGTACGTACTAACCCTTGTAGACCACTTGGCACTGGAGCCACAGAAACCCCAAGATTACTACCTAAGGAATAGGGCTTCAGAGGGGCAGCTACAGGGCAGGGAACTACCCCTGGGGCTTTCCTGAAGGAAGCTAGGTGTCTCTGGTTTGGTATGAAAGGGGCTGACTGACAAATGGTCACCACTTAGCTCTAGAAGCATGGATCCCAGGTCTCAGGGAGTAAGAGGCCTCCAGGTCTGAAGGGGAAAGGATAAAGCCTGGGTTTCAGGTCCAGAAGAGCAGCATGAGTACAGAATTGGAGGGTATGAGGAAAAGCCTAGGTACTGGTCACAGGGTGACACCCACCTTGCCAGCAGCCTGGATTTCCTGGCGCACCAACTCTTTAATAGGTGGTTGGCCCTCGCCTGGTGGCTGGGTATAGAGCTGCGCCCTGGTGATGCCCTTCCAGGCAGTGTCTTCAGGCCAGCCCAGCCGCAGCAGGGGTGCCGGCTCATCAGATTGCCTAGGCCAGTAGGTCAGGCTGCCAGTGTCCCCATCAGTGACCGCTGTTGCTGTGCCTGCTGCACCAGGCTCCTGGCTTAGTACTATCCAGTCTTCAGCAGCGGTAGCCAGAGCCTGAGCCTCATCTGTACTCAGAAAGGGGGGCAGCCTCTCCTGCTGCACACAGGCCCAGAAAGCCTCCTCACCACTGCTCAGCAGTGCTTCCAAAGCCAGCCGCTGGCCCTCAGAGTACAAGAAGGTAGGGCTGGCCTTGGTCAGGGCTGGCTCGCCAGCCCCCAACTCCTCTTCTTCCAGTGCGGCCAGCTGGGAGGCTGCCATTGGAGCCACACAAGGCCTCAAGAGGCCAGGTCCTGGAGGGTCTGGACAGCTTTTGGAGATTGACCATCTGGGGTCTTGTGAGATGGTGCGGCCACCCGAAGCCCCCAGGGTAGGTCTGTGAATATCACACAGCTCTCTGAAGCTGTCCCCAACTCAGTTCCTACAGACTATACATACCCTTATGCCATCAATTTGATCACACGTGCCTACTGACTACCTGCCAGGCAGCCATCTCCCCCATTTTGCCTCTGCCAAACCACAGGACCACCTCCGACTTGGAGCTTTAGGTGGTTCTTGGCTGCTTCAGGCCTGTCAGGATGACCTGCCTGCCCTGACAGGTCTGGCTACCAGCCTAACCATTTTCAGGTAAATGGCTGCTTGCCTGTCCTTGGTCACCCTACTGCTTGTAACCAATGGCTTGATGACCTGCCACTTGGGCTTATCTATGGTATCTGACCCACTCTTTCCTCCTCTTCATTGCCACATGGCAGATTTCAGCACTTGATGGCCAGAAGTCAGTTTCTGAGTAAACTTTCTTGCCCACCACCCCAGCTCCCACAGGCTAATAGATCTCCCCGGTCTGCCTGTCAAAGGGACAGAAGGAATCCATCCCGACCCCCCCACTCCCCCCAAAGCACTTGCCAGTCTCCTTCAGTGAGGATCTTCAGGTTATCTTGGCTGTGACCCTCAAAACCAGCCTGAGGTGTTAGCAGCCCCAAGTACTATCCTCTGACCGATCGAGAGCTTAGCCTGCGTTTCTTATCAGTCTGACTTCTGGCTGTACTCTACTTCCTGGACAGGAACCTGTGAAGCCTGAAGTAGGTTGCAGCCAACTGGCACCACACAGCCCAGAGGAGCTGGAATGAGGCCAGGCCTCCCCTATCTACAGACCCCGGGCCCCACCGGGTCTGAGGCCAAGGGCCAGCTTAGAAGCTTCCCAGTCTTCCTCCTGAGCAGCTCTCCACCCAACAGCTAGCAACTGTCAGGACACAGCCCCTTGTGCAAACAGAGGGGGAGGGACTACTGGGCATCTTGCTCAGAGACTGGCTGAGGCAGGGCCTCACCTGTTCCCACACCTTCCCCCACAACCCCCAACACCAAGATCTGGGGAAAAACTAATCCCAGGAGGAAGCAGGTGAACACAATACCAGCAGAGGCGGGGAGCTAATCACACACAGGTGCAGGGCAGCTTGTAGAACAGGCACCACCCCTTCCCCAGAGAAGGGTCTGTACTGACTTCAAATCAAATGCTGTCACCATTGGTGGCCCTCATCCCACCCCGCTCCATCCCAACTTCATGAACAAACACAGAGGACCATTAACATCCAAAGCTTTTTTATTAACAGGGAGATCCAAACTTAGTTTTTGTAGCCTCGGCTGGCCCTTCGGCCTCTGGCACGCTCGAACTTCCGGCCCTTGGAACGGACATAGGGTCTGCGGGGAAAGGAGGAGGGTTAGAGAAGCCAAGCCAATGGCCACTGGGACCTGCTCCTGTAATGCTGGGAACCTCTTCTGAGAGCCTTCATAGGAACCACCCACCCCTCAGAGGTGGCACAGGCCCTGGTTAGCTCATAGTTGTGACCATCCCCCACTCAGTGAACTCCACACCCTAGTGGCCACTATAGCTAACTGTTACTACTCACTTGGTGTGGCTGTGTGGGGTTCCTGGAGCCTTGCCAAAATGCCGGTACACCTCTCTGCCCTTCCGAGGACCAGACAGGAGCACAGTGCCTCGGCCCTTGGGAGACTCCAGAGCCAGCTGGTCAAAGGTGAGGATCTTACCCCCAGCCTTGAGGATGCGACTTCGGGCCCGGCTGGTCACCCGCAGTGCACACACCTGAGGAGACACACACCAGGAGCTGTGGGGACTGTCACACACCCCCATGTAGCAGACTCTGATAAACAACTGCCACTAAAATTTCATCAGTGGATGGCAAGCTCAATGCTTTCGGGCCAAATGAAATCCAAAGCAGCATTCCGCAGTGGTGAGCAGACTCAGAAAACCACCAGAGAGCAGCTTTAATTACAGCTCCCACGAAAGGCTGCCACTGTCACACAGAAAAGCCTCCAGCTTAGTTGAAGACATGTCTCCTGCCAGGCAGTGATGGCGCATTTCTGAGTTCAAGGCCAGCCCGGTCTATATAGAGTTCCAGCACAGCCAGAGCTACACCGAGCAACAAACAAAGGACATGTCCCCTGGGCCCATGCTGTTCACTTACCTTCAGCTTGGGCACTTCCAGAATCCGCACATCATCTGTGACCGTCCCCACAACCACAGCGGTCTTGTTCTCCCGGCCAGGAAGCTTCATCTTTCGGATCTGACAGGGGCAAGCTGGTTAAGTCTTTCTGTGCTCACCCCAGTCACCCAGAACACCAAAATGGCCAAGATTTCCAATGGCTGAGGCCACCCCCCTTCTCCCCAGTGACAGGCCCCGAAGCCTTGCCAGATCTTTCTGATTTGGACTCTTTTTCTCCAACCCCAACTCAAATGCCAAGTCAGAGAAATCCCCAGGTAGAAAAAGACCAAGGGCCTGTCACTTGGGGAGGCAAAGTGGAGAGGCCAAAGCAGAGCTCTGTGTCCTGTGCTGACCTCAACACCTCAGAACACGTGAAGTGCCCCCTGCTACTAACCATCCGGGACAGGGACAGAGGTGGCCGGTTGGTGCGGCTCATGAACAACCTCTTCAGCACAACCTGATTGAAGGTAGAGTTGGTCCGTCTGGCCAGAAATCTGTACAGCTGCAAGGCAAAGGATAAGATTGAGCATGGGACTGCCTCCCCCCAAAGCCAGGCCCCTTCCACAGCTCTCCCATCCTGCTCAACTCCTAGTGATGGGAGGAGGGCACTGTGTGTCCAAGTCCCTCCTCTCCCTACCCCACTCACCGTGGGAGTTGTAAAATGACGTAGTAGCCCGGGCTTACTTACCTTGACTAGCAGCCGCAAGTAGATATCCTGGCTCTTGGGCTCCTTGCGCCGAACCTTTCGGTCCTTGTTGTGGCGAATGTCAACACCCTGTTGGAGGGGAAGTACTTACTATGGAGCCAATTCTCAAACAGGTTTTTATACCTGTACTTGTCTCTCAGGCTACTTAGTCAACAATTCAAACCCAAAGGATTTGAATTAGAGGGAGGAGACATTTTCCACCCATTGACAAATTCACTTAACACACACAAGTGAAATTTTTGTCTGGGCTTGGAACCATTCCTCCCAGACTCCAGAAACTCACTGAAACGCTGTCTCAGAATAAAAGCTAAGATGCACAAGCCATGCCGTTAGCACAGCGTAGCTTAGAGCACTTGCTTAGCATGTGAAAGCCCTGGGTTCTGGGCCCAGAGTGGGTGCGAGTTCAGATCCCTGCAAAAATATTAGGCTCCATTTATGTTCTCAAAACTAGCTCGCAATCTGGAAAGCAGGCAAAAGACGCCAACAGTGCTTTTCTAGACATGGAAATGTGTTTGTGACAAAGCCAGACTCTTGCACTACTACTTCAAAACAATCCTAGGAAGGCCAAGCGGTCGGGTTTATTTTACCCCCGCTCATTTTCCAAGCTGTCAGCATCCAGAAGTAGTTACTGACAGGGGTTTCATGGCACCTTCAAGATCCTACGGCAGGCATCTTCGTGAACGTCTTGCCAACTCACAAGGCATGGACAGGATTACTACACACCCTTCCGACCAATGACACTGGGAGCAGTGCTCCGGGAAGCACGGAGGGGAGGACTAACGTGTTTGTCCCCAAACCCGGCAATGTGGGGCTTCACTCCTCGTAGGTCTCAACTTCCCAAATGCAAGTTAAGAACCACGGAAACTAGGCGCTGGGATCCCGCCTGGAATCCTACCATTCGAAAGATGGGAGGCAAGGGAGCTGCCGTAGGGTCGAAGCCCAGCTGGACTCAATGGAAGTTGAAATTGGCCTGGGTCACAGAGCCAAACTTTGTAAAGAAAGCGACCAGCCTCCGGTGGCTCCCGAGGCCGGCCACCGGCTCCGACAAGTCCCGGCCGAAGGCTCCAGCCTATCCCCCAGTCTCCCTTGGCACCGCCCGCACCCCTCCGCCGCGCTGCGACCCGGTCTCGCTGAGGATGGCAGCGGATGGATCACTCGCAGACGCCGCTAAGCGCACTCACCATGATGGCGCCTCTTGCTCAGCCAGGTCCAGAAAGACGGAACCGCGCCGGAGTGGGCGGGGAAAGAGCGGCCTGCGAGACGCACCCGTGACGCAACACAGGACACTCTAGCCAGAACTGGCGTCTCTGTGGTGTGCTGGGACGTCATATGGGCGCGACGCGACGCTCTACCACAATTTGTGGTTCTCTATGGTATGTTGGAAGACCGACTAAACCGAGGCTTCCAGAACCAAAGAGAAACCAGCCTGAGGAAAGGGCCGGGACGCAGAGAGCCTCTCTAGCCTTTCCCAGTCCCTGCTCTCTATATTCTTCAGGGAGAACGAGAGACATGCTTGGGGTTAGCCGGAGGAGTCGCGTGGTGACTCTCTGGCCTCATGCCGACTTTTCGGTGGCTCGAGGAGGACCCGGTGGGCTGTGTGTTGGAGGTGAGGCTTGTCCGGGCCTGAAGAAAAAGCTAGTCTCACACTTCCGGTACTTCCTTAAATTCACGGCTGCCTTTTCCTTATGCTCAATTTACTAGACGGAACTGAAATCAGGAAGTCCTACTAGGTCTCTCACCCGAGACTTTCTTGCTGCGATTCAACCGGTTTTTTCAATATTTTGTGTTCAGCTTTTTCCCTGCCCTTAGATGACCTCTTCCCGGATCTCTCCTTTGTTTTCTTCCTTAGAGACGGCTTGTTTTTCTTTCCTACACCAGACTGGTTGAACTGGCCCAATATTTTCAATGTGCATATTGATGTGCAGAGAAGGCACGCAGAGCTCCCGGGCTGGAAAAGGGATAGTAACAAGCTCCAGAGAGAATGAAATAGAAACCATGACGGTGGTTGGAGGTGTGGAGGCCTGAGGGTGAGAAGGAAAAATGGTGAAGGAGAGACAAAGATACAAAACTGAACAGTTAGCACCTAGCCAGATAGTAAGCTAGTTCTAGTGCCAGCTCTGCCCATTCCCAACCCCCTTCAGTCAAGGTTTCACAGAGTTGCCCAACCTGGCTTCGAATCACTCTTCCTGCTTCAGCCTCCGAAGTAGCTGGGATCACAGTCTTTGAACACTTGGCCGGCTCTGCCATTTAAAATTGTGATCTTGGGTAAGTCGTTTTCTATGTTTTTGTTTGTTTGTTTTTACTTGTTTGGAAAAAGTGATAAAAAGACTCCGTGTTAGGGTGCCTTCCCTGATTATATAGGTTTGTAAGTGTCTTCAGGCAACACTTTGCTACAGAGTGTTAGGTAGAATATATTACCTGAACTTGGGTAGGAAGAGACAGACCATCTAGATGGGAGATGCTGGCTCTGGGACACTTAGCCTGCAATGTGCCCTCCTCTTCAGAACCCCTACCTGGAACTGCACAGTGAGTAAACAAGACTCTACCCAGGCCACCTCTACATGGCCTCCATTTTGGGGCTCAGGCCCTGCTGTGACAGAGCAGAGGCCCGGGTGCCCACCGGACACCTGAATCCAAGGGGCAGTGGAAGCAGGTAAGGCTCTATCTACAGCGGTGGTTCTCAACCCCATGGGTCGAGGGCACTTTTACAGGGTCACATGTCAGCCCTCCTGCATATCACATATTTACCATTCTCAACAGTAGCAAACTTACAGTCGTAACAATGAAATAACTTATGTTTGGGGGTCACTACAACATGAACTATGTTAAAGGGTCACAGCATCACGAAGGTTGAGAACCACTGTTCTGGAGACTGTGGTTGTCCTAGCATAGGTGAGAACATCTGCCAAGGCCCTTCTGCTGCTGGCCTCAGACTTCCCCTGGGGGCAGGATGATAGACTTCTCCTCTCACAACCAGGCTGCTGAGGGCTATTCAGGGTGAGGTCACTCAGTTTGGTTGAGTTAGCATTTCTCCTTTCCTGTTCTCCTTTCTCTGAGGAGGTCTCAGCCCCTTGGGTTGGGGTTTTCTTGGACTCAGTGGCTGTATCCTGGTTTCTGCATTTCACTGAGATCTCCTCTTGTGACTTGGCATATTATCTAGAGCAGGTGCTTTGTAGCTCAGTGTGAGCATGCTTTGTCCGGCATGTGGGAGGCGGTACATGTAGACCCCAGTGCTTGCGGGCAGTGCTTGCGGGCACACACCCACACACCAGATTGTATCTCCTGCTGCCCTTCCCTTGCCTGTCTCTGTCAACATCTTTTTCCTGGGCTCAGTTCCTTTCCAGCTCTGGGCTTCTAAGCTTTCCCTTCCCTATGCTTTCTGGGGCTGTCTTGTCGCATGGTGGTCTCCTGGGATGTTAATCTCATTCTTCCTCCTCGAAGAATCAGTTTCTAAATCTAAATGAGCCTCCCGGGCCTGGTTCATTCCAGAATGGTCTCCACCTGTCTTGGTTATTTTCTGGGGTTTGACACAAGGTGTCACGTAACTGGCTATAAGCAGCAGAGGCAGATCCTGCACTTCCTGATGCTTCTGCCTCAGCCTCCATAGTTTTAAGATACAGGATACGAGCACACTCACCTCAGTTTCTATCTCTGCCTTGCTCTGTTACCAACGTTGGAGAGTTGGTTGAAGAACTCCTCCTCACCCCTTTTTATCGCCTCTGTTGGGAAGGGTCTGTTTTGACCTCAACAAAGATGGCGGGCTAAGCTTTGCCTTCCACCACATCCTTTCCTCTGCTGCATGTTTGCCCTCACTTATAATGAGAGCTGCCTTCCTCGGCTGAAGCCCCGCCCGATTTCCGCCGTCAGCCACCCGGCCCTGGCGCGTAATTATGAAGGCGGATGCCTCTGCCCCCCCCCCGCCCTCTCATTGGTGCGGCTCGGACTCAGTGCAACCATTGGCTGGATGGATGCACACCCTTCCCCCACCCCTAGATCTGATGGGGGCGGTGGTGTCGACTCTGGAGGGGCTGCCGGGACGACGCAGCGTGCACGCAGGTTGCGGGGTTGGGGTGACCCCAGAGGGGCGGACACTCAAACCCGGTGCGGAACACTGGGTGAAGTCTGGATACGGCAACCAGGTCCGGCCCTGGGATCAGACTCAGACCTGGTGCTGCGTTGCGGCCGTGGAGTGGTTGTACAGGCTAGGGAGGTCCGGGACAAACGGCGGTCGGCTGGGAACCTGTGGGTGGAGCTAAGATCTGGGGTTCTGGGAGACTGAGACCCAACCCAGGATGCAGCATTTATAAGGCTCCGTGCTGCTGTCTGATTTGAGGGCCTCATACGGGTCCCTACAGGTTTTAAGGGCGGGGCAGATAAATGGGCATTAAAGGAGCGGCCCAGAGCAGGGGGCGGAGGTAGATCCTGAGGGACAATATTCATGGGGGCGTGTCCCAGGCTGCTGTGAGCCTAGGAAAGGTGACAAATTTGTCAGGCGACTGGGTTGAACTACCCAAAGGTGAGCAATTAGAAGTTGGAACATTCTGCCAGCCGGAGAAGGGGCTCAGTCCTGGCTAACCCTTTTTCTGGAGAGAACTCAGCCAGATACCCAGGTTAGTGCTTCCAGTCAAACAGGCTGGTGGCCACTCCCTTGGGCTCCCACAGGTGCCTCCCCCTCTGACCTGTTTGTCATGTTCTTTCCCTTCTGTAACAGCAGGAAAGCAACAGGCTTTCTTCATTGGAGTGAGAAACTTTTAGGTTCCTCCTCCCTCCCACCCCCAGGGTTTTATCTGCATAATCCTGGCTGTCCTGGAACTCACTCAGTACCCAGGCTCTCCTCCAATTCAGAGATCCGCCTGCCTCTACCTCCTGAGTCCCTGGATTAAAAGCGCACGCCACCACTGCCCGGTGGTGCTTTATTTTCTCAACCTGTACCTGTGCAGCTGCTGTTTGCTCAGTGCTCCTCTGCTCCTCATTGCTGTCCTTTCTTCTTGGTGCCTGTATGTCTGCATGGTTCTCCCCTCTCCACCTGGCAGTGACTCGGTGTGTGGGAGGGGACAGTGTCTTCTTGTCTCAGCCTATTTTCTCCTGCCTCTGTCGTCCAGTGTCTGCCTCCCTCAACCCTTTGCCCTCTAGTATAAAACGTTGGTCACTTTTTCTTCTGATTGGCATGGGTTTTATTTATTTATTTATTTATTTATTTATTTATTTATTTATTTTTGAAACAAGGTATCCCCGGGCTGGCCTCAACCTTGTGTTTTTGCCTCCCTAGTGCTGCTGCCTGATGCATTACTATGCCTGACCTTCAGGGAGTATTAGCCAGTTGTTGCAACGGTCCTGAATAATTTCATGCCTGGACACCGGCTGCCCCCATCTATGCTTTTCTGACTCTGTGGTACTCCTTTCCCACCCTCTGACTGTCTCCTTTTCACAGGTCTCTCCTGTCCCCCCACCTACCATGAGGATGATGGATTCTGACCATTGTCTTCCTCCCCACAGAGGCTGGACCAGGAGCTGACCACAAACCAAGAGTCTAGGAGCGCTTGAGACTGAACCAAGGTCATGGCCCCACCACCACCACTGCCAGTGGCCGCCAGCACTCCAATCCTGCACGGCGAGTTTGGTTCCTACCCGGCCCATGGCCCACGATTTGCCCTCACCCTCACGACACAAGCCCTACACATACAGCGACTGCGCCCAAAGCCAGAAGCTCGGCCCCGAGATGGTCTAGTCCCTCTGGACGAGGTCTCAGGCTGTGGCACTCTGCAGAGCCGTAGCCCTGACGACACTGCTGCTTACTTCTGTATCTACACCTATCCACGGGGCCGGCGTGGGGGCCGGCGCAGAGCTACTCGTACCTTCCGGGCTGATGGGGCCGCCACTTACGTGGAGAATCGTGCAGAGGCCCAGCGTTGGGCAACTGCCTTCACGTGTCTCCTCCGAGGAGTGCCTCTGTCTGGAGACCAGGGTGAGCTGCGGAGCCAGAGCCAGATGGGTGTTTCCCTGTGTTCCTGTGTGTTTGTACTTTGTGTCTTTTTGGGTCTGTCTCAGAAGAATGGGACACAGCAGAAAGAAGCCCAGTGAGTGCCTCTGCTGTTGCCTCCATTGTCTGTCTCTCCCTTGGCAATAGCTCTGGACAATAGCTGAGTAAGACTCCCAGGCGTGTGACAGCAGGAGGCTGAGAATGCCCATAGGTACAACACAGGTCTCTAGGACCTTCAGGCAGCTCAGAGGTGTCCAGTAGCTTCACTCTACAGAGAGGAGGCTTCCCAGCAGAGCCTCCCTCCCAAGGTGCCTGGCTCCTGTGTGAGTGAGCCTCACAGGATAGGAGCCTGATGCTGTCTAACAGTTGTTCAGGGATCATGTCTTCTCTCCCACCTGCCACACAAAGGTGCAAAGGGCACATACTTGCTTTTACAACCAACCCTTTGTCTTAGCACCTGTGAGAAAAAAACTGGTCTGACCTCACTGGCCAGGTGACGGTAGGGAGGCAGAAGCTCCCAGCAGCCCCTGGGTACCTGCCCTTTACCTATCAAGTCGCCTTGGGACCCATTTACAGATATTGTTGCTAGGGAGGAGGCTGGATCTCCAGCCTTTCCAAGATTCAGCCTTTCTCTCCTCCCATCCGCTTCAGAAATCACCCCTGAATTGCTGCCCCGGAAGCCCAGGCTGCTCCTATTGGTCAACCCTTTTGGAGGGCGGGGCCTGGCCTGGCAGCGCTGTATGGACCACGTGGTGCCCATGATCTCTGAAGCTGGGCTGTCCTTCAACCTCATACAGACAGGTAGGGGCTGCTGGCAGTAGGGGTGGGAGGGATACTTCTGGAGGGTTTGATAGGATGAGGAAGCTTCCTGACTAACCTTTTGATTTGCCCCCTTAGAACGACAGAACCATGCTCGTGAGCTGGTGCAGGGGTTGAGCCTGAGTGAGTGGGAAGGCATTGTCACTGTGTCTGGAGATGGGCTGCTTTATGAGGTAGAGCTACAGATACCCTAGCCCTGCCTTGGGGGGAACTGAGAAGAAAAACAGGACCCAGACAGTCCTATCCCAACTGCAGGTGCTGAATGGGCTCCTTGATCGCCCAGATTGGGAAGACGCCGTGCGGATGCCCATTGGTGTCCTCCCCTGTGGTTCAGGCAATGCACTAGCTGGGGCAGTTAACCGTCATGGCGGGTACGTTGACTACTGTTGACAGTTGTCCTCCCCTGTGGTTTGGGCAATGCACTACCTGGGGTGGTTAACCATCATGGCGGGTATATTGACTAGTGCTGAGACAGCCAGGGATACCTGCTGAAGAGAGTGATGATACCCTCTCATCATCCTGCACCGGCTACCCTTTCCCCAAGAGCTAGATCTGTGCCTGTGCCTGGTCCATAGACCATCTTCAGTCAGGGGTGTTTATGGGAACCTCCGGGATATGCTCTCTGATGGCATAGCTGCTCCCGCAATCCTTCTTTTCCCCTTCTGCGTCTCACTCCCCATTGCTGTCTTCCACTGTGACACCTTTCTCTGATTGTGAAGGTTTGAACAGGCTGTCGGTGTTGACCTGTTGCTCAACTGCTCGCTTCTTCTCTGCCGGGGTGGCAGCCATCCTCTGGACCTGCTCTCTGTGACGCTAGCCTCAGGATCCCGCTGTTTTTCCTTTCTGTCAGTGGCCTGGGGATTCTTGTCAGACGTGGACATTCACAGTGAGCGCTTTAGAGCCCTGGGTAGCGCTCGATTCACACTGGGTGCAGTGCTAGGCCTGGCCACGTTGCATACCTACCGTGGACGCCTCTCCTACCTCCCCGCTACCACAGAACCAGCCCTGCCCATCCCAGGCCACAGTCTGCCGCGAGCCAAGTCAGAACTAGCCTTGGCTCCAGCTCCAGCCCCAACCACCACCCACTCACCTCTACATCGGTCTGTGTCTGACCTGCCCTTGCCCCTTCCCCAGCCTGCCTTGGCATCCCCTGGCTCCCCTGAGCCCCTGCCTGACCTGTCTCTCAATGGTGGTGGTCCAGAGCTGACTGGAGACTGGGGGGGAGCTGGGGATGCACCTCTGTCCCCAGACCCACTGCTGCCTTCATCCCCCAACGCTCTCAAAACAGCTCAGCTTTCACCCATCGCTGAAGGGCCCCCAGAAATGCCAGCCTCCTCGGGGTTCCTGCCTCCCACCCACAACGCTCCAGAAGCCTCTACCTGGGGCCCCGTGGACCACCTGCTCCCTCCCCTGGGCTCTCCACTGCCCCAAGACTGGGTGACAATAGAGGGGGAGTTTGTACTCATGTTGGCCATCTTGCCAAGCCATCTCTGCGCAGACCTGATGGCAGCCCCACATGCGCGCTTTGATGATGGCGTGGTGCACCTGTGTTGGGTGCGGAGTGGCATCTCACGGGCTGCACTTCTACGAATTTTGCTGGCCATGGAGCATGGAAACCACTTCAGCCTGGGTTGCCCACATCTGGGCTATGCTGCAGCACGTGCCTTTCGCCTTGAGCCACTCACGCCTCGTGGCTTGCTCACTGTAGATGGGGAGTTAGTGGAGTACGGGCCAATACAGGCGCAGGTGCATCCAAGTCTCGCCACACTGCTCACTGGGCCTGCAGGTCAAAAGCTGCAAGCCTGAACGAGCCCAAAGCATTTTGAGTTAGTGGAACCAGAGCCCCATAAGCTAAGATCTATTACAGGTAGAAGTAGGGCCCACACTCAGAACTGGAAGGGTGAAGAGTGGTCCTGACCCTCAGTTCCCAGAGGACCTAGAGGCTTGAGGGTGGGGCCTGCCTTTCTTGATGTCCCATGATGGGGCCTGGAATGTATGAGCTAGCAAGGCTTCTTCAGCTTATTGTCCAGCCAGGGTTTCTTCTTGCCTATTCCGGTGCCTCTATTTGACTGGCCAATCAGCCCTTGAGGGGCAGGTTCCCCCGGGTGGTCCCCAGATTTGCACTAATGTTCCTCCCCTGGCCAGTTAGGGGTGGGATGTTCTGTGTCTTGTGCGTCCCTGTCCCTAGTCTAAAAAGCAATTGAAAAGGTCTATGCAATAAAGGTGTTGCTTTCCTCTAGACCTTCACCCTTCCATCTGACATCCCGTTCAGTTATTGTGGTCCTATAATGATAGCAGTAGCAGGGCCCCGCTCGAATGCAGCCTTGAGTCAGAGCCAGTAGCTGCTCTGTCCGCCACAACAGCTGGCTCCTGGGTTCTCAAGATTTATTCAGGATTGTGTTGATGGAGGCGGTTGGATGTGTGGGTTCCCCAACTTGCTAAGAGCACACACAGGACCCTCCCCACCACCACAGGGAGGTGGGGAAGGCTAGCTTTTTCTTAAAAATATAAATGTATTTGTCTGCATCATGACGTTCCTGGGGCACCTAGCTGGCCAGACCATTGGCCATGGGACAAGGAGGAAGGAGGGTGTCAGGTGTAAGTCTGAGCAAAGAACAGGACTCTGCTCTGGCAGGGTGGAAGTGGCCTCACAGTGTTCCGTGCTGGGCCTGGTAGCGTGAAAGGACAGCACGGTAGTGGGACAGCTCCTGCCGCACAGCCACCACCTCCTGCCGCAACAGGGCATTCTCCTTCTCCAGGAAGGCTGCCCGCACAGATATCTGGTTCTCCTTGAGTCTTCTTGCATCTCTTGACCTCTTGGCTGCTTCATTGTTCTTGTACCTCCGGCTCCAGTACTTCTCATCCTGCGGGTGGAGGGGTGAAAGGGGCACTGAGATATAACAAAAAGAACTGTGTATCTGATTCTGTACAGCACTGAGGCCTAAGGACTATTGGTCTTGCTGGGATGGATACCCAAACGTCTGTTATCTATTGCCCTGGTTGCTAAGAATAGGTCTCTGGCAGAAAGCTAGAGATAGATTTTAGGTACACATATGAAAAAAGCTGGTCTTCAGTTTCTCCACTGTACAGACAGAGCAAGACTCCCCACTTGACAAGGACCCATGGAAAGCTGGTTGCTATGGATATTTGTTACCTAGCAACAAGGCCTTCAGGGTCTGAGGGACTTATCTCATTGAAGAGCACACTGCTCTAAACATCACCTTTCCAGATCCTGGTTGCTAAGGAAAGCTTAGATAGCTCCCCTGGTGATGGAGTTTGGTGTCCTGGTTGCCAAGACAACCTCATCTCATCAGAAAGTAAACAGGAGCTGTAAGTAGTGGCAGTCTCTTTCCTTCCACCCTTGAACTGAGGTCAGGGAGCTGTCTGCATCCCCTCTCTCCGGTACCTGACTGATAGAATTGGGAGCTGAGACTTCCCCTGAGGATTATACCATGGGTCATTCACCCAGCTGGAAAAGATGCTTCCCTGGGTTTCCTCTTAGACGTTCCAGCTTTCTAGAACACATCCATTCCCTAGCAACAGCTGAGCTCTGTAGCAGGAAAAGCCACTCATATGGAATAGTTTTCTTTGATGGAACTAGATGCTGGAATGGCTATGCTGAATACAAGGCCATGGCAAAGACATGAGAGACTCCAGTAACAGCAAAACCAGAACTCTAGAAAAATGCACTTGCTAAAATTCCCACAAATTAGAATATGGCTGGTAAAGGAGGACTTCCAGGCCCTAGGATGACTGTGTCTGTACTCAGGCAGAGGCAGATGTTTCAGGTTGAAAGCCAAAGACCAGCTCCAGCTAGGCCAACTGCTGAGAATCAGGCTGATGGGACAGCCAATGAAAGCTGTATTTGGCAACAAAGCCTCTTGGAACTTGCACCCTGGTCTGCAGGGGAACTGGCTTATGGGTCCAGGTAATTGGAGGTCACAATGAATGACACCATCTTTGTGACAAAACTGGTCCCCAGAAGCCTCGTGAACTAGGCTATGCCTATAGGCCACGAAGCTCTAAGACCTCCCTGGAGAGAGCAGCTTCTCACAGCTTTGAGCAAGGCCAAGCCCACACCTGGTCATGCTCACCTTCTGTTCCTCGGGCACCTGGACTTTCCTTGCCTTCTTCATGATTGGCTGAGGCTTCAGTTCCTCCTCTGAGAAGCGGTGTCTCCGAGGGTCAAAAGTCTCATGGCCTGGAATGCTTGACAGGGCGAGATCAGCAGGATCAGGTTCAAAGGTCATTAGCACCTCCACGGTGTCTGGGTCCACAGGACTGGGTGTGTCCCTAGAGGTCAAGCCTAGAGAAATACGTATCACTTGAATGTGTGATTAGTTTGGGGTCTGTGTTCTCAGAGTAAACCCCCCCCCCCCGCCTCAATCTTATCCACCACAGGCTTTTCTGCTGTCATAACACAAATCCTGTCAGGCATCAACCCTGTGACAAAGATGTTTAGCTACCGGAAGGCGATTCTATCATTATGAGTAAGGCAGAAATGACTGGCCTTAAATATCCCGCGAGTCTTCTAAAACACCATAACTTCAGATTCAGTGTTATTTTTGTTTCCACTGCCTTGTCTGAGTCCTACTTATGAATCCTTGCTCAGATCTTAGGACTGTTAGACTCACTCCTAAGAGTGATGGAAGTTCCAGGAGCTTGGCTAAGAAAGGACGACTCCTGTGTCTTTAAGAACAAATAAGACGGGGCCAGGCGAGGACACCAGTTCAGGGCTGCATCACGTGTGGCCTACTGCTTCCCCTTTCTCCTCCTCCCCAACCAAGCACCCGCACGTTCCCGGCCCCGCCTCCTCGCGCGTGAGAGCGCGTGCGCGCAGGAAGGAGGGAGGACTCACGTGGCGAGGGAATGTGCAGCACTGGTTTTGCCTGGAGGTCGGATCAGGGACAGGTGTACCCAGGCGTCCCACATCGAGACTCCTTGTCTTGATAGGGGTCGCCTCCCTCCTTGTTCCTTTTGCTCTCAGCTCCAACATCTATAATGATTCTGCCCACCCAACCAACGCTATGGGGACGGGGGAGGGTGGTGGTGGGGGAGATCGTTGGAGAACTGGACTGCCAAGCTCTTTGCTATCCAGATTCCCACAGTTCTGAGATCCTAGGTCCCCAATGCAGGAATATGGGGAGCTCCTCTGGAGAAGCCAGAATTAGGATCCCGACATTCTCTGCTGCAACACTCTGGGAGGCAAGATGCAGCACCGTCCACTTGGAAGGCCGGGGAGAGGGGCAGGATCCGGGAACCTAGCACCCCGCTCTGGCCTGCTCGCTCTCATTTTAGGCATCCTTGAAGTCCAGTCCTATCTCGTTTCCCAAAATTCTGGACCCAGACTCGGAAGTTAGTACTCTCCAGTTAACTAAGGTTTTCTGAGTTTCTAGACTTGGCTCCAGGAACATGAGGAAACTTTTGTCTTTGAGAAAAATACAGCCTCTCACTGAATAATCCTCTCGCATTTGGGGACCCAAGTCCCCTAAAGGATCACAGCATCTCATTGGGCAGACTTCCAAAAGTGTCGCGAGGCCCCTCCCCGCCCGTCAGCCCCGCCCCTTCGCCGCACCTGCGCGGTGGCCGCCGGCGGCTCCCAGAGTGGCCCGCGCGGGGGCGTGCCCGGGCGAGGAGCGGGGGGAAGAGGAGCTGCAAGAGCCGGGCCCGGGGGAGGGCGCGGGAGTGCGCGCTGGAGAGGGTGCCGGCGACAGGCCCGCGGGAGGCGGCGGGCTCGGCGGTAGCCCGTGCTCCAGCAAGAAGGCGTCCAGGTCCACGTATTCCACGTCCCCGAAAGGCAAAGTGCGTTCCCACAGCAGCGGCGCAAAAAGACTCGGGCCAGCCACAGGCCCTGAGCGCCCCCGAGGGGACCCACTGCCACTAACCGCCCCAGGCGGGGCATCGGCTGGGCCCGCCGTTTCCAGGCCGGGTCCCGGGACGGGGGCTGAGGGCAGAGTTGCCTTGCGCTCCTTTTCCTTCAGGAGACCTGTAGGCCAGGGAGAGACCGGATGGGGTGGAGGGACACAGGAGGGACCCCAAGTCAGAGATATGGCGGAGATACAGAGAAATGAGGAGACGGGAGCCGAAGGGCAAAGACCCAGGGAGGGGGGTACAGGCAGGGAGAGAACCCAGAAAAAGAAGAGAGGGATAGAGATGGGGCTTGAGGAGACGCAGAGAGAGAAGAGAACAAGGTCCCAGCAACAGAGTGTCAGGAAGACAAAAGTATACAGAAGGGTAGGGTTAGAGACCCAGGAGATGATTAAGATACACAAGACAGCGACCCGGAGAACGAGGATGGAAGTTTAAAAAGAATGGTTTAGTGACAGGGTGGGTGAAAGGTTGGGCAGGTGAAAGAGAAAAAGTGACAGCTCAGTAATTCCCCCACCCCCAGCACCCTCATCCCCTCCCCCACAATCTGCTGAGGCTGGAAGGGGCTCCATCGCTCAGGCACATTCTTCGTCCTTAGTTTCCATGTGACCCTGTGAGGCCCCGCCCAAGCCCGTGTCTGCACCGTGTGAGCATCCGACACACCCCCTCCCTTCCCCTAGGGCTCCAGGGGTCCAGACTCCGAGGCCAAAGGGAAGAAAGAGGGGTTTGGCACCTAAACTGTGTCCTCATGGAGGAGCATTCCGGGGACTTGACCCTTAGGCCCTCCAGGAGTCAGATTTGATCCTGGACGCTGAGGGATTAGAAGACCTAAGTGACAGAATGAAGACTAGCAAAGATGGGACACTTGGCTGATAGGTGCCGCGGACCACCACCCCAACAGTTGAGTCCCTAACACACTGGGACTAGAACTCACAGCTGGCCGGTTCTTTGGGTTTGCTGTTTCCCTGCAGAAGGCTCCTCAGCCCAAGCAGCGCTCCCCCGCCAGGGGGGGCCCCAGCCGGGCCACCCAGCAGCAGGGGGCCCGGGGTCCTGTCGCTCAGAGGCCGCGCCATTGCCGGGCACCTGCTCCCAGGTTCATGAGCTCATGGAGAGTCGAAGAGATGAGATGATATGTCAGTCACCCGCACACTCCTGAGGTTCGGGCGAATGTGTCCTAGAGTCAGGCGAGAGTGGCGTGCAAGCCTCCAGTATCAGAAAGCTTCAAATCCTAAGAGCGCTGCGGGGGTTCAACCAGTCTGTTCTGCAGAAAGGTGCAACTCAGAGAGTGTCCCAGGAGGCTCCTATAGTCTGGGCGAGTGGGTGACCAAATCAAGCAGCTGTCTCTTTGCAATTGTGGGTCCCCAAGGGACACAGGCGCGCGCTCCTTCTGTACCAGGTGGGCGAGACTCTGGCTCTAGCCAGTTTTGCACTTCTCCCAAAGAAAGGAGCTTTGCAATCTGCACCCAGAGGTGTGCACCCAGGGGCGGAGGAGGGGGCAGGAGGAGGCGGCAGCCTTGAGGCGTGGCCAAAGCAAACTTCTTTCGCGGAAAAAAAAATCCAAACCAAAACACCCGACGCCAGAGCGAACGTCCCTCCTCCGGGTCCCCTCCCTCCTCTTGGGCCATGCACCCGAGCCGCGTGCCTCCCTCCGGCTGCTAGCAAGAGCCAATCACATCCCGAGCCCTTGAGATGCTCAGCCAGTGAGATGAAGGGATCTGCCAAGGCCCTGGAGGCGCGTGAGGGGCTGAACTTGTGGAGTTGCCTCGCCTTTTGGAAGAAGGCGGGACACTGACCTACATTTGGCCAATGGGAGGAGGCGCTGGAGGCGGGACCGTGACCCACTTCGAGCCAATGAGGCAGGAAGAAGGGGGAAGCACATGGCACTGCGCGTGCTACCGGATGCGGCTGTGGGACAGGAGGGGTGCCTTTTAAAGGAGCCGCGTGTTCAAACAAACAAAAAATTGAGGAAAAAAACAGAACACAAATTACAGTAGGTTAAGGCAGAAAGAAGTGGGCTCCGGGAAGGACTATTTTTTAATATCTAGATCTTTCTCAATCGCGATTGATAAACCACCGAAAAACCGGAAACATTCAGTCCCTTTAATAGCTTTGTTTTGGGGTGAATCCCCTCCCCTGGTGAGGAAACTCAGAACAGGCGGGCGTAATCCTCGCTGGGGAGTCTCAGCGACCATGAGGACCACCATCCACTGCAAAGGAAAGCACCGGCTTGAGGGGGGTGGGAGCTGAGCGCATAGGACTCTACTACAGTCCGGCTGCTAAGGGGGAATGGAATATACCAAGTTGGGGAAAATGGTCAGCTCCTGGACCAGACCATATAGGGAGGGAAGAAGGCCACATGGGACATGCAGATTAGGCTGGTTTGCATAAAGGTAGTAGTACATGAAGAGGATACGGTCATCTGGGCTGTACCATGTTGAGAAACCAGAAAAGAGACCAACACATTTCCCCCGGGCAGAAGCACAGTGGCAGTAGGGAAGCTGGAGGGATTGTACCACGCTGATTCTCAGAAGGGGGATAGCTGTCAAGACTATAGCCCTAAGTAGGATCATACCACTTGTAAACAGGTGACTTGGACCGTACCATTTTGGAAAGTGACAGGAGGCAGAGAGCATGGACCAGTATGCAATTGTACCACAAGGAAAACAGAGGGTGTCAGGCCTTACACTAAGCTGCAAAGAGGGGTGGGCTGCACCACGCTGTTCCTTATGGAGAGGTGAGAAAGGACAAGGGATGTGTCACACTGAGACACCACTGGGAATAAGTGCAGACTATCAAGACGTGGAGAAGGAGGGTACACATTAAGCATACCATGCAGGCGGTAGTTGGGGCCTCGGCAGCGCCTCTCGGGGTGCCGGGGGTCCCTGTTGCCCCTCAAGGCTCTGTGGGCCAGGGGCTGCAAGGGCCGGCCATTACCACTGAGGCTCTGGAAGATCTGGGAGGGGGGATTCTGGCTCAGGAGTCTCAGGGAGTGCATCTGCCTCGAGAGAAAGCACGGGTGAGTGGAAAGGATGGCGCTCAGGACAGGGGCAGCATGCACACACGGAGGTCAGTCACCTGGAGGGAGGTAATATTGAGAGCCCTGTCGATGAGGATCCAGGTGACAGTCTCAGAGCAGGGAGGCGTGCTGAGAGAGCCCTGATAGGTGATGAAGCCGAAGGATTCTGGGAACAGGAGCTCCAGGCTCAGATCTTGAAGAAAGTAGGCATCATCTGTGCAGATATCAAGCCAATGCGAAAGGTGTCCCTCGGGAGCTCACACGCGTACAACATAGGGACTTAGTTATTTCTGTTAGGGAATGGAGACTGAACCTATGGCTTCAGGCATGCTAGGCTGGTGCCACTGAGGCAGGCCCCCAGCCCTCACTGGGGGATTCTAACCAGGCACAGGTCACCAAGCCACACCTCCAGCCAGTCTTCTTCCCTTTCAGCCTTCACACTGGATCTTGCTAAGTAGCCTAGGCTGGCCTTGAACTCACTCTGTAGCCCTAGCTGGTCTTGTCACCCTCCTTCCTCAGCCTCCCTAGTAGCTGGGACTGCACCCCTAGCTTGGGGACTTACTTTTGTAAGAGATTCGGGTGATAGTGTCCCGGTTGAGGAGGCGACTGAGGAATGGGTTGGAGCTGCCAGCCACCTACGCAGGAGGCACGAGGCGAGGAAGACAGCAGCCCAGGGCTCCACAAAGACCCACCACCCCAGGCTAGCCTCCCAGCCTCCCTTGTCCCTCACACCCTGGAAGCCAGTTGCCTGTCTTGCCTCCCTCACATTGACAAAGAAGCTGAGAATGGCCAGGCCGTTGGGGCCTCTTGAGGCAGCACTGAGATTCCCATAGAGTTCTTGGTTGAAGTGAATTAGCTGCACCTGGGGAGTGAGAGGAAGCACAGAGAAGGGTTTCTTAGCAGAAGGGACAGAGAGGATGGATGGTTTCAACTCTCAGGCCTTTGGTATCCAGAATTGCACCAGGGATTAGTACTTAGGGTAGGGAGAGGCAGACCCGAGTAGCAGGATGGGGTGAAGCATTAAGCTAAGAAACCAGGGTGATCTAGTGTGAAGGGCCAGATTAGGGGTCACCACCTCAGCAGAGAAGCCTTGGTGGTTGATCTGGTGTTCAGAGCCGGCACCATCTCGAGCGCCAAACAGCAGTCGCAGTTCACTGAGTCGGTGGCTATAAAGAAGGGGACCCCCAGACACGTTGACCACAGGTCGGGATGCAGGTAGGAAGGAGACATGGCGGCCAGTGTTGTACAAGGTTCCCCGGAGCTGCAGGAGAGGTATAAGGGTTGGGGGACACCAAGAGGAACCTCTCCCATCCCCCACTCGTCTTAGTCCCAGAGTCCAACGATTGTCTAATGTAGGTTGAGCATCAGTCACTCCCCAGGCGCAGACAGTATCTTCTGAGGTGCTCAACACTGATGAATTAATTCAGTCAACAAGTACTGAACCAGGAGTGCTGTTTCAGGCTTGCAATCCCATCCCCGAGGAAGCTGAGGCAGGAGGATTGCTATGAATTCAAGTCCAAATAGGGCTATAGAGTGAGTTTAAAAAAAAAAAAAAAAAACCAAAAAAACAAAAAACAAACAAACAAAAAAAAACCAAAAAAACAAAAAACAAAAAAACAAACCAGAACTAGACAAACACACAATGGCCTGTGGTCTAGCTCACTGGATGAAGTGCTTGCTGTGTAAACCTACTGATCTGAAAGCAACTCCTGGAACTCACGGCAGAAGAAGAAAACACCCCAAAATTATCCTCTGACTTTCTCATATGCCCCTCCCCCATATTATACACAACAGTATTTTGAGGCTTTTTAAAAAAATAAAATAAAAATATTGAGTTGCTACGATCTTCAATTGAACACTAAAATAAAGCAGTGAGCAGAGAGAGAGGAGACGTGGGAATGGTGAACTACAAAACTGGCTGCTTAGTAGTGACAACTGAGCTCAACTGGGAGGACCAGAGACTGGTGACATGGTATAGTGGGGTGGGGTGGGGGGACCAGCTTAGATTGGAGAAGTCAGGGAGGACATCCCCAAGGAGGTAACATTTGAATGATGGAAGGATGAACACTGGGTAAAGGTGTTCCAGGAAGAGGGAAGGGCTTCGGCAAAGGCGGAACTGGATGCAATCTAGTGAGCAACTAAATAAAGACTAAATAAAGACTAAATAAATGCTCCTGGGCCCTGATGCAAGGCTTTGCGGGCAGTTACGGGGATTCCCTATCATTTACTTTCTTGTTGGTTTTTTGAGACAGGCTGGCTTTGAACCGTCCCTCCCGCCGCCTCAACCTCCTGGGTAGCTGGGATGATGGTGCACTCCACAAGAGGGTGGGGGCTTTGGTTTGATGGACTGCAGGGTATAGAGCTGAAGACCTAGCAGGAGGACTTGATGAGGATGAACAGCGGTGAGGCAGGAAGTAAAGAGGACAGGAGTAATACTCCCTGCGAGCCTAAGGAGAAAGCCAGTCTGAGGGACTGAGGTACAGCCTAGAAAATGACTCTGAGGCTTTTGGCTCATGGCGCCAGAGCTTCTACAGAAAGGTACTGCAGAGAGTAGTGTCCTTAGTATAGACACTGAGGCCACATCACTTGGTCAGATGGCTGTGTGACCCCAGGCAGGTAACATCAACTCTCTGGGCCATAAAAGAAGGCTAATAAGATAGTACCTATTTTGAAGGTTATTGTGAAGATTAGTGGGTTTCTTCAGCCTTTTCAAGCGCTTGGCATGAGTTGTCTTCTGTTTTCACTGCTTGGGTAAACAGGGGAAGTTGAGGGAAGCAGTGGGAAAGGGCAGGGCGGGTGAGCTTCAGAAAGTAAGGAGCATTCTCTCCATCTTGTGAGTATTTTTTATTCCCCATAATTCACCATCCGCCTCAGCACAGACCCTCTGTTTAGACCCACCACACTACAAAGCTCCTTACCTTCTCTCCCCCGGTGCTGAGCCTGAGAGGGGGCAGAAAAGGGTCATAAAGAACCCGTTTCAGTTCCACATCCACTGGGCTCTGCCGCTTCCCCACAGCGCACAGGCTCCAGGCAGCGTTCACCAGGCCCCAGAAGGGAGGCCCTGTGGGAACAGAAATAGGCTGGATTCCAGACAGGACCTGCTGTGGAGATTGGGGCAGGGATAACCCCAGCTGAAGGAAGAAAGAGGGAGGAAATCTGGAGCTTTGGGTCCAAGAGAGAAAGGACGTGACAACCAGAATTCTGATTCCTAGAAGATTTTTGGAATCCTTTCCTAGGAGCTCATAACACCTCCAAGCCTTCCCTATATTGTCCCCATCTTTAAAAGGGCTATGTAAAAACAGAACTACAACTCCCAGTAGGCCTCGGAGGTGAAACCAACTCATCAATCTCTCGTCTGGCCCGTAGCCCCATGGGAGTTGTAGTTCTTTTAGTCTCCCAGGTCCCACAGCTGGATAAGAATATTAGGGGAGAAGAGTTATAAAAGAGGACTTCGAAGCCCCGGGCGAGGGGGCGGGACAGGGACCCGAGCTGCCGAGTCTGTGCCTTCCAGCAGGAATAGAACCTGTCTATGGCTGCAAACACACACATTTCTCCACCCCCACACTTTCCTTGCACTCACTCCCACTCACTACTTGAAATGCGCATGTATAATGTCCCATGGTGAGCCGCTGAGGTTAGAGGCTGGGCCCCACTCCTGAGGGAAGAAGGCAGGGGCTGGGCGCATTGGTCCTGTGGAAGATGAGAGGATCGAGGACCCAGACTCCCAAACCAAGGGAAAACGGCGCCTAGGGATATGGGGTCGGACTCTGGGTCCCCACCCTGTTTGCACCTGGCACGAAGTTTCCCTGGAGATTCTCCTTGTAGCTCCACCAGTCCTCGGGATCAGGTGCCGGTCCGATGTGAGCTGGGAAGAGAGCAGCTGCATCCCTCTCCTAGGCACCCCACCCCACCCTTCCCTCAGAGGATGCTGCCAGGACCCCCAGGTCTTACCTGCCGCTCCCAGTGCGGCCCAGAGTACCAGCGCTTTAGGGGCGCTCAGGCGAGCGGCACCCCCCATCCAAGAGGCCTCGTAGCGACCCTTTCCCAGCGCCCGACCCCCTAGCTCTTCCCTCCCCTCCTCCTGGGACTTCCAGCCTGGCTGTCCCCAGAAAGGGAGCCCCAGCTCCTGAGATGCAGGGGCTGGGACCGTGCACCCCAGAGCCCGTTTGACGCTCACTCTTCCACCCGCCTGGGCCCGCGCCCTGCACTCTCTCTACCTCCCGAAGCTGCAATCGCCCTCGCCGGCCCCGGGTCCCTCTCGGTGCCAATGCACACCCCCTCTTCGCTCTTAACCAGCGAACCCGGCCGCACACTCGCCGCGTGCGCTCCTCTCCCTCTGCCTCCTCCCTCACCCTGCCTTCTCTTCTTCTCTCTGTCCTCTTCCTCCTCCCTATTCGACTCTGCCTTCCCTTCTTCCTTCTATCTCACCTCCTCCCTCGCCCTGCGCTGCCTCTCCCTCTTTCCATCCCCACCTCCTCTCTTCTTCCCCACCCCCTCCTTCATCACCTCTGGTCCTGCTTCCCTCTTCCCCACCCACTTGCTCCCACTGGTTTGATGTTTGGCGGGGGTTGGGGGGTGTCTCCGCAGTAGAAAGGGCCACACCCCTGGGCCCAGCCCTGGAAAGGGAGGTGCAGTGCAGCCGACGGAGCCCGAGACCCCCAGCTCCAGGTGTCAAGGCTAAAAAGGACTGGGCGCTAGGGCCTGGCGTGCAGAAAACCTGCTGGCTAGGACAGGGAGGCAGAGGCTCAGGGAACTGGAGGGTGAGAAGGCTGGGGGTGAGCTGATGCTGGGAAGGAGGGAGCATTAAAGGGGAGGGGGGAGCAAGATGTCAAATAGCAAGGAAAGACAGAGAAATAGACACAGGGAGACCTTATGGTCAGAACCAGGCAAGGAGAGACAAATACAGAGACACATACAGAGTCACAGAGACACAGAGAGATGTGCTTAGAGACAAGCGAGCAAGATGCTATGAAGAAAGGAAAAAGAGACAGAGACTAAAAAAGCATGATGTCAGGTCATAGGAAAAGAGACAAAGACATAACTACATAGACCAAGCATGGTGGTCCACACTTTCCATCCCAGCATTCAGTAGGCTGATGTGAAGCCATCTTATACTACATAGTAAGACCTTGTCTAAACAAAACAACTAACAGCTCACAGAGAACAAGAATGATAAGTCACAGAAGGACAGGGAGGTGGAGAGAGGCAAGCACTAAGAAATACATTAGAGATAGACCCAGGGAGACCCACCCGCAGGATTAGAGGAGCCAGCTGAACCAGCTAGAAGGACAGAGACAGAGATGGATGGATGCAGATACAGGGACACATAGGGAGACACTTAGGGACAGGAGAGAGAGAGGGAGAGAGAGAGAGAGAGAGAGAGAGAGAGAGAGAGTGCGAGCATTCATTCAGGCAGGAAATGGAGGGCAGACAGAGATCCAAAGATACACAGACACCAAATATAAAAGGACTGAGAAAGAGAAAGAGACCTGGAGTCTCACACCAGGGACCCTATATATACAGTCACTCATGCACAGAACAAAAACCAAAAGACAGAAACCCAGGCAGAGGAGAGGGCCCAGTCACAGATCAAATGACTCGAGGAGAGCACCTAGGTCAGAGGGAGGCAGGCAGGCAGATGTGGTGAGTTGGAGAAGCTCATGTTGGAGACCACCATGTCTCCAAAAGCAAGACGACACAGGAAAGGAGGACGGGCAGTGGGGAGCACACAAGGGAGAGAGAGGAAGCACAGCCGTGAGGGCACTGGCAGAAAGATCTAGCTGTGTGGGCTTCTCTCAGCCCTGAAGCTGCCCACAGTGTGGGGTCAGCATCAGTCCTGTTCCACAGATAGTTAGGAGTCAGAAGGAGCGACACGTACTGCAGTGGACTGACTAGTGTCCACTCTGTTGCTAAAACAAGGCATACCCTGGAACCCAGGAGCGGGCTTTATTTGACAAAGGTCTTAAACTTGTGTGATTAAGGTGTTGTTTGGCTTCCCCCCATTATTGAGGATGAACCCAAGACTTTGTTTATGCCAGGCAAGCACTCTATAGCTGAGCCACGGCCCCACCCCTCACTGGGGGATTCTGGCTCATGCTCTACAGTCAGGCCAAGCCCCCAGGCCCTGACCTGGAAACTCTAGATTAGCAGTCTACAGAGAAGGTACATAACCAGACCTCCTGTGACTTTTTCTTTTGACAGATTCTCACTGTGCAGCTTAGGCGGAACTTGAACTCATTCTAGTTCAGGGAAGTCTTGAACTTTCCATCCTCCGCGCTCGGTGTAGATGGGATGACAAATCCCGCACCACCATGCTGAGGTATCATTTAAGATGAAATCACTCTTCATTATTAGTATGGATCTACACCAAAGAACAACTGCCCTTAACAGCCAAGACAGGAAAATGTAAGACAGAAGCCTGGGGCTGCTGAGATGGCTCAGCGGTTAAGAGCACTGACTGCTCTTCCAGAGGTCCGGAGTTCAATTCCCTGCAACCACATGGTGGCTCACAACCATCTGTAATGGGATCTGATGCCCTCTTCTGGTGTGAATGAAGACAGCTACAGTGTATTCATAGAAAATAAATAACTCTTAAGCCTGTGAAGACAGAGCAGATACTGCAATTAGATGGTCACAAGCCAGGGGTCATAGGTAGCCCCAAATTCTGGAAGAGGCAGGATGACCCTTTCTAACACCTCAGTGAGGCCCTACCAACACCCCAACTTTCAATTTTAAATTCTAGAATGTGAGGTTGCCCACCCCTTTAATCTCAGCACCCCAGGAGTGAGTCAAGCTATCTCTGAGTTTCAGCTAGCCTAGTCTACCAAGTGAATTCTAGGATAGCCAGGGCTAAACAGAGAAACCCTGTTTCAAAAAAAAAACCCAAACCAACAAAACAAAACAAAAACAATTCTAGAATGTGGGATGAGTGTCTGTTTTCTTAAGCCATATAGTACAGTGAAAAATAGTGTTTTGCGATAAGGTCTCCCTGTATAGTCCAGGCTGGCCTCCAGCTCCAACTATAGCCTTTCCTGCCCCAGACTTCCAAGTGCTGAGATTACAGGAGTACAACAGACCTTGCTTGAATCTCTCTGCTACACCAGGCTTTTAACCTATGGGCTTTTGTTGTTGTTTTTGAGATAGGATCTCTGGTAGCCCAGGCTAGCCTTTAACTCATTATGTAGCTGAAAATGAACTTTCTGATCTTCCTGCTTTGTGACTCTTCAGTGCTGGGTTGACAGGCATTTACCACTACACCTGGTTTACAGTGGGCTTGCAGGGGACCAACCCCAGAGCCACATGCATATGAGGCAAGCACTCTATGAGTTGAGCTCCAGCCCAGCCTGTTTCTGGATCTTTCTAAAAACTTTTTACTCCATCTGGAGTTTCCTTTCTCCCCTTATGGACAAATTCTGACTAGAACAAACGCAGACCTCAGGAGATGCCCCACCACAATGAAGTCATTTGGCTATGCTGGTGAGGTAAACAGAATCTGTCTCCTTTGAGGTCTGGTGGCCACCTGTGCCACCCCTATTACTGTGCACAGACAGGCAGGGCTGATGCCTGGAGGGAGGGAAGGGAAGGGCCTGGTCGGCAAGGCTACAGATGTGGATTTCACACCAATTTGCCTCGGCTGCTAGAAACAAAGTTTGAGTCACAAGGAGCACTTACAGCTCACCCTGCTCTGGGCTTTCATCTCCTACACCCAGGCTCCTGGGTGGGAGGCGGCAAAGCCAGAGCTCCAGTAGCTCGGGTGGTTCCCACAGCCCCTGGGAACTTCCTAACCCTCTCTGACCCCAACACCCACTACCTCAGCATCCTAGCAAGGTCCTCCCCATCAGAGTACTCACAAAGGGAGGGAGGCCTCTGGGTTTTCAAAAGTAACAGGAACTCATAAGGTGCTGCTCTGGGCCAAGCCTACTCCAAAGCCTTAATATAGATGAATAGGTTTTGGCTTCAGATTACACTTGTTAGATAATCCCTGGACTCCTGATCCTTTACCTCCTAAGTGCTGAGAAGTGGGCCACCATGGCTCTAGACTTTATTTCAAGACTAAGTGATATTCGAAGCCTCCCCCTCCCCCATCAGAATAATGAAGTATCTAAATGCCAAGCTTTCTGGATCTGAGACTACTGGGCAGGCACCTTTGTCAAATTTCTTGCCTTTCCCAGCCCTACCTAGTCTTCTGGTTAATCATCAAACAACACAATCTAACTAGAACCCAGTGCTTCCACTGGAGTCCTTTCACTTCCAAATACATTGGCCACTTCCTCCCAGGTAACTTTTTTTTAGAATTTAAGCTTGGCACATCAAGCCCTCTTTTCGTTGCCTTAGACTCTCCCAATACGGATGAGGGATCTGTAGACACAATTCCACGAGACATGAGCCTTTATTCTGACAAATAACCTTTAAGGCTCACGGGCCAAAGCAGTCACTTCCGGTCCCAAAAGCCTGCTTGAAGCTTCCCGCCTTTTGCTAAATGTCGCTAGCGCCCACGTGGCAGAGGACCATGCGGAGTGGCGTCACGGGCACTGCAGCTTCTGATTGGTTCTGGGGACTCACACCTTCGATAGTCGCTCACTTTAGTTCCCAGGCCCAGGACTCCGTGTGGGTGGCAGCAGGCCTCGGCAGGCGCCACCGCGCTCCTTCTGTTGCAGCCGCCGCAGGGGCCGGGCCCAACGTGGCCTCCAGGGCAGCGCGAGACCGTGGCGGTTGAGAATGAGGCGCGCAGGGTCCGCGTGGTCCTCCGCAGCGCTGCCCAGCAGGAGGTAGTCAGCGCCAGGGCGCAGGCGCAGGCAGCCGCAGGACAGGTCAGCGCGGGGCACCCAGGCCACCTGGCCGCCGCGGCGCACGGGTGGCCACGCACGCTGTTTGAACACTGCCAGCACGTGCACGGCCAGCCGCCACCACTCCGGGCCTGCGGCCTCCGACAAGGACGTCGAGGACGACGATGATGCTGAAACCTGTGCGGACTCTGCAACCTGGGCGTGCAGAACTGAGGGAAGACACCATGTCAGGCAAGTGGGAGGCTGGCCCTGAGAAGTGAGGGCAGGCCTGATGGAGATGACACCGCCATGTGGCGGTGGGAAGGGACAGGCAAGGACCTAGATCTGCGGTTCTCAACTTGTAGGCACAGTGGTCGCCTTAGACCACCGGAAAATACAGGTATTTACATTGCGATTCATAACAGAGGAAAAATTACAGTTATGAAGCAGCAACGGGAATAATTTTATGGTTGAGGAGTCACTACAACAAGAGAAACTACATTTGGAGGTTGAGAACCACTGGTCTAGACGTATGAAAGGGAGGCCAGGATCAAAGTTGGGAAGAACGTATGCTGTGGTCTAGGAGGGTGGACGCTAATAGCATGTGCAGTGGGGGAGGGGAGAAATCCAGGACCGTGGTTGTCAGGGCCATGTGAGTTGCAGGACCTGGGGGTAGAGAGTGGGGGTTTGGGAGGAGGGTGTGCCTAAAAATGGAATCAAGAAGAGTATGTGAAGCAGGGTTTCAGGGTTGTGGTTAAGAAGGGTGAGGGAGGTGGACGTTCAGAGTAGCGCTCACCAGAGATCAGTCGGGGAGAGCATCCTAAGAGCTTCAGGTAAGGCTGGCTGGGAACTTTTGGTGTCATGTTACTATTGACAGTAGCCTCAAGATTCCAGGGCTACTTTCTTGGTAATAAGGTCTCACTAAAATGTTGGGGTTGGTCTAGAATTTACTCTGTAGCCTAAGCTGATCCAGAACTCGTTGCATTTCTTCTGCCTCAGCCTCTGGGGAACTGGAGACTTTGAGTTTGCACCAGCATGCTAAGCTAAGTCCAGAGCATTAGTAGAACAGAGTGAGATGGTTCCTCGGGAGACGTGGGTCTTGCCTCTGGGGTGAATTGGAGGTTCGCAGAATGAAGTGAGTGCTGAGGGCTGAGACTTGACTGATGTCATGCTACTGTGAATCAGTGCTGTAGTAGGGGAGGGTTAGGAAGGCCTGGGGGCGAGGCGCTGGCTAGCAAGACAGATCTGTGGGGTCAGTACCCCTGAGAAGAGGGTGGGAGAAGCTCCACCTCAAAGATGTGTGACACTGAAGTCAGCTGATGATCCTGAGGGCAAATCGGCCCATGGTCCACTTCTGGACAGAAGGAGGTAACCAGGAGTGGTCACCTTGTACTTTTCTGGCTAGGCCTGACCACTGAGTATCTGATAGGATTGGACACTGCTGTGCATGGATGGAGAGAAAGGCAAAGGCTCAGATCTGAGACAGGAGAGAACACGGGCTATGACAAGGCCTTCTCTCCATCTCCATCCCTCTCCTCCTTCCAGCTCTCAGAGAGGTCAGGCTAAAGGACAGGATGCACAGCAAGTTCGAGAATATGGGGGACCAGAAGCCACAGGAAGCAGAGGGATTCCTCCCACTGTCTCCCACCATTGTCTTCTGTTCTGTCTCATCCTGGTGAAGAACAGTCCTTTAGGGTCTAACATTCTTTCCCATTTACAATAAGGAAACAGAAGGGCGGGGAGAAGGCAGGCCTGTTTTCCTCTCTCACTTACCATAGTCCTGCAGACAGTACCTCTGAAGGTTCATATGCACACTGCTGACGGAGACATTGCAATAGCCTTGACACTGTGGGTCTGGAGAGGGCCATGCTCTCTGCAGTGGGCTCCTATGGCCGGACCACAGCCCATCTCCCCACCCCATTTCCACAGACAGATGGACTGTCTGCACCCTCAAGAAGGGCTGGAGGCCAGTCATGGTGGCACACGCCTTTGATCCCAGCACTTTGGAGGCAAAGGCTGGCCAGTCTCTGAGTTCAAGACCAGCCTGGTCTACAGACCAAGTTCTACCAGGGCTACCCAGAAAAACCCTGTCTCAATAAATAAATAAATAAATAAGAACAAATCAAACCAAAAACAACAAAAATAGGCTGGGTACCCTCTGGACCTGGTCATCCCATTCTGGACCCCCTTTTGCTGCTGGGAATGTCTGTGACAACCTCTTACCTGATCGAGATGCAGCAGGGGTAGTAGCAAGGGTGGTCGTTGCCTCTGGAATTCCTGTCAGATCAGAGGAGAAATGCAACTTAAACTCTAGGAATTACCGTTAGGAACCTAGACATGCAACTCTCAAGGGTACAGCCATCCCTGTCTCTCAGTAGGACCCACTCCTTCCCTCATCAGAGCTGGAGGCCAAAACCTCGGCCTTCAATTTGCCAAATTGAAGAGTCTGGAGTTTCCCACCCGAATTCATAGAAGATTCAGAATTCATCCACTGCCACCCAAAAGCCAAACCCACACACTGCAGTTGTCCCCTGAAACCTGGACTGTCATCTCCCCCACTCCAATTCTGGACTTATGGCTTCCTGTGCTATAGGACTCACTTTGGCAGGGCATCCTGGGTGAGCGGCTCTGCTGGTACCCAGGACCACAGTGATTGCACGTCAGGCCTGTGACCCCTAACTTGCAGGAGCACTGGCCACTGGTCTGGTTGCACATCCCTCCCGTTGCTCCGATTGGGTGGCACTGGCAGGCTTCATGACAGAATGAGTGTGTTACTTGGGGCCAATAGGTTCCCTACAAAATCCATGTCCCGATCCCCAAACCCGACCATCTAAACTCCAGCTGCCTCTTTCACACCACCTCTGTACCTGCCATTCCAGAATCCTAGCTCTGTCCTTCCCCTTTGGCTTGGCTTCAGGCCACACTCACCCCTGCATGCCTTGTGACTAGTGATGGGCTGGCTCGGGTCCCTCCAGAACCCTGGCTGGCAGTAGTGGCAGTGCCGCCCAGCTGTGTGGTGGCGGCATCGCTCACACACACCCCCACTACGGCCACCTGACAACCTGAACAGCTCGGAGTTGAATCGGCAGCGTCGGGCATGCTGATTGCAGGAACAGGCTGGGGACAAGATGAGGTTAGAGACTGTCACACAGACACATTAGGGCCAGACTCATCCCGTCCCCAGCTTTCTTCCTACCATCCTGTTCTCAGGAAGGAATGTAGGCCTTTGGTTTTAGAGACTGCCTTGAGCTCATTCCCAGGATATCTTAATTCTCATGATAAACTATGGTATTCCAAGGGTCACCGGTTAGCCTGTGACCTTCCTGAGAGGTCATGGTGCTGAAAGGATAGGCTGGGTTGGAGCAGTCCCTGCTTCTGCCCAAAGGGGGGCACTATATCCTACAGCTCTGTACATTTATAGACTGCAGGATGGCATTTGCTGTGTTTACTTCCAAGGAGATTAGGATAAACACGCTTATCCTAGAGTGTGCACTAGGCCTACAGTGCTCCTACGCTCCATGTGCCAAGTGTGTATATTCAGGACACCCCACCCACATCCGCAGGTGGGGGGAATGAGACGGAGAGGTGAAGTCACCTGCCCAAGGCTGCACACCCTGGAGGGAGCCAGAAGCAAAATCTGAGCTGTGTCAGCACCCCATGAGCTTCCACAGGGCCCACAGGCTTGTTGAACATGTGCTTTTTCCTGACAGCATCTTTCAGATTCCCGAAGGCAGTAACTGTGTAACCGCACTGCAGGGGTCTCTGGCCACCACCACCAGCAGGGTATAACTGTATAACCATACTGCAGGGGTCTCTGGCCACCACTGCCAGCAGGGTATAACTGTATAACCACACTGCAGAGGTCTCTGGCCACCACAGCCAGCAGGGTATAACTGTGTAACCACACTGCAGGGATTTCTGGCCACCACAGCCAGCAGGGTGACAATCCGTGGGAGGGAAGAAGACAGTTCAGTTCAGCATGGCTCTGTAGCTGGTGTTGGTTCAGACTGGGAGTCTGACCCCTGAGCAGTTTATTTTAGACATAGTTAACTAGGCACAGCACAATTTGGTCAAGTTTCCTGGTGACAATGAACTCAATCCTGTGTGCAGAACAGCTTAAGACACTGAAACTCCTCGTAAGCCGGGCGGTGGTGGCGCACGCCTTTAATTCCAGCACTTGGGAGGCAGAAGCAGGCGGATTTCTGAGTTCGAGGCCAGCCTGGTCTAGAGTGAGTTCCAGGATAGCCAGGGCTACACAGAGAAACCCTGTCTTGAAAAACAAAAAAAAAGAAAAAGAAAAAAGAAACTCCTCCTACAGGACTAGTGACATCTTTTGTCAGATATAAACTGAGAAAACAAGCCCAAGACGAGGGTGTGGGGGACAATCTGGTGTGGTCTCAGCCACACGGGTGACGCAGAGGTCACCAGGATATTAACCATATCCATTCCCAACCTTCTGGGTGGAAAACAGGTGACAACATCTCTCCCAGTGAAGAGACAACTCCATGTTTTAAACATCCCGGGCTCCCCTCGTGGTCATCTGTAAGCACAAGGACCTCTGTGCCTTCCACACCCGCTGTTCATCACAGAGAGACACTAGAAAACTTCATCTATCTGTTTGGTTGATCTGGGGAGAACCAGCTCAGGAAAGAGCTCCTTCCTCGTGAAGCCCCAACTGACCTAGAACTTCTGATCTTCTTGCTTCAGTTTCCTGGGTGCTGATGGACAGGAGAGCCCTACCCTGCCTGGCGAGTTCTTGAAAACCACATAAACTGCTGGGCATGGTGGGCACACTTTTAATCCCAGCACTCAGGAGGCAAAGGCAGGTGGATCTCTATGAGTTCAAGGCTAGCCTGCTTTACATAGCAAGCTCCAGGCAGTGAAGACTGCATGGTGAGACGTCAAAAAAGAAAAGAAAGAAAAACCCACCCACATAAATCAAGGGCTCATCCAGCATCGCCAGGCCTGAGGTCTTATACTTCTACCAGGAATTCAGAAGGACGGTAGAGCAGAGGACCTGGTCATGCTATGAAAAGACTTGACCTAGAGGCCGAGAGCCTGGCCTGCTAGCTCCCTGGAGCCGAGCAGAGGAGTCATGGTGCCGTAAGGGTAGAGGCAGCTGTGTGTTCTTAAGAAAATGAGTCCCTGCCCTGACCTCTGTTGCTCCCTGTCCAGGGAGGCTCTCTGCTGTCTCCCAGGGGTTTGGGTGGTTCTGAGTGACAAGGTTGCTCCACTTTTCAGATGTAGAGTTTAGCTCTTTTCTGACCCACAGTACAGTAATGGCTTTGCCTCATGTCCCCTTCTGAGAGAACCTGACAGGCAGGGGACAGTCGAGCTACCACTCTGTAAAGCCACAGGAACATATCTCTGCCTCTCATCCAGGTTCCCAGGGCTGCACTTCTAACGTGGGCAGCTGTGGTCATACTCAGGGATACAGCCTCCCCAGCACCCAGGCCCTGTCCACACCCTGCATGAAGCCTGCCCCTGCATCAGGACACGTGAGTCTCCTCTGCTGGTCCCTGGGATGGTGGAGGGCAGAAGGCCATGTCAGTAGATTAATTGTCCATGGGCCTGAAGGTATTTAGACCTCCTTCCAAGGTTATAGACAAAGGTGGTTCTGGAGGCCAGAATGCGTCCTGGAGGTGGCAGCATCTAGGAAGACAATTCCCTAAGAATCATCTCAGCTCTGCATCCTGCCAGGCTCTCCTTTCTACCTGGGAATGTCATGGTGGGTGCTCAGTGGAGGGGCAGACTTTTGCTCCCAGGGCTCTGGCTCCCTGGCCTCTCTGCAGGCTTAAGGACAGTGCTGTCACTGTCCCCACTTTATAGGATAAGAAACCAGGCACAGAGAGGTCAGGTCCCTTGCCTGAGACCACATGACTGTGAGCAGAGGAGCCAAAACTGGGCCAAAACCGTCTGATAAAGCCGCTCCTAATTGTGTTTAGGGTCACTTAGTATGGCAGCACCCACTGGGAGCCGGATAGATGGTCATTGCAGGTCACACAGTGTGCCCTTTTGTTAGTGAATGATGGCTGCAGTCTCCTTATCCAGACAGTAGGCTGGCAGCTGGTGGCACATCAGAATGTTTCCTAATTAAATATCCCCTGTGCTGTGTCTCCCAGGAGTCAGGAAGTATGTCTGCCTGTACCCTTGGCCAAACCAGGAGCCACACCAGACCCTGGGATATGATCTGCCCAGGACTGCTTTGATGTGCCCACTGGTCACATCTGGGGGTGGAGTCCCTGACAGAGGGGTTTTGTGTGTTTCTCCGTGTGTCTGACATGCTTGGCAAACAAGAAAAGAGAACCAGCCCACAGCACACTGCGAGAGCAAGCAAGGAAAAGCATTTCTGAAGGAAAGAGAACACTCTGCATGCTTTGGGACAAGGGGCCAATGCGTGTTGGCATGCTGTCCCAGGGAGCCAAATGGTGGCAAGGATTGGGAGCAAGACCCACGACTTACGCAAGCATGGGTGAGGGTGCTGGGGCGTGGCAGGTCGCCAGGGCCAGTCTCGATGGGACGGGCGACAGCTTTCACACCCTGGGCCAGTGGTATGGTGGCGGCAGCGGCAACGTGGGGGCTGGGCCCGAGTGGCACAGTGGGCAGCATGGCCGTGGCACTGGCAGCGGCCTCTTACTCCCGTGGTCACCAGCCCTGCTTTCCCCCCGAATTCCACACGGAGGTAGCTGGCCACTATCCTGGTCTTGGGGCCTGGTAGGGAGTGAAAGGTTACCTTCTTGGGCCCCCCCAGAACCCCAGGCCAGGCAGGCCTACGCCATAGTGGCCTCCAGGGGCCTCCAATGGCCCAGGCAGCAGAAAGAACCAGGGCTGGAGGTCCTGCGGTGCAGAAACGCAGGGTGACAGATGTCAAGAGGAAGGAGCCATCCAGGTCCAGGGTCAGACTACCATTGCAGGCAGGGCCAGGACTGGCTGCAGGAAGAGCACAGGTCTGAGAGCAGGGGGCTGCTGCCTTGCCAACCAACTGGGTCACTGGTGGGAGGCAAAAGCGAGGCTGCCCTCCTGGGTCATAGCATGGGTCTGAGGCGGCCCGGCTAAGGAGGAGCAGGAGGCTGAGAACAACAGGCGTGGTCACAGCAGAGCCAGCACCTGTAGGCAGAGGTGGCAGATGGGGTCAGTCGGTCTCCACCCTGCTGAGGATTCCTGCAGACCCTGCATTCCTCCCGGTCCTGCCTGAGCCCCCTCCCCAGCTGCCTTGAAGCGAGGAAAATAGTTCCATCTGGGGAGAATTACTGTTTACATAACCCAGAGGGAAAGAACGCAAGCAAAATCGAGAATTTTGCCTGAACTAATCCAGAGCTTAACACCCCAAAGTTATCCATCAGTGTCGAGGGGTAGAGGCCCTGGGGAGAGGGTGAGGGTAGATGAGGAGCCGGCAGGCCCAACAGATGTGAAGACCTAGGAGAGCGAGTCAAGGAGGAGATGGAGGAGCCTGGCTGCGAGAGGAAACACAGAGAAGCCAAAACCCACACACACCCCAGGGAAAGCTGGAGAAGGGCTAGACAGGGCAGGGCTGAGGACTGGACTCCGGGATGGATAGTTGGATGACAGGAAGCTAGGAGGGTTGGGAGGGAAGAGCAGGTCGGCTCAGAGACACACACAAAAGCCTGATGGAGAGGACAGGAAGAGGCTCCAGAGGGAAAGGAGAACTAGTGTTGCCTGGCAGGAAATCAGATGAGGCCTTGGCCCACGTGGGTCCGAGTGGAAGCCTTTCCCACATGGGGTTCTAACCGTGTTTTCCACACCCAGGGCACGGAAGGGGGATTATTGCCAAAAGGCCCTGGCCTCTCTGCCACCTACCCCAGCCCTCCACCCTTAACCCTTTCCCCTCCAGGTGTATAGCCAGAGAAGAGAGCTGAGGGAAGGTTGTGGTGAGGGAGCTGGAAAGCAACAGCGCCTTGGAGTTGGAGAGCAGCCCCCTCAGATACTGGGAAGGCAGCGCCTGGCCTTCCTTTAGGGTTCAGGGTGTTGGGACCCTGCACTTACATTTCTGGGACTTGCCAGGAGGTGGCCCCACCTGCTACCCCAAATCTCAGACCTGGATCCAAATCCCTACACTCCCCCCAGTGCTCGGGCCCTCGGAGCAGATGGGGGAGCTGATGCTGGGGTATAGAAAATATAGAAGGAAAGAGAAAAAGCAGGAGGTGGTATAAGGTGTGTGCCCGATGCCAAGGCGCTTAGAAACCAGAAACCAGAGCCCAGGGAGCATTAGGAGCCAGAGGACTAAGGCTCCCAACTTCCCCCTCGTGGGACTGGCGATCTCGGGACTTTCCTGAGCCCCCTGCATGTACCCCTACCTCTAAACCTCACAGCCCTGTGCTCCACTGACATTTTCCATACAAGGTGCCTCCCTTGCCCAATCCGCAGGCCTGGTCCCTGTCCCCAGGAGTCTGCAGCCATTATGCACCCATAACGTAGCATTGAGTTCCCCATCCTCAGCCCCTCATGTAAACACATTTCTTGGTAGGTAATTTCAAGGTCCCACCCTCTGGCTCTTAACACTGTGAAGTAGCAGGCTGTGAGTTCTCTGTGTTCTTTGAGGGCAGGCGGGAACTAGCCCCTGCCCATTTGGGCCTACAGCATTCCTACCTCTCAGTGGTAGGCCCAACTAAACTCCGTAGGCCCATAGCCTTGCTGGGCCAGTGGGATCTATAAGGGACTCTGCCTGCCTGCCCCTCTTCGGCATGCACCTCCTACCTGGCTGTTAGGACTCAGCCATTGGTCAAACCTGCCTGGAGAAGAAAAGAGTGTCCTGTAGTCCGTCATCCCCACACTCTTCTGCAGGAGCAGCACTTGGTGGACTCTCAGGAGGAATGAGACTGGCTGTTCTCAGGCCCAGGCTAGTGGGGGTTCTGGGCGGGAGCTGAAAGCAGAGCCCGCAGAATCCAACACTGCCGCCCGCCCCAAACCCTAGCCAACAGCAGCCACGCTTTCCCACAGGGACCCTTGCCAGCCATGCCACCCGAGACTGCGTGGGACAGGAGCACTGTCGCCCCCAGCAGGCTTGCAGCTTGGTGGCCCCGAACAAACTGGCCTAGAAGGAGCCAAGCAGGTAGGAGTACAGCTGCAGCTGGGGGTCCTGGGATTGGGGTCCGGACTGTTCCCGCTTGCCCCAGCCCCTCTTAACTAGGGAGTTTAGCTTGCCAGCCCCTGCTTTTGGCCGACCCCAAAGCCAGCCAGCCCCTCCCCATCCTGCAACCTCCTGCCACAGGGTTAATTCAGTATAAGGTCAGTTGCTTTCAAGCTCTGAAATTCCAAGCCTCAGACCAGCTGCGGGGAAACCAGAGGCCAGTGCTGTCTGCACGGAGGGCAATGGAGAGTACTTTGAGCCTGGTTGAACGTGGGGAGGAAAAGAAGGCGAAGGCGGCAAAGGCCAAAGGCAGCTCTTCCTCCTCCCTGCTGCCTCCCACCCCAGCAACTGGTGGATAAGGCCCCGGGGTTTTTAGCCTGAAGCGCTTACACACTGTAGTGTTCTGAACATCTGAGAATTGTGGCTTCCCTCTGAGCAAGGTAAGAGTGTGTGTGGTTTGTTCTTGAGCACCCATCCCATTCACAGCCCCTGTCTTGCCAGTGTATAGAACTGGCCCAGGATGAGACTCAGGGACCTGGTGCCCCGAGAGTAAGAGATCCCTCTGTACTGCCAGGTGACCCTTGAAGATCTTAGAGGAGCAGGGACATGGACAAATGAGAGCTACAAGACTCTTGGACGGGGGAAGAGTAAGCTTTAAGAGAAGGCTTGGGACGGGCAGTGGTGGCGCACGCCTTTAATCCCAGCACCTGGGAGGCAGAGGCAGGCAGATTTCTGAGTTCGAGGCCAGCCTGGTCTACAGAGTGAGTCCAGGACAGCCAGGACTACACAGAGAAACCCTGTCTCGAAAACAAACAAACAAACAAACAAACAAAAACAACAACAAAAAAAAAAAAGAGAAGGAAAAAAAAAGAGAAGGCTCAAGCCAACAGGCCCCACATCCAAGAACCATGTCCCCAGCAAAGGCTATGTGAGCAATAGGGTGGCACATGGGACTTGTGGATCCAGCAAGTCCTCTCAAGTCTGCCCCAGCCTTGGCACTGTCAGGCTACCTTCTAGAAAGAAAGACAGGAAGCTGGTCTGTTCTGTAGACAATTGAGAACGGCTTGCTGTGGAGCAGGGACAGGTGTCGTGGCTTCAGAAAGATGGCTGTCGGGACATCTAGAGAGGGTCTGGGTCTGCTGCAGGATCCTGCCTGCTTAGCTGGTAAGTCCTTAAGTTGTCTCCAGAGGAACCTCTCTTCCTCACTTTGTTCTGCATGTCTGACCTGGCTGGGGGATTACCCCCAGAAGGCATCCACTGTGAGAGAGCCAAGCCCATCCAGGAAGTGGCTGGTCCTCAATTCAGAGATGGTATGGCATTCCCCAAGTACTGAGACCTTAACTCTCACAGGGTCTGACTTCAGGAGAGCTTAAACCTGTTTGCTCTCCACAGTAACCTGCTGGAGGGTCTCATTAGCAGCCTCAGGAAAATGAGGTGGGTGGCACAGCTCCCACTCTGCCGGGCTTCATGGCCTTCCGGTGGAACAGCCTCAAGAGGGCGCTCTTGGCATAGCCGGATGAAGGCTGGGCTTCCTCAAGATGGCAGCAACAGGGCACTTCCCAAAGCAGCTGCGTTTACCAGGAAGTGTTCCGAGGTTCACTCCCTCTCTGGAGACTGCACGCTGTCTTGAGTTCTTTCTCCTCTCTGCCTGGGTTCTCTGACACAGCTCTGCTCTATGGTGCTGGCTGGGCTGGGTGATCGTCTTCGAGCCAGGTGGCGAGCCAGGAGACGAGAGAGAAAATGATTGGGATGAGAAAAGAAGGAGCTGGCGTCGGGGGAGAGGATGGATTTGCTCTGCGGCAAGTGAAGCAGTGCCAGAGTGATATTTCTGTCAGACCTGGTGTGTGTGATGTGCGGTGTCCTGTGGTCAGAGCTGCCTGACCTTTCTGGGAACCCAAGTTAAACTCCAAGAATGTACAGACTTCCAGAAATGGTCAGGTTAATAATAAAGTAAGGCCTCGGGATACAGGAGTGACGGAGCTGAGGGAGCCTGCCTCACACTGAGGCCTGGACAGAGAATAAGCAGGAAAGAGCAGATACCAGTATGGTGGAGCAGATGCCTGAAGGCTTTGCGGGGTCCTGAGAGAGCTGGAGTCTGGATGCATAAAGAGACTCGTAAGAGAGGAAGAGGCTGTCCCCCCTGTCCTTAGGGTGGTATGTCAGTCTCTTTTTTTCTGCTGGTGTGATAAACATCATTACCAAAAGCAACTGGGGAGGATAGGATGCATTTCAGCTTGAAGTTTACAGTCCGTCATAAGTGGAAGCCAGAACAGGAGCTGGAGCGGGGCCTGAAGCAAAGACCATGGCGCAGGGCTGCTTAGGGCTTGTTCTCCGTGGTTTGCTCTTCCATAATCCAGGACCACCTGCCCAGAGGTGGCACTGCCTATGGTGAGGTCAGACCTTCCATAATAATTAATCAAGAAAATGGCATCATAAACTCCCCTGCTGGCCGTTTGATGGAGGTGTTTTCTCAATCGAAAAGGTTCCAGGCAACTTGTGTCAAGATGATGAGAAAAACTAACCAGCATAGATGAATTGTGTATATCAGAGCCCACATAAGCCCAGGGGTGCCAAGGCAGAAGCTGCAGGTTAAAACACATGGTCTTCTCAGTGAGGGCCCACTGCACGGTACCCACCACAGCCAGTCAACAGCAAAGGGAAGCAGATGGAGAAATGGAACACACTTTTGCATACTGTTGGTGGTTCCTGAAACCAGTGACCACAGGGCCACATTCAACCCAGCAATGTCACCCCAGAGAGGTGCTCAAGGGAACCAAAAAGCATCCACATGGACACCTTGTGAGCTGAGACAGCATTGCCCATCACAGGTGGGAAGTGAAAGAAACCCATACAAGCTAGCATAGTGACAGGCCAAAGATGAGTAAGGGTGTCCGGGCCCAATGCTGTACACTTTCACGTACTAACCAGTGTGGTTCAACAAGTCACGGAGATGAAACCAGCTTAGCTAAGTAGGGTACCAAGTGGGACATGAGCCAGGGCTGTAGACGCACAGTCTTTGGGATGAAGCCGGTATTAAGTTGGCTCTGAGCACACTAGAAGCCACATCAGTGGAACTAGAACACCGACACGAGTGGATTCTTAGCTATGCAAATTCTATCCCAGAAAACAGGCTAAACACAGACCTACATATAAAGGCCAGAATGGTAAGCCCTACCTACTATTATAGAGTGTTTCAGAAACAGGAAGTTGGCATTACCCATCCCCTGAGTTCTGGCCCAGAAGCAGGTGCTTGCTTCACTTGCTATATTTGACTGGTCTTGGCAGGCTCAGGTCTACCCTGAGCTGCAGAGTCAGGAGCTCTGGGCAGCTTGAATCTGTCATAACACAGACAATGAGAGAACGCAGTGTTCATGGGTACTATGGCCAGTCTCACCTTACAAAAGAAGAAACTGAGATTCAGCTGAACAATGAACCTGAGCCCACAGGAAGCCAAACCACATGTGGCAACTCTGATCTGTGCAACCACAGCCTGTTCTGGTCTCTGTAATGCACAGTGGAGAATTCGCTTTTGTCCCTCCTAGCCCACTAGCAGCTGGCATGTAATAGAAGCAATCACTCCTTGTGGGCTGGGCATGATGGGAGGGTATTGGAAGTGCAGCATTGGTGGTGTGGGTAGACTGCAGGCCCACAGTGGCCATCTGAAACCACAGACAGTGCACAGCTCTATACACTTTTCAATTTCCATACATTCTTATAGACCTTATACATCCAGCACAGTCAGAAACAGCTCGAGCAAAGTAATTGTGATGGTGATGTGACAAGAGCTCCATGGATGGGTGTGAGCACCCTGTACACAACCTGGTGTGACGAGAGCTCCATGGATGGGTGTGAGCACCCTGTACACAGCCTGGTGTGACAAGAGCTCCATGGATGGGTGTGAGCACCCTGCACACAGCCTGGTGTGATGAGAGCTCCATGGATGGGTATGAGCACCCTGTACTCAGCCTGGTGTGACAAGAGCTCCATGGATGAGTGTGAGCACCCTGTACTGGGCCTAACCTGCTAGTTTCTCTGGTTTTGTTTGTGTTTTCTTGAGACAGGGTTTCTCTTTGTAGCTTTGGCCAGCCTAGAACTCTTTGACAGGCTTCAAACTCACAGATACCCACCAGTTTCTGCCTCCCAAGTGCTGGGATTAAAGGTGCAGGCCTAGCCGGGCGGTGGTGGCGCACGCCTTTAATCCCAGCACTTGGGAGGCAGAGGCAGGCGGATTTCTGAGTTTGAGGCCAGCCTGGTCTACAGAGTGAGTTCCAGGACAGCCAAGGCTATACAGAGAAACCCTGTCTCGAAAAACCAAAAAAAAAAAAAAAAAAAAGGTGCAGGCCACCACTGCCCAGCCCCCGTTAGTTTTTCTATTTAAAGGAGACTTATAGAGCCTCTCTGACATATCAATTCTCCATTATTATTATTATTCTTGCCCTTTGGAGCCATTATGAACGAAGGTAAGGGTTACTGGAGCAGAGCACTGCAAATCTCTTCAGAGGAAACTCAACTTTCCCTGGTTGAAGTGGCTGGTTGTCCCCTGCCACTTCGTGGCATCCAGGCATTGAGCTCAGGACATCAGGCCTGCCTGGAAGTGCCTCTGCTGGCTGAGTCGTCTTGCTAGCCAGAGCACAATGGACCGGATAACAGCTCAGTGACCAAAGCATGCAGAGCACACAGCCTGATGCACTGCACCAAGGGTGACTCACCAGAGCTGGGGTGGGGGGGGGCCCGGGTGGGCGATAAAACAGTTCATCACCCTTGGCACAAAACTTAGAAGTTATAGATTATTTACTTCTAGAAACTTCCACTTAATATTTGCAAGCAACACTTGACCCTGAGTAATGGAAACTCTAGAAGGTCAAACTGTGAATAAGGAGAGGCTACTACATCACACCAAGTTTTAATGTTTTCCCTGAAGTAACTGTCAGGATCATAGAAGTGGCTGCAATGGGGTAATTTTCGGTCATTATGCTTAGTCATACTCATTGAACAGGTGACAGCCATTCAGAGAGGTACAGTAAGACCCGTCACATTGCTAGTAAAGGGTGGGGCTGGCCTCAGAGCCAGACAGAAACACTTCCTGATGGCTGTGCTCTTAGACCTCCACCCATGCTCAGAGGACAGTTAAATGGGCTGGGTGAGAGACTACGACGCCCTGCCAGCCACGCCTCTTGACTCCTGTCTTCTTTCACAGTGCACCAAGGAATCAAGGCCGTCTGCCCACCCCTCTCCACCTTTTACCTCTTCTTTGTGATCTTCGTGTTGTCTACCATCTTCCACTGCTACCAGCGCCTGGATCTGCTGCCTGCCCCCTGGGCCTCGCCAGCCCGTGTGATCTTAAACCCAAGACACCTGCCCCAGGAGGGCATGTTCACCATCAATGTCAGAGGTCGGCTGGGGAACCAGATGGGCGAATATGCCACGCTGTTTGCACTGGCCAGGATGAACGGGCGGCTTGCCTTCATCCCCGCGTCCATGCACAGCACTCTAGCGCCCATCTTCAGGATCAGCCTCCCGGTGCTGCACAGCGACACAGCCAGAAGGATCCCGTGGAAGAATTACCACCTCAACGACTGGATGGAGGAACGTTACCGCCACATCCCGGGTCACTATGTGCGCTTCACGGGGTACCCATGCTCCTGGACCTTCTACCACCATCTGCGCCCAGAGATCCTGAAGGAGTTCACCCTACACGACCACGTGCGTGAGGAGGCCCAGGCCTTCCTGCGTGGTCTGCGGGTGAACGGGAGCCAGCCGAGTACCTTTGTAGGTGTCCATGTGCGCCGAGGGGACTATGTGCGTGTCATGCCCAAGGTGTGGAAGGGCGTGGTGGCTGACCGGGGTTACCTGGAAAAGGCCCTGGACAGGTTCCGGGCACGCTACTCGTCTCCAGTCTTCGTGGTCACCAGTGATGACATGGCCTGGTGCCGGAAGAACATCATTGCCTCCCGAGGGGACGTGGCATTTGCTGGCAATGGCCTTCAAGGATCACCTGCCAAGGACATTGCATTGCTCTTGCAGTGCAACCACACCGTCATCACCTTGGGTACCTTTGGGATCTGGGCTGCCTACCTAACGGGTGGGGATACTGTTTACCTGGCTAACTTTACCCAGCCCGGCTCCCCCTTCCACACAGTTTTCAAACCAGAAGCAGCTTACCTGCCTGAGTGGGTAGGCATCACTGCTGACCTGGGACAGCTAAACACAGGAACCACAAGCCATGCCTCAGCTAGGGCCCCCAAGAGCCACCGGGGGGGCCTTGCTGTAGTAGCGCGCATGCTCAGGATCCCACCTGGCTTTCCAGCCCTGTCTTACCTGTGGTCACTCAGCCGGTGATGTCACCTCACAGCCTTCCCGAAGCTCTGAGCACAGCCTGGGCTTAGCTCGGCAACAACAGGTACAGGTGCTTTGAGCTCCATGCGCACAGTGTAAGCCACCGTAGGCCAAACATTCGCTGCATCTGAGTGCTGTCTCATGGAGGCCAGTGTGTAGTTAGGGTTTCTATGGCTGTGATACATGTTTACAACATGACAAGTAAACAAGTCGGGGGGGGGGTTGTGAAGAGCTTACTTGAGTTTACACTTCCGCATCATAGCACATGATTGAGGGAAGTCAGGGCAGGAACCTGGAGACAGGAGCTGACACAGGGGCTATGGAGGAGTGCTGCTTACTGGCTCGCTCTTTGTGCCTTGCTCAGCCTGCCACCTTATACCAGCTAGAGGGTGTAGAAGGACATTTACAGCACACTTGATACCCGAGCACAGGCTGGGGACCTGACCCCTGCTCTGGTCTCATCGGGCGTGATGGGACACGGGCTCTTTAGGGGGTGAGCAGATGGCAGTGGGAGCCATGAGATGAAGGGCGCCCTGCCCAGCTTCCTGTTTGCTTGGCCTTGCTTGAACAAAGATACAAACCGCCTTTACTTTGCAAAAGCCCTAGGAAGGCTGGTAATCTGCCAATGGCAATAAATGGCACATTTATCCAGCAAATATTTACCCAGCTCTTGAGTGGGTTGAAGACGCCCCAGTCCCTCAGCAGAGGAGAGGAAGGGAAAGCCAAATAGGTAGACACTCACTGCCTAGGCTAAAGGTGGCCTAGCCCATAATGTCCACTCCTCAGACTCCTTTGGTTATATGGAAATACGGTCACTGCAGCTGTAACTGGTTAGAATGAGGCAGTCCTTGACACATTACGACTAGTGACTACAGACACACACTAAAGGTGACATAATGGTAGAGTGGAGACCATCTGCCAAGAGTAAGCAGTGTTCCGCAGCCCTGAGTGCCCTGTTGGCCTTACCCCATCCCATCACACAGGCACTAAGGGAGAACACAGTGGACAGAGTACACACCACATGAGTGACACACACGGAGCAACACACACATAGCCCCCAACAGTGAATTTCCTGTTGACCTTGGCAGAAGCCTGTCTTTCAATCAGTGTGTGAGTCAAATGATAGGAGGGGTATATTGGGGTTAGTCAGGCAGGGCGTGATCGCAGCGATACCAGGAAGCTGTCAGAGCCTACCAGGTTCTGCCAAGAAAGATTCAAGAACTTTTGCTTGTGTGTAAGTGGCCTCAACCTCTGTGCCCATGGAGCTCAGGATTGTGAGCTTTCTGGAAGAAAGCTGTCCACTTGTCACTGGATCTGAGCTGAGTCTCATGTAGGTGAGGAAGTACCTGATGGCTCAGCCCAAGAGAAGTGGGCTCATGGCTGGACTGTCCTCTCCGCCCTCCTCATCCCAGCTGGAAGAGCAGAGGCTGTGGGGTTTGAGTGACCCTCGTACACCAGCTGTTGTGTCTGGATGCACCCTTCTTAGCTATGTGCTTCTGGGGAAATGGCTGCACTTATGAACATGGAAATGACCCAGGCAAAGAGACACAAATTAGATGAAATATCCAGTAAAGCAGATTCATAGGGATAGAAGGGTCTGTGGATGCCAGGGACTTTGAGCAGGTCAGGGAAGAGTTGTTTCTTGGACACAGGATTTTTTTTTTTTTTTAATGAGACAGTTATAGAGGGCTGGTTGGACCACAGTGGGAACACCACCCTCAGTGAAGGGCACACTTTTTTGTTTGTTTGTTTGTTTTCAAGACAGGGTTTCTCTGTGTAGCCCTGGCTGCCCTGGAACTCAGTCTGTAGACCAGGCTGGCCTCGAACTCAGAAATCCGCCTGTCTCTGCCTCCCAAGTGCTGGGATTAAAGGCATGGGCCACCACTGCCCGGCTTGAATGGCACACTTAAAAATGGCCTAGAACACCAGATCTGGTGGAACATGCTTGCACTCTCAGCAGTTGGCTAAAAGAAGCAGGAGGATTGCCAAGAATTCAAGGACTAAAAAAGTGAGACCCTTGGGCCAGTGAGGTGGCTCAGTGGGAAAGATGCTTGCCACTAAGCTTGCTGGCCTGAGCTTAATTCCCTGGGGGTCTATTTGACAGCAAGAGACAAGTGAGGCTCTTTCCTGTGGCCTCCACTCATATACCATGTGAAGCGCTCTCTCTCTCTCTCTCTCTCTCTCTCTCTCTCTCTCTCTCTCTCTCTCTCTCTCTCTCACACACACACACACACACACACACACACACACAGCCATAAGACTGGTTCAAGAAAAGGAAGAATGGCTAGATTTGCAACAATTAAAAAGTACAGTCTGGGCTCAGAGCTTGAATTCCACCTTGATGTTTACTGACTTCAGGCAAGTAACAAATCTCTCTGGGCCTTAGCTTCCTTCTCTAATGTCAGAATTTTATTAGTTTTTTTTTTTTTTTTATTCAAAGTACAGTGTGGATATGAGACAATTCTAAGGATACAATTGTAGGACTTTGGTGTCTGGAGAAGTCTCCAGAAGCACCAGGAGCAGGGGGACAGGGTATTGAGAGTGAACAAGTTAGGTTTACCTCGCTCTGTGTTCTCAGCATCTCAGTGGCCTTCCTTGCCTTGATGCCTAGAGAAGGCAGAGATGGTGTATAGCTCACGTTACTGGGATCTGGGGTGAAGGAGTAGCAAACACATTTTGAAAAGGAAATTAAGCTGAGGCTTCCATGTCTGTGCCATGTTGGGTAATTCGAGGCTGCTGCTGGGGACTCCATGGGTTCCCAGGAACCAGAATCTAGAAGGGAGGAACCAGATTTGGGAACAGAGTTTTCAGCAGCAAGATGCCAAAGGTCAGTCTCATGGAATCAAAACTAGGCAGGTCCTGAGACTTTGAGGGCCCAAGGAAGACTCCTGGAGCCATGGGGATGCATGATGGGGAGAAGACAGGGAAAGAGCTTGGGTCCAGGGGGAGATGAGGCTGAGAGAGCAGTGTATGGGATCTGGGACAGGTCAAGTGATAAAAGATATGCTGTTGGGGCCAGAGAGATGGCTTAGTGGTTAAGAGTGTTTGCTGTTCTCCCTGAAGACCCAAATTTGGTTCCCAGCAATAACTCAGGGTGGCTTAGAACCAACTTCATCTCTAGGAGCTCCAATCCCCTCCTCTGGCCTTGGCAGACATCTTCATCTTCATGTGCAGAGACGTACACACATGTACACACAATTAAAATCTATAAAAAGTTATACCTTTATACATTTTTCCTTAAGATAAAAAATCACATAAAATTCTTAAAATTCTAAACAGCCATTTTTAGTGCATTCACATTAGGCAACCATTTTCAAGTTCTAGAACTTTTCCATTTTACACTTTCCAAAGAAACCTCCTGGTCATCCTCCCTGATCCTCTCTGCCCTTGCTCCGAGGTATGTTTCTGTGGACTTGACTGTCATGGATTTCCACGTAGAACCAGACAATAGCATCTCTTCGTATTAGACTCTGTTGCAAGGTTCATCACACAGTAGTACATGTGTTCCAAGTCTTTGTGTTGCAGAGTATCAGATGGTCATGTACAAAACCACGGTACCACTCACACTTGTTATTTTCGGGTTATTACACACACCGATGGGATTGGTAAAGTGCTGCGGCCTGGGAAGCAGAACCATCAGGCTCGCTCCTTGACTCTGCCTTCTCCCCTGTTCAATAAAGGCAACAAGAGAAAGCATAAGCTGGGCACTGTTTATGTTTCTTAAATCAGAGATCTCCTGCCCTGCTCCCTTGACACCCAGCACATAGTAAGTGCTTAGAGTGAGCTGAATGCTTAGGGACCAGAGGAGCCAGTCAGGGAAGCAGAGGCCGAGGACTGTAGTAAGTGTGGACAGAGAGAATGGCAGAGCTGTCCCCCACTTCTGCGAGCCTGCATCTGGGGCCTGAGAGCAGAGCCCCAGCATTGCAGGGTTGGAAGCTGCGGTTTAAGTATAACTAAGATCTACATGAAATATTACATGGCCCAATCTGTGATTCCAGCACACTGGAGACAGGCAGGAGGACTCCAATCTAAGACCAGCCCAGACTTCCTAAAAGCTGATTACAGATATTACACTATCACATATAAAAAGCAACAGATATGTAATACATATGGGATATATATGTGTCTGAGATTTACATATATACATATCTCAAACCAATGAATCTGGGGTGGCTCCCATGCCCTGGCTAGTACTCTGCGCACCGGTCATTGTGTCTCACACCAAGGCAGCTCCAGGTTGTTTATCACTCTGTCCTTGGGCTCCTTTTTGTTTGTTTTCAATTTTCAAGACAGGGTTTCTCTGTGTAGCCCTGGCTGTCTGGGAACTTGTTCTGTAGACCTAGCTGTTCTCAAACTCAGAATTCTGTCTCTGAGTGCTGGGATTAAATGCATGGGCCACCACTGCCCAACATGTCCTTGGGCTCTTTAGATATTCTCTGCAGTTCTTGCCCCATGTTCTCAGATGCCAGGTTGGTGGTTTTGGGTGAACCACACAGAGAGGGTGTACTCCTAAAATAGAAGCTGCCAACAGGTTCCATGTCTGTAGAGAAGCATTTCTTGGTGTTTACCAGCTCAGCCCTGGTTCGTATACAGAAGAACAAGAACTCTAAACCAGAGCATTGTCCATAGGGGACAATGGGTCATTTTGTTCTCATTACACTAACCACACATTCTGGTGAATGGACATGGGGTGCCCAACACCACACTGAAGGTATATATTTCAACTGACTTTTATAAGGGTTCAACCTCCCTTCCAGCCCACCACCCATTGGAGGGAGTGGAAAAGAAAGATTATTAGGATGTGGGGAAAGTGGACCTGTTTAGAAATAGTTCTTTGGGGGCAATTCTAATCTTCATTGTTTGTAGAGGGAGGTCCCTGATGCTAAGGTCCTGTTCCCCAATTGGTTCTTGATCTGTCAGTAAAGAAAGCCATGGGATAATTGTTGGGCGGGCAGACACAGGGAAGGAGAGTGGAGTTTCTGCCATCCTTTGGAGGAAGAAGGACGCAACAACCATGTAAGACCTTGGGGAGAGCTGGAGCCTGTGGCCTCTGCTACAGGAGGGCGGCCAAGGATGTTTGGTAGAGGCTGGGTGGGACTAGCCACTGTAGTTTAGGGCAAGTGGAGAGACAGAGATAATAAATTGGTAAGGGTATGCTTTTCCAGGCGGGAGATAGTAACGTCCAGCAATTGTGCCAAGAAGGCAAGTTGTAAAGGAATTAATTGTGTGCGTGTGCGTGTGTGTGTTTGTGTGTGTGCTTTTTATCCATGGATTCAAGGGTCTTGGGCGGGAGCTGGTAGTTCGGTCACCTCCCAGAGCTAAAGAGCAAGAGGAAAGCCAGGAGGGGCTGGGAGCGTGGCCGATCCTGGCAAAGGCAATACGGCAGCACTAAAACTACACACAGCAGTTGTTCTTAGTCCAGTCCACTAGCAAACACCAAACATGAATCAGCAACTGCAGTTCAGTCCACTTAGCAGATACCACACAGGGACCAGCAGGGGCAGTTCAATCCAGAAGAAAACATGAGGCTCACTAACTGGTCCAAGTCTGCAGAAGCAGCAAGAAGCCACAGGAACCTCACAAGAAGTTCTTTGGTGAGTTTCTCTCTATGAAGTCACCACAAGCAAAGCTCACCACTGCAATGTAAGGTGAACCAATGCGTAGTCAGTGATGACTAGCAAGGCAGAGCAAGCCAAACCAAAAGCTTCAGCTCCCACTCTCTGTGGGATCATATTTACATTCCTTCTAAAGATCATGTGTCCTTACATGTGTTTGCTATAGCAAAACATCCTTTCACCTGTATCTGCTTCAGCAAAACATCCTTTCACCTGTATCTGCTTCAGCAAAACATCATTTGACATAACTGACTTTCCAAAGAAATCAGAACTTTTCACTTCGTTGCACAATGAAGAGGAGTTTCAAATCTCTATGGCTTTGCATTGGGTGTTTTGTTTGTTTTCTTCTCCATAGCCCAGGCAGGCCTTCAACTCACAGCAATCCTGCCTCAGCCTCCTCGCTGGGATTGCAGACAAAAATTGCCATAACCTGGCTTCCCCTGTGGCTTCTGAGCAGTGGGTGTATCGAAGCATGATTCTGGGTCTCTCAGCCCAGAATCAGTTTTGCACACTTGCTAAGTACCTGTTTCTCTTCTCTGTGACATGAATGGATTAGAAAAAATGGCCTTTTATACTTCAACTGCCTCACATTCTGGACTTGGCAGATGTCATCATGTCTACTCCCTGCAATGTGATCCTTCCATTGTCCCAAACTGAGGAGCCAGGGTGGAAAGGTGGCTCTGACAGGAATTTTTTATGTTTGAGTTTATTTGTTTGTTTGCAATATGGTGGACTGAACCCAAGGCCTCTGGCATTTTAGGCAGGCACTGTGCAAGTGATCCACGCCTGGCGCCGTTCCTTTTACGTATTTTACTATTGTTGTATGTTTATTTTGTTAGATTATTATGAATGCATGTGTACATGTTCCTGTTTGTGTGTGCACAGGTACATATGGAGCCAGAGCAGTTAATATTTTGTGTCTTCTTCAATTGTCGTCTTTGTTGCTTAGTGTTTTTGTCAAGTTGGCACAAGTTCAGAGTAATTTTGGAAGACTGCACCTCAGTTGGGAAGATGCCCCACCAGATTAGCCTGTGGGCCAGCTTGCAGTGCATCTTCTTAATTAGAGATTGATCTAAGAGGGGCAAGATCTTTGGGGTGGTGGTGACACTTTTTGGCAGTTGGGCCTAGAAGGCATAATAAAGCAGGGTGACTGAGCCATAGGGAGCAAGACAGCCAGCAGCATTCCTCCGTGGCCTCGCTGGGTAATGGACTATCTATTCTGTAAGGCGAAACACACTCTCCTCACCGGGCTGCTTTTGGTTGTGGTGTTTTCACAGCTGTGGCCAGTGTTGGGAGTTACCTAGGAAATACAAGTGATGTTCTGGAGATGACACATCTGATTACATAGTCTGGAATGGATAATTCTGAATTGTAAAGCTTTCAGAAATCTCATCTCAGGTTCTTGCAGCTAATATGCCTTTTCTGTCCTTATAAAATTAATATAATGATCCCTGGGCATATTGGGCCCATTTTCTGCAGATCACCAAAGATGTGCTGTTTTGGAGTGATGCTATATAGACAATAGATGATTTCTTAATTCCCACTAATGATTCTATAGAATTCCTAAATTTACACTAATAATTATTGAACCCTTCATGGAAAGAAAGCAATTAAGGCCCTGCAAACGTCATGTGTCACAAGTTAATTGCACTTAGATAGAAAGCAGGAGAGTAATGTGTTTACGATCAAACAGTCCTTCTAGAGTAACTGTAAAACCATTATCTGATAACTAAAGTTTGTAAAAGGGAATGAAAGTTTATTGTAGCTTCAAGGACAGAAGATAAAATATTGACGGGGGTTTTTTGTTTGTTTGTTTGTTTAGTTGGTTTTTTTTGTTTGTTTTGTTTTTTTGAGACAGGGTTTTTCTGTGTAGTCCTGGCTGCCCTGGAACTCATTCTGGAGACCAGGCTGGCCTCAAACTCAGAAATCCACCTGCCTCCGCCTCCCAAGTGCTGGGATTAAAGGCGTGCGCCACCACTGCCCAGCGACTGGGTTTATCTATACAAAACATAAATACGTATGAGACACAAGGCCGATGATTTGCCTCTTGACAAAACAGTACTAACTTAGACTTAAGAGTTATTGTTTTAAACTTATAATGAACCTATGGAGCTAGTGGCAGATAATGAATGTTTAGTTAGATAGCTAGTCTTAATGGAAACACGTGTGAACATCTCTGTTGTAACTCCTTATTCAATTTATGGTTTGAATTTATGTTTGAACTTGTGAACTTTTGAAAAAAGATGCTTAGATTACCATGTGATCATGTATCCCAAGAAAATACAAGAACCAGGAACAAAGACATTAAGAGAGCAGAGAGAGTGAGAGTGAGAGCGAGAGCAAGGAAGCAAGAGAGAGAAAACGAGAGAGAGAGAGAGAGAGAGAGAGAGAGAGAGAGAGGAGAGCGCAGAGACGAGAGCAGATAGAGCAGACAGCTGAGCAGAGAGCAGGCAAGTTTTTTCTTACTGTGAGACAAGGTTTCTCTTAATAGCAGGTTTCTTCTTACTGACAAGGGCTTTTTTATACTCAATTAAAAAGACAGAAGGTTTTTTTTTTCTTTCTCTGAGTAATAAAGGTTGGAGCTTATTTTTCATCCAGAATGAGCGAGTTCTTTTGGCACTGGTGCTTGCATAATGAACCCTGCTCCTGGGGGGTTTTGATCCGTCCACCAGGTGTGTGTGTGTGTGTGTGTGTGTGTGTGTGTGTGTGTGTGTGTATAGGCATGAGTGCTTAAGTGTGCATGAATACTTGTGGAATGGATGAGACCTTGGCTAGGCCCCACAAAGTCCAATTGTGTTACTGTGTAAATGTGAACGGAAGTGTGAATGTGTGCATGAAGGTATGTGTGTCGATGCATAGTGCTTGTATAAATGGTTTTTATTTTGTGGGAGTTCTTTTCCTGGTTCACTAAAAGTTAATTGCTCCAAGCCTCCCTCTCGCCTGGCCAGTGAGAGGCGAGGCTTCCTGGCAAGAGAGATAGGAGCCTTAGCAATATCCTTTCCTGAGTTCCCGGCTGCCATACAGCATAAGCTGATTGCCAGAGGATTATAAAGAAAGTAAGAGTTAAGTTTTCCAGCGCTTATTCAAACATAGAGAATTATAAAGTAGATAAGAGGAGAGATAAGGAGTTGTTTCCCCAGCACTTAATAACTCACAGAACAGTAATAGTTGTAAAATAAAGATGCAGCATTTAATAAGGCACAGAGATTCATACAGTAAAATAAAGCACGAAGAGTTGGAGTTAATGAAGAGCTAACTTTTCAGCATTTAATAAAGCACAGAGATTTATAAAAAAGATAAAGCCCAGAAAGATAAAAGTTTTTTTTAAAAAAAAAGTTAGCAGTTTTCAGCCACAGAATAAGCAAGAGTGTTGTATCTCTATAAGCCATCAGAAACTAGCACCCAATACAGTTAGAGAAAGTTGCAGGGCCAGAGATCATCACTCTTGTTCCACTTCAGCCCATTCCAGCTGGGGCAGCCCCACCCCCAACCCCCAGCAGCCGGTTAGACTAAGCAGCTGGCCATTGAGCCCCAAGCATCTTCCTGTCCCTCTAGCACTAGGACTACAGACACACATTATGTGTCTGGTGTGGATGTGTGTATGTGAGTGCAGACACACATAGAGGTCTGAGGAGTTGGAGTCCCCTGGAGCTGGAGTTACAGAGAGTTGTGAACCACCTGAAACAGGTGCTGGGAACTGACCCTGGTCCTCCATAAGAGCAGTAAGTGCACTTGTTGCTCTCCAACCCCTATTTTTATTATTTTAAATTACATATACATATGTTTATATGTTATGTGCACACGAGTGCAGGTGCTGTGAAGGCCAGCAGAGGGCATCAGATCCTCTGTATCTGGAGTTAAGAGTTGCGAGCTGCCCAATGTAAAAGCTGGTCACTGAACTGTGGTCATGCTCTTATCTCCTGAGCCTTTTTTTTTTTTTTCAGGCCCTCCAAACATATATTAAATTTAATTGTTTAGGTTTTCATCTGAAACAATTTCATACCTATATATTATTGCATTTGTTCCTGAGAGTGGTTTTTTTTTTTTTTAATTTTGCTTTGAGTTTGGTGTTAATTTTGTTTTGTTTTGTTTGAGATAGGGTTTCTCTGTGTATTCCTGGCCATCCTAGAACTTAGCATGCACCACCAGGCTAGCCTCAAACCTAGAGACTGGGGTTTTTGTCTGTCTGCTTTTCCAGTGCTGGGGTTAAGGGCACACGTCAGCACTGCTGGGCTAGTTTCCTGTTGTTTTAACATTTGTTTTGTTTATATGTATGGAGCTAGAGTTACAGTTAAATCTGAGGCTGCCTTTCCCACCCCCAACCCCAAAAATACATGCTGGGAACTGCACAGAGGTCCTCTGCATGAGTAGCACGAACTCTTAACTGCTGAGCCGTCTCTCCATCACAGGTTCATGGGGTTTTGAGACAGGGTTTGCCTCTGTAGCCCTGGTTTGCCTAGAACTCAGTATGGAAGGCTGGCCTCACACTTGGGATGTCTTACTGCTCCTGCCACCTGAGTCTGTGCTTACAGGCATGGACCATTCATTATAGCTTGGTGGACAGAGATTTAAAAATAAACAAACAAACAAACAAGGAAACTAGGGTTGGGGTAACTTGGGGTGATGCAACAGATCAGCACAAATGGTGCCCAACTCCATCCCTTGTAGCAAAAATAAAAATTACAAATAGTAACAAAATTTGCTGGGAGTGGTTGCTGTAAGTTTGGCGGCCTGCCAGCCTGGCTTTGAGTAACTCAGTGGCAGCAGCTAATGTCGTCTGCCAAAGACAGGTGCAACACATCTCCAGTGTTATAGCGCTAAGAGTTGCATAGCAACAAGCACCCCTTTAAAAGATCTCCCTCCCTCTCCTCTCTCTCCTCTCTCTCCTCTCTTCTCTCTTCTCTTCTCTTCTCTTCTCTTCTCTTCTCTTCTCTTCTCTTCTCTTCTCTTCCCGCTGTCTTGTTAGTTCTCTCTCCCCCACCTCCTGTTCTATCTTGTTAGTTGGCCTTTCACTCTCCCAGAGCAGAGCAAAGGTCCCTTTTCATCACCTTATCTTAATATTGGTGGTACTCCTTTAATGCCAGCACTCAGGAGGCAGAGGGAGATGGATCTTGGGGAGGTTGAGGTCAGCCTGGCCTACATACATAATGAGATCTGGCACAGCCAGGGCTCTAGAGAGACCATGTCTCAACACAAACAAACAAAACAAACAATAACAGAACATGGACAGAAGTAACAAGAGTTGTTTTTTGTGTGGCCTTTGCCAAGCCTCAGCCTGCCTGGCTTCAAATGGCTGTGTGACTTCAGGAAAGTTACCTTCCCTCTCTGTACTTTGTTTTCTCCTGTGCACATAGATCTATTAAGAGTACCTAGTATTAGGGGTGCATACTATATTCATCTTAGTACCTGGGAGGTAGAAACAGGTAGATCTTTGATTTCAAGGCCATCCAGGGTTACATAAGTTCCAGGCAAATCAGGGCTACATAGTGAGACCCTATCTCAGAGCTAAAGAGATCAGGCTGAGTGTATGGTTCATGAGGCCTTGATTCGACTCCCTACACACCAAAAATGGAGGGGGGAAAGAATCTTTGTATACTGTTGGCTTTCAAGCTCATTCATTTGGTGAAGCCTCGTTGAGCATGAGGACCAGAGTTCAATCCCCAGATCAGGTCAAACCCAGGGGCGAGGGAATGACTCAATCCATGGAGGTTTGCCACACAAATATGAGGACCAGGTTTGAGCCCCAGAAACCATATAAGAACATTAGCTGTGGTGACACAAACCTGAAATGCCAGTACTGGAGTTGGAGAGGTATCCGGAGAGTTTACCAGCCAGCCTACTAGTTAGCAGTCTCAGAAAACAGTGTAGCCAGCCATGCTGGCACACATACCTATATCCCCAGCACTCAGGAGGCAGAGGAAGAAGGATTGTTTCAGGTTCAAGGCCAGCCTGGTCTACAGTGAGTTTCAGGCTAGCCAACATAAGGAAAACATTATCTCAAAAGACTTAAAAGCTAGGGTCTAGAGAGATGGCTCAGCAGCTGAGGTCACTTGCTGTCCTCATAGAGGACCTGGAGTTCATTCCCAGAACCCACATTGGACAGCTCCCAATCATCTGTGACTGCAGCTTCTGCGGATCTGATACCCTCTTCTGGCCTCTGCAGGCACTGAACACACACACATACACACAGGAAGACACACATAAGTAAAAATAAAATAAAATATTTCTTTTTAAAAAAAAAGCTTCAAAACGAATGAACTGAAGAGATAGTTCAGTTAGAATGTGTGTTATGCAAGCCTGAAGACCTGAGTTCAATTCCCAGCACATGCACCAAAGAAGGTAAAGAAGAGAGACAGTAAGATGGCTTCACAGATGAAAGCACCTACCACCTAATCCTAACACCAGCTCTCCTGCAGTGAGGGGGGAGGCAGAGAGAGAAGAGTCAGGCAACGTCTCTCAAGCCACCCAGCTTGAGATACACAGCATGACAGAAACAGAGGAGACCCTGACCAAGTTGGAAAGTGAGGATATCTAAAAGTAGTCCTCAGAACTCCACACGTGTGCACTTTTTTAAGTTGAAAAGCACACCTGCTAACAGGGTGGATAGCCCTACACACACACACACACACACACACACACACACACACACACACACACACAACCAAAAAAGTGTCTTTGTTAAATGAGGTTGAGGCTCTTGGGGGTCTGCAGTATTGCAGGGGAAGGCAGGGCTGGACTGTGCCAGCTTCTTCAGACTGCCCCTCCTGGCTGTCATCCTGGCAGGCACCTGAGAGGAAGCTAACCTTTGACTCACTCCTCCAGGCCCAGCCTCTCTGGTTCTAGGATGTCAGCAGGTACATCCTGGGTGGAGTTTCTATCTAGGGCTGTAGTTAGACTCTGGACGCTTCCGTGGTACTGAATGAAGAGCCAAGCTGGAAAGCACACTGAGCCACCAGTCTGCAGAGCCACCCTGCCGTCCATTCATAGGTCATTTCTCTGTTACCACAGCCAGAAGAGGTGAGCACAGGTGAGAAGGTTGGGGCAGGTCTCCTGTGCCCTGAGAAGCCCTAGAGATCAACAGGCCCAAGGGATCCAGGAACTGATGCATTGGTCTCTGACCCCACCCCAGGGCTCTCTGGAAGGACATGCCATTGCTGAGAAGCAGGACTCAGACCCTGGTTCTTCCAGACTCTGGGCTCCCATCCGGAGTTGTAGTCTGAAGTCCCCAGCTAGTCCCTTCAGCCCTTGAGCCCTCCAGATCCTGAGTTCCACGATCTTAGTTTTTCCAATTCCTGGGTCTCCAATTTCAATTCCAAGCTCCTGCTTCACCAGCTCTGTGCTCCCCCAGCTCCCCCATAGCCCGACTTCCTGCACGCCATCTGCCATCCTGCCCTGCTGGTTGGCTTCTTAGCCCCAGTCTCCCCTTCACCTCTCAGCTCTCTCCTTGCTGCTGACTCTAGGAACAAGTGTAGATGAAAAGCGGAATTGGGCTGGCTGTAACTGGATTTTCCTGTTCTCATATCCTTGACTTCCATATCAGCCTAGGGGCCCTCAGAAACCTGCAGCTGCCCCATCATGGGGGGTGATAGTGGTGGTGGTTCAGATCCCGGCTCCATCCGTAACAGCACCCCATCCTCTATTGGAGATTTCAGTGTGGCAGCTACTCTGAGAAACTGTCCTGAGAGTCCTAATGTCGGTGTACCTTGGCACAGGGACGGAACAGGGTGAAACCAGTGCCAGTCACAGGAATGGCACTGATGGGGTGGAGCCAGCCTTGTACCTTTCTCTGAGCTGATGTGGAAGAGATGCTGGGGGTAGGGCACTCTCTGGATGGAAAAGGCAAGCTGAAGACGCCGAGCCAAAGGGCGCAGGGTAGAAAGAGGTGAGTACAGCAGCTTATGCTTGTCATACTAGCACTCAAGAGGCTGAGGCAGGAGGATTGCTAAGTTAGGTGTCAGCCTGGACTACATTGAAACAGCTTATCCCTCTGCTTCTAGGGAACTGGAGAAGGGTTCCTCTTTCAAAGTTGGGACCTCTTTCCACTACCACACCCCTCCAACTGAGGCCAGGTACGTGGTGATTGATTGATCTTCCTGACCACAGAAAACAAAGAGAGTCTCTAGGCTCCTCCCATTGCCATCTCAGCTGGAGCCAAACTGCTGCTCTTCAGTCTTCCCTGGCTTCAGCTTACAGTCCTCCCCACAGTCCTTGGTCTTCCCAAACTCACCCAAGCTCCTCTCCTAACTTTTCCATCACAAGTGCTGTGAATCCAGCTCCCTTCCCCAGCTGTTATCTGATGTTCCCCCTGGGAAGACCTCAAAGGTGACATGAACTCGTGATACCCGAGCAGCTCTGGGTATCCGCACTGTGCTCCTATGGTTCTACAAATTGTCTGAGGCAAAAGTCAAGGTCAGGTCATGGCTCTGGCCATAGCCACCCTTTTTTTTTTTTTTTTTTTTTTTGACTTTTCTAGGCAGGGTTTCCCTGTGTGGGGCTGGCTGTCCTAGAACTCACTCTGTAGACTAGGCTGGCCTTGAACTCAGAGATCAGCATGCCTCCTGAGTGCTGGGATTAAAGGTGTGAGCCACTCCTCTTAGTCCCACAATCCTCCTCTTTCCCCCAAAACTAGATGTGACTTCTCAGCAGGCTCCCGGCCTTTCTTTGCCCTTTGGTCTCTGTGTCATTATGTCCCTTCTTGAGGCAGCCTGAAATCATTATTCCAAAATATGCTACTTTCCCTTTTCTCAGAAGCCAAACAAGCCTTCCTGTGTTCCTGTTTGCAGCAGGAGACTCAGAGCCCTCAGATCAAAAGCCCAGAGATTAACAGGTTTGATTTCAAAGTGTGTTTTTCTAGTATTTTCCCACCATAGGATTGGTGCCAAGATGAGCCTGGTGGAGCAGGCCTAACATCCCAGATACCTCAGAGGCTGAAAAAAGGGGGCAAACTTCCAAGGCCAGGCTAGGTAACTGAATGAATTCAGCCTGAGCAACTTAGAGAGACCTTGTCTATAAAGTGAGGGCATGACAGCTTCAAGGTCTGGTTAAGCGGAAGGTTTTTGTTGTAGATATGAGAGCAGCCAGAGGCATCTGAAGAGTCCAGTACAGGGAGAGAAAGTAGCATAGTAAAGATGGCTGGCAGAGAAGACTAGGCCGGGGAAGAGAGGGCGTAGAGGGACAGAGAGGAAGACAGAGTGAAGATCAAGGAGACTCAGAGAGAAAAAACAAAGGGGAATGTGATGAGCATAGGAAAAAAAAAAAAAAAGCATTTTCTAGTCATGTAAAAATAGCTCAGCTGGGAACGCCACTACGGCAAGGCTGTGCCTGGAAGCCAGAACCTGGTTGTATTTAAAAAATGAGGAGGCAGAGACAGGCGGATTTCTGAGTTCGAGGCCAGCCTGGTCTACAGAGTGAGTTCCAGGACAGCCGGGGCTACACAGAGAAACCCTGTCTCAAAAAAAAAAAAAAAAAAAAAAAAAAAAAAACAACAACAAAAAAAATGAGGGCATTGCTACTTTGCTACTTCAAGGTCTGGTTGAGATGGTTTTAGATACAAGGGATAAAGATGCAGAGGAATCTGGAAGGGTCCAGCCTGAGCACGGCTGTGGGGGAGGGGCCATGGAGAGTGAGAGAGGAGGAGAAAAAGGAGAAAAAAAATGGCAAAGGGACAAAGAGAGGTCCAGGAGCAGCGGCAAGAGCCAAGAGGACATGCAGCCAAGATGGAACTGAAGAAGCCGAGGGAAGAGGAGAGGAGGGAAGGGGAGGGGCTGGAGAGGTTTGGGGTCAGGGGTCGGGTATGCTAAACAGGATGACTCTGGTATGTTAACTAGACACTTCAGCCACTTGCCATGGGTTTCCTTGGGACTTAATATTTGAGCCTTTTGTTGATGGTATAGGGCTAGTTAATCTCCTCCATAGCTACTTCCTGCTGAAATTGGGGTGTTGTTGTTGGTCCCCAGGAAGACTGGAATGATATTCAAAAGACAAAAAGGGAGAGAGAAGTGGGGGGACATCTGTTTTGCTCCCTGCCCAGGTTCTGCAGGACCACCTGGGACTATTGTAGTGCAGGCTACTTTCCAGCAGTCTAGGATGCAGGGGCTCAGACTGGTCAGAAATTCCCTTAGAAGCAACTATAGCTAACCGGATTGGAAATCTACTGGGTCAGATATAGAGAAGGGACAGAGAGTAAAGTTAAAAAGCTTGTGGGAATATTTTTTTATCAAACTTCCAGGCCTGTAGTCAGAGAGTGGGGTGGGGGGTAGGGGGGCCAAGACCAGGGAATGGGGGTGGGGGGATGTGAGGGTCCACATTGAGGACTACACAGGTGGGGAACTTAGGAGTACTTATCTGGAGTCTGTTTGACCTGTGATGGGTGGATATAAGTTGCAACTTCCGGAAGGTTACAAAAATTTTGTAAGTTTACAGAAAGAGATAAATGTCTTAGATATAAGAACATTACCAATGTTTATCAGCTGTGCCACACTGAGTCATAGCAAAAGCCTGGGGACCCAAAAATGATTCTGAGTTAAACGCAAGAACACTCTTCTGTCTTTCCAGAGGGTGGGGTATATAGATTGGATACACATGTTTTTAGCATGTTTGAGACACACTTCTTGTTATGAAATATAATGTGGCACAGGGCGAGGGGAATATCTTTGGGGGAGCCCATGCCAAGGTGTACGTACCTTCTGAGAAATAATGCCATGCAACAGATCTGGGCTTAAAAGAGGTTTATTGGGGGGAGGGGAGAGGAGTGAAAACCTAGGGAAGGCACAGAGGCAGACAACTGGACATGTAGACAGACAGACGGATGGGGAGCAGCACATCCACAGTTTGGACAGTGTGCTGTCAGCAGACGAGGCAAAGGGCAGTGCGGAGAACAGAGAGAGGGAGCACTGAGAACAGAGAGAGCTGGGAGCACTGAGAACAGAGAGAGGGAGCACTGAGAACAGAGAGAGCTGGGAGCACTGAGAACAGAGAGAGGGAGCACTGAGAACAGAGAGAGGGAGCACTGAGAACAGAGAGAGCTGGGAGGGCGGCTCGGGGGTCTTTTAATTAGCTATTCACACCTGGCGCACCTGATGGCAGCTATGATATCAGTGGATGGTAGACTGGAAAGCTTTACCAGAGTTAAGACTAATTACTTATCAGAACTCACACTGATTCACTCTGAACTTTAAAAGTCTTTGATTCAACAGCACCGTAGTGGAGGGGAAGACACCTGAAGCATTTTCCATTCCTTTTATAGTCATTTAAGTTCTCATGTCTCCAACCTGTGGAGCTTGATTCATCAGCCTTAAACCCCTTCTCAGACCGGGGACAACTTTCTCAGATTCCCACAACTCATGCCTCTGTATCCTCAGACCTCAGAAAGTTTACATTTGTTTTTCTATCCAGTTATTCACCATGAGACACAGGCGGTGATCACTGGGAACAGTCACTGTAGAGCACATTTCTTTAGAAGGAAGAGTAAAAAGTTACTTTGAAACCTGATTCCTGAGTCTGGTAACAAGGTAGACTGTGTCCAGACCTAGTAGTAGTGGCTCTTTGAGAGAGAGAGGTCTGTGGCTTGATTTTCACCCATGAAGCTGACTGAGAAGGCATCTGAAACCTCAGTCTCTGCTGTAACACTGGTACTTCTCTCACTCGTCCAGTCTTCCAATCCATCAGAGACCTGAGAAGGGTACATTTTATCTGGAGAAGCAGGAAGTGCAGACTAAGCAGTTTCCAAGTCTATAAGAATGACAGAGACTACTGGCTGTTGGACAGTCACCCAAGGCTCCTCTGTGGTTGGTGGGGCATCTCAGCCAGCAGACCCAGAAGAGCTGACAGACTTTCCTGTGAAGTTGAAATTTTTTGGAGGGTTGTTCTACCTTTGTCCAGGCAAAGCAACTGTCAACTTTCCACTGTCCCGCCCGTCCGCAGTGTGGACAGTGTGCTGTCACTGTCCCGCCCGTCCACAGTTTGGACAGTGTGCTGTCAGCAGAGGAGGCGAAGGGCCGTTTACAGCCCAGCGACCAGCCTTGCACATTTACAGCAAGTTCCAAGTGATGGCCTTCTGTGCCCAGCCATCTTCTTTGGGGAAGACTAGGGGGGTTCTTAGGAGCTGGCATGTCTGTCACAAAAAGCTTTTTCTATTAAACATTTTAAATGCCATATTCTGCAGATCTCAGAAGAGTTTGAGGACCACATGTCCATCTAAAGTCTATCTAAAGAGACAAACTTAGCTTCTTTCTACTTACTTTGAAAACGTAGACAGGGATTTTAATAAAGCTTATTTCTGTAATTAATTGCATCAGTTCTTAGCATGACTACAAATATATTCCTGAACATATTAAAGAATTTGATTATTTATAAGGTGACTGACTACCAACTTCTATTTCTTAATTATCCTTTACGGTTTGCAATAATTTAGTAGCTTTTATAAGACCAGGACTTTATGTTCCATCCCTATTAAGTCTGTGCCTTAAAAATCACGATTTTGAACTGATGCTCTTCTAGTATCAAAATAAAACTTTTAACTCATAGATGGAGGCCATAGAGAGACTGGCAACTTGGTTCATTCTACTATACTGCACCATTACGGAATATTGCAGATTTCTGTATTGCTGAGTTTATCTAAACAGCAAAAGCATAAATGACAAAGAAGCTAGACAAATATTACTGTGAAGTTGAGTAGACCTTAGGAATTTGTAAATCTTGATTAATGACATAGAACCTAGGTAAATCTTGTTGTGGACCTGACTAGACCTTAGGAGTTTATAAATCTTGATTATCAAATATATCTGATTTATCAAACATGTTTTTACTTATCTACATTACCTAGCAGACCATTATTGAGCAGTTAGCAAAGACATAAAGAGTTACACATACATTTAAATTAGCTTTTGTTAATCCGAATAGAACTTTTTAACCTTGAAATTTCATCATCATAAACAGAATATTTTAAACCAGAGTTGAATCACATATACAGTATGTTGTAGCAAATATAACCTTGAATTTCTATCGTCATACAAAACTCCACACCATCTAAAATATTTGAGACTTGTTGTCGCTTTCTTGGTCTAAAAAGGGATTTACTAATAAACTACGGGCTCGGTCGGACTGAGAAGTTTTATAATCGTTGCTTTATACCATGTAGTCATCTTAAGATGGTGAAACCACACGGCAGGTTGCAAACCATGTGGCCAAGTTGATTGTTTTTCTAATACACACACACACACACACACACTTTGTTTTCCTAATACATACATATACATATATATATATATATGCATATATATATGAGTTGCATCCAAGTTACTTGCACATATACATACAGATATCCATGTATAGATTCTAAATCATAAGCCTTTTGTTGAATTTTAAAGCCAAATATTGTTGCAGATTATATGGATTTTAGACCATACCCAATAAGCAACTCACAAATCCTTAGATAAGAGTGAATAGTGTGATATTAATATTTTAAAGAGAAGATTGCAAAGAAAGCAGAGAGGAAGATTTTTTTTAAGCATGAGGAAGTAGAACCCTCAGGTGTGGAGCAGAGCATGGAGTTGAGACACAGGACACTTGGGAATCATTTGTCCATGGCAGTGAGAACTAGGAATCAGGTGTGCCAATTTTTTTGCCTTTAAATGGGGCCAAATCGTAATAAAATCTGAGTCCATGATGGAAGGGAGGGCATGATTAGCTCAGCACAGTCTGACTGCAGAAAGCCAGGCGTAGGAAGGGCCCTTGTCCAGGTGGGCAGTCTTGTAGGAGGCAGGGGCATGCAGAGGACACAGGTGGAGTCTACAATTTGGAATCAAATTCACAAATTATCCAAACTATCCACATACCTTAGGAGTGGTTCTGTGTTGCAGTAAATCTCCAACCCAAATATGACCAGTCAAAGAAAACACAACTCAATAATTAAGAATATAAGCTGCACACCTAGATTGGGCAGATTCACTGCTACCCTGTTCTATTCCCCATCTATGAGATCCCTTATATCTTGCAGGTTTTCCAAGTCAAGTGTTTGTCCTTCCACCTCCTGCTCCTTTGTTGTCCTCCTCCATTATCTTCCTCCTCCATTTTCCTCTCTCTCCTCTCTCTCTCTCTCTCTCTCTCTCTCTCTCTCTCTCTCTCTCTCTCTCCCCAACAATTGTTATTTCTCTACCTCCCCTTCTCTGCCCAATCACTGGCTCCAGCCTTTATTTTACAAATTAAGGTTGGCAGAAGGTTCAATAGAAGTCACCAGTGTACAGAGTCACTCATCCTCTGTAGCCCCTCCCAGGAAAGTGGAATTAGCATCAAAATATAAGTGTGTGTGTGTGTGTGTGGGGGGCTATCCACAACAGTTCTGAGCAGATGCTGCAGGGGGAAAGAGTGAGCTACAATTTCTGCTCCTATCAGTCTCCAACTTCCAGTTATTACAAACTTACAAGCAAGACATTCACTCAGTGTGGGGAGGGACACCAGACAGAAGCAAGTAGGGCATGGAACAAGGAAAACGGAATATGAGAAAAAGGGAAAAGAGAAAAAATTTCCTGTTCTCCTGATAACTCAGGCAGCACACTGAGGTCAGGTTCAATTAGTCTAGAAGTGAGGTGTAAGGGAAGCTGCTCCCACCGATGAGGAGAGGAATCCCAGGCCAAGGTCCCAGGCAAGATGTAAGGGACCCAAGGGAGACCAGACCGAGAAGGCAAAAGCTGTGCAGCGAATTGTCATTCAGTGGACAGGGGCCCAGGCTAAGCCTGAGCAGACTGGGTTAACCTGGTATCAGGATTTTCAAGAGAAACCATGCTGGAGAAAGAAAGCCTGCTCCAGGGAAATGGTCAGACTCAGAGAAGCATTTAAGGAGAGTTAAAGGAGAACTCACCAATTGTTGGTGTTGGACAGAGTGCCTAACGATCTGTGGACCAGAAAGCAGATCCATTACAGGTGTAGCGGGCAGTGTGGCCAGACACCAGAAGAGTCCCTTCCAGGTCATGGCACCAATGTTATAAAATATAATGTGCTTGGGGACCTGGGGGTAGCTGGGCCCATTTTTGCGGGTGTAAGGCCTGAGACATTATACCATGATTTGGAGTAGAAGAGGTTTATTGGGGGAGGGGAGAGGAGTGAGGACCTGGGGAAGGGACAGTGGCAGACAAGTAGACCTGTAGACAGGCAGCCTTAGGGCAAAGGCAGGAGGCAGGGAGGGGATGGGTGTGGAGACCAGTGACAGGGAACGCAAAGCACAGAGAGCTGGGGTGGCAGGAGGGTCCTTTCATCTGCCACACACACGTGTGGCACACCTGGCAGCGGCAGGTGATGGTTGGCAGGTGATGACGTGAGCCATCACAAGGCCTCTGAGAGCAGGCCAGTGAAATTGCCTGTACACCAACACTTTTTAAGTCTTTACTTAGAAGGAAATTCAAAAATGTGAGCTTATGACTATGGTAATAGCAGTAGATGTATTGCTTACCAGAGTTAGAGTAAAAGCTTAGCAGATCTCCACTGGTTGATGTTAAAACTTTGAACTTTGCAAGTCTTTGCATAGCAATAAATAGCACAGAAAGGGAACGGCATCTGAAACATTTTTTCATTTTATTTTTTACATACCTTGAATCACTTTATTAGACCGTTAGAACTTGCATTTACACACCTAAAACACGGTCTTAGACACACACAGCTTGCTTCAGCTCTAAATCTTCTTCTTCTATCCAATAATTTGCTATGAGACACAAGTGGCTGATTACTGAACACAGTCACTGTAAAGCAAGTTCCTTCAAATAAAAGAACAGTCTTTTTTAAAGTTGTATTGAAACCTGTTATGTGAGTTTATATCTATCAGTGTGAAGTCTGTCCGAAAGATAAACTGTGCCCGTGTCCAGCTCTCTCAGCAGCAGACCCAATAGCTCTGGAAAAGTAAGGCCCGACTTTCCAACCTTCTGTATGGAATGAACTCAGCAGGCAGCTGCAGCCTTGAGGACAGAGCTGGTTTGCTTGCTGTTATCAGCATGAAGGTACAGTTAGCAGTCAGTCAATAGCCTCAGAGATTTGAGAAGGATAAATTATAGTGGGAAGTATAATCCAAGTGGCTTCTGTATCAATTAAAATGACAAGAGACTTACCGGCTACCTCAGTGGCTACCCTAGGCTCCCATGGTCTGGATGGCTTTGTCGGGGTCAGAGGTAGTCTCCAGCTGTCACACCTGCCAGCATTACATCTTCAGTTGTTGTACAAGGCAGCATAGGCCTTTGCTGGCCACACCCAGAAGGTCTGAGAGATTTTCCTGGAGAGAAGGTACCTGGAAAAAATTACTTTACTTAGAAGAGGTAGAGTTGCCGGGCAGTGGTGGCGCTCGCCTTTAATCCCAGCACTTGGGAGGCAGAGGCAGGTGGATTTCTGAGTTCGAGGCCAGCCTGGTCTACAGAGTGAGTTCCAGGACAGCCAAGGCTATACAGAGAAACCCTGTCTCGAAAAAACCAAAAAAAAAAAAAAAAAAAAAAAAAAAAAAGAAGAAGAAGAAGAGGTAGAGTCCACAGTTTGGGCAGAGCCCTCATGGTGGGAGAGGTGTGGGGCCGTTCCTTCCAGTGGTTAGAATCATGGTTCAGGTGGCATCAACTTGCCTGTCTGTCTTCTTTGGAGACCTTAGGGTAGTCCCTAGGAGCTGTCTGTTATGGGAAGGTTTTTTATTAAGCATTTTAAATTTAAATTCAGCAGATCTCTGAAGAGTTTGCTAACCATCTATTAAGATTAACTGAATTAAACAAGCTTATCTGTTTTTAGTTACTTGCTTTAGGCTTAACCTTGAAAACATATAAAGAAGGCTAAATAAAGTTTGTCCCTGTAAATGAATTACATTTGTACTTAACAAGCATAGCTCTGAGCACATTTAAAAAACGTGACCTGTATAAGGTGCATGTCTTAATTATCTTTAAGAGTTTACAACAAGTAACAAATTTACCACAAAGATTTAACAAAGCCACCTGTTTTTTTTCCATCCTGATGACATCATCAGCCAAGATGGAGGTTGGCCATGTGGTTTAAATAGGTTTTAAAATATCTATATCATATCTATCTATCTATCTATCTATATATATATATATATATATATATATATATATATAATACCATATATGTACATATACATACATGTAAGATACATACATATATGTATACTATGTATGTTTTGGTTTGGGTTTTTCGAGACAGGGTTTCTATATGTTGCCCTGGCTGTCCTGGGATTTTGGTTTTTTTGTATTTTGTTTTTCAAGACAGTTTCTCTGTGTAGCCCTGGCTGTCCTGGAATTCTCTGTAAACCAGACTGCCCCAGAACTCACAAAGATCCATCTGCCTCTGCCTCCTGAGTGTTGGGATTAAAAATGTGTGCCACCACACCAGATGATAAAAGGCGTTTAAAAGAGTGGAAAGTAGAGAAACCTTAGAGATAGGAGACCTTTGGAAATACAGAGCCGTTTCGCTATGTGAGACTTGGGGGTTATCTTAGTCAGGGCTTCTACTGCTGCGATAAAACACCATGGCCAAAAGCAAGGTAGAGAGGAAAGGGTTTGTTTGGCTTACACTTCCACATCTCTGTTCATTATTGAAGGAAGTCGGGACAGGAACAGGGCAGGGCAGGATCCTGGAGGCGGGAGCTGATGCAGAGGCTGTGGAAGGTGCTGCTCACTGGCTTGCTTCCCAAAGCTTGATCACTCACTGAAAAAAAACACCCTACAACTAGATCTTATGGAGGCATTTCCCCAAGTGAGACCCCTTCCTGATGACTCTAGTATGTGTCAAGATAACACATAAAACCAGCCAGTACAGGGATCATTTGTGAGTTATAAATTTATTTACTTATTTATTTTAAAGGTAGGAGTGCTCTGTCTGCATATATATACACATGCATGCCAGAAGAGGGCATCAGATTTCTTTATAGATGGTGGTGAGCTACCATGTGGTTGCTGGGAATTGAACTCAGGACCTCTGGAAGAGCAGACAGTGTTGTTAACCACCGAGCCATCTCTCCAGCCCAGGATCATTTGCTTGTGCACTGGCAGAGGTTGTTACTATATGAGAGAATTTAGAAATGAGTGTGCCATCTTTGGCCAAGCATTGCAGGAAGACACTGAGGCTCTAATAGCATCTCTGAGTCTGAGGAGGAAAGAGAAAAGGTTCTGTGTGGCTCAGGAGGATGTAGGGAAGCTAGAGGTCCAAGGGGACATAAGGAAGAGACAGAGCAGGCAGCGCTAAAGGGGAGGACAGAAAGCTTCTGGAAGGAACTTCAAACAAGTCTGAGTGAGAGGCTGGAAAGGTCCAGGACGACTTAAAGACGCTGCGGGACATAGCAGGCAGTTTCTAAAGGGAGAAGTGCTAGGAAGGCAGCTGAAGAGGCAAACTTCAGGAGGCTTTGGGGAAAAGGAAGTGTTCTGATAGAGGGAGATGCGTGTCTGTAGTAAAGATGCCCACTGTGGGACTGTAGCTTGCGCGTGGGGGTAGGTCCTGTTGGGCTGAGTTGTAGAGCCCGCGTGTCTGCCTCCCCAGGCAGCTAGGGCCACAGCTCTGGGGACAGAAGCGCAGGAATTTGAGTTCACTCTACTTGGCGATGGGCAGAAGCCGGGCTATGGAAGCCACAGAGCTCCACTCTGGGCTTGGAGAGATCTCTGTCTGAGGTCCCATGTGGGTTGGAGCTCTTAGGTCGGAGGTGTCCGGGCTGAGGCAGCTGGCCAGAGACTGACTGGTCTCAGCCCTTGGGCTCCCAGGCACAGATGAGAGGCCGCAGAAGGACTGGGGGGTGGGGAGGGGGGCGCATACGGGCTGGACCAACCCGCAGCCAAAAGGGGCAAGGGGAAGAAGCTCTGGTGTCACCCTGAGGGGTGGATGAGACTCTAGGTCGAGGCAACTTGCTTGGCTGGGTCATGTCTGGCTCAGCTAGCGCTTGGATTGGCGGCCTCTCTGTGGCTGGACCGTAGAGAAGTACTCAGCGGGAGATTAGGTGGCAGCTCGGTAGTTGAAGACCTTCTCCAGGGTTCCCCACTGCGGTCCACAAAGATGAAAGGAAGTCCATGATCTTAAAATGTTTATTGTCATGGTAGGAAGAGGATGAAGCTGTACCCCGTGTTCTCAGGGCAGGCCTGAGGTTAAATACCTTTTGCCAGTAGGAGGAGGGTCTGGGAAGGAATGTTTAATTGGCTACACCCTCTGGCCTTCGCCCTCTACCTGTGCTTCGTGACGCAAACCTCTCTTTGGGAGGAGCTGTAGAGGGCTAAGTGAGAGGAACCAGGAGGCCCAGGAGTACCGCCATCTCTTTAGGGTCTCAGGGTTCGAAGTAGACTCAACTAGGTACCCCACTGCCTCTCACAGCCTACCGCCCCACAGCCCACGTGGGTGTAACAGGTCAGAGAGATGCCTGGATGGCATCTGGAGGGCATAGAAGGCTCCAAGAGGTACAATGAGTAGTCAGGAGGCTTAGCAAGCTGCAGGAGCCAGAGAGACACTCATGGAATAGACAAGGAGAAGCATATAGTTAGAGCAAGTGGAGGGAAGACTCATCTGGAGAATCAGACTCTAGAATTTAGAGTCAAATACGCTAAGTGGCAGAAGCCAGCAGAAACAAATGACCCATACACACATAAGATGAGCCAAGTCAGTGGCTTGGTTTGGAGAGTCTGAGTCCCTTGGAAAGGAAGTTATATATACTTCTACTATGGTTTCAGCATCAGATGAATGGAAACCTGAGAACAGAACACCTCCCAAGTGTGGCTGAGAGGGTTTGTTGTAGATAAAAGACAGAAAACAGCCAGAGGCACCGAGAAAATGCTGATCCAGGCCAGCAGACAAAGACCGGGCCATGAGAGGATGGCGTGGGAGAGAGCAAGAGAGGAAGAAAGGAGAGAGGGAAGAGGAGAAAGGGCAAATAGAGGAGAGGTCCAGGAGCGGAGCCAAGAACCAAGAGGACTGGTAGCCAAAATGGCTGTGTTCTATGGGAATCAGAGAAGCTGGTGGAAGAGAACAGAAGCTCAGGACTCAAGAAGTTTATGGTAGATATGCCAGCCAGGATGACTTTGTAATAGGTACTTGCAATACTAAGAGCCTGCCAGTCAGTCCACTTTGATATGTTAAATAGGCACCTCAGTTAGCCTTTTGTCCTGGTTTTTTTTTTTTTTTTTTAAAAAAAACCTAATACCAGCGGTACCCTTATTCAAGAAAACCAGACACACAGCTTCTAATAAGAGAAGTCCACAATGCTTACTTGACAGTGTATAAACAGAGACCAAGAGCAATGCATCATTGCTCCACTTATCTTCAGGAGTGCTGGAGACCCCAGAGTGATGATACCTTGATCTCCCCAGAGACTGGAAAGTCTCACCCAGGATCCTTATCTGTGAACTTTCAGCTAAGGTTCATCTGGCAGATGAGCAGCCTTGGGGTGATAGGCTTAGGACTCTAGTTAGGAGTGTGAATCTCATGTGATGACCCTCAATATAATAAAACCTAACTTTTATTATGCCAACTATGTGTGCCTACCTTCTTGCTCATGACAAGGACCAAGGGAGCCATGGCTGAAACTTCAGGGTTTTTATAGGAATGAGAAGCTGGCAGAAGGAAAACTCATGAGCCGGAGACATTTAGGGTAGGGGTGTGGTGAGAACAGATGAGAGCAGCCCAGTACTGAGCGAGCCTGGAGGCAGGATACACTTTTATATGCTCAAAGACACCACCTATAACCGTGCGTCCCTTTGGACATTGATAAGGAATGCTCCTTTGGTAGAGGGAAAGGGGGCACCAGAATCTGGGGGAGTAGAATTTCCTTTGAACCTGACAGAAGGCAAAAGTAAAAAGACTAGAAGTGTTGACTCGGACTAGTGCAGCAACACCAGCCTATGATCTCAGCACTCCCGAGCACACTAGCCTGGGAATGAATTCAAGGTCAGCCTAAGCAATTTAGTAAGACTGTCTCAAAGTTAAAACGACAACAAAGCAACAAATAAGGCTGGGGGCGTGGCTCAGTAGCATAGTGCTTACTAAGCATGATGGGGGCCCTGAATTCCATCTCCAGTCGCACAGAAGAAAAAGAGAAAAAGAAAGAGAACAAGTAAAATAAAGAGAAAGAGAAGACTAAGCCTGCAAGGAGACGGAGTAGGCAGGATGACGCCATCTCCACTTGTCTGCTCCACCCCTACTCTGTCCTTACCTTTTGCTTTCCGGTGAGTTGTCTCTGATCAGTGTCTTTCTTGCTTGTGTGTGTTTTATTGAGACAGAGTCTCACTCACACTCTGGCCCAGGATTGTGTGATCCTCCAGCCTCATGTTTCCAAGTGCTAGGATTCCGGACACACCACTCTTGCTCCCGGCGGCAGGCAAGCTTCTTTCAGGCTCTGTAGCTGTTAGTAATTTTCCATGTGCTTACTTCTTGAGGTTAGAAACCTGTCTTTTGTTTTCTGTGACTCGCACCTGTCAACCTAGCACTCGGGTGTGGGGGAGGAGTGCTGGAACAGGAGGATTGCTATGAAGTTAAGGGCAGCCTTGGCAACATAGTATGTTATATAGACCAGTCTGGCCTACAGAGTGAGACCCAGTCTGATAAAAGCAAAAAATAAACAATCTCGGGAGTCTAGCTGAGCTGAGAAGTTGACACAACCAAGGAAGGCCTTTCAGTAAATCTTAGGGGACTGGAAAGGCTTGTCCCAACGGGGTAAGGGGTGTTGATTCAACAACTGGAAATGACTTGGTGAGCCCACATTCTAGACTCATGCAGTTTACATCCAGATACTGAGTCAACAGGCCTGCATTTGTTTGTTTGTGATGTATGTGGGGTGGGGGCTGCGCACACACGTGCATGTGCATGTGTGTGCTAATACATGCATGCATGCCTCTACATGCACTTACCTGTGCATGTAGAGGCCAGAGGTCAGTATCATTGTTTTCGATGCGATGTCAGGTGTCTTCCTGTATTATTTTCTACCTTAGCTTGAGAAAGAGTCTTTCATTGAACCCAGAGCTCAAAATCAGGTTATACTGGCTGCCTGGCAAGCTCTGAGGGTGCTCCTGTTCTGACCCAGACCCCAGTGCTAGGATTACTGACTCCCGCTGCCAGCCTTCTCCATGGTGCTGGGCTGGGACTCCGTGCTCAGGCACGCTACCCACTGAGCCATTTGCTTGGAACTACCTTATGTTTAATCTATGTGCATGAGTCTGTGCCTGCTTATGTTTTTATGTGCAACACATTTGTGCAGGTGCCTATGGAGAACAGACAGAGGGTGCCAAGATTACCCAGAACTGGAGTTACAGTTGTTTGTGAGCTGCCTGATGTGGGTGATGGGAATTGAACCTGGATCCTCTGCAAGAGTAGCTAGTGCTCTTAACCGCTGAACCAGTTCATCAGCTCTTCTCTCTTATTTTTGAGACAAGGTCTCTCTCGAAACCTATAGCTCACTGGTTAGACTAGACTGGCTAGCAATCCCCCAATATCTCCCTGTCTCTGTACCAGCTGTTAGGTGATAGAGACAGGCTGCACTGTGGCCACAGACACCTGGACTACCAAGCTATTGTGTGGGTGCTGGAGATTCAAATGCAAGTGTTCACGCTTGCTCAGCAAGTGCTCTAACTGCTGAGTTAGGTCTCCAGTCCCTACTTATTTATTTTGAAGCTCCTCACACAGTTCAGACTAGCTCTAAACTCACAGTGATTCTACTGCCTCAGCCTTCTGAGTACTGAGAGGGCAGAAAAGCACACCTTTCCTGAGGACTGCATTTCAGTCTGCAGTTCTATGCTAACAGGTCTGAGTTGACTTTGTAACTACACACCTATACAGCATGCGGTCTCTAAGCTTTGCTCTGTTTACAAGCTGCTTGATTTAATGCCAAAATCCTCTTGACTCAGAGTCTCTGGGCCTAAGCCTGTGGTCAGGATTATAGGCCTTGGGCCAAGGTATCCAGAAACTTTTGTCTCTTATCTGGAGGTGCACAAAACCTCCTTTGGAGGCCGATAGAAGAGCGTGCTCAGTGTTCCTGACCACATGTGCTCCAGGATGAAGTGGTAAGACTTCTGAAGAACTTGGGGAACCCGGAGACCTTGAGCCCTCCAAAATTTTCTTTCCTGTCATTCAGGTCCAGATCTGTTACTGATCTCACCTGGACTTTGCCTGACTAATACTTGGCATACATGTTGGTCCCACCCTGGCTGCAGATGACAGAGTTCACCTTCCTCTAGAATCTGTGGGTGGCAGCCCCTTTGGGGTCTAATGACCTTTTCACAGGGGTCACCTAAGACCATCGAAAACACAGATATTTATTTACATTACAATTCATAACAAGAGCAAAATTACAGCCATGAAGTAGCAATGAAGTGATTTTATGGTGTTGGGGGGTGGGGAGTCCCCACAACATAAGCAACTATATTAAAAGGTCACAGCATTAGGAAGGTTGAGAGACACTGCCCTAGACATAGCCTTCAGTGTGGAGGTGCTCCTGAGCCTGATGTGGGGCCACATGACAGTACCAGAGTCCAAACAAATCCCACTTAGAGTTTCTTATTTTGTTTTGTAGTGTTTTGTTTGTTTTTGTTGTTTTATTCTAAGACAGGTTCTTACTCTGTAGACCAGGCTGGCCTTGAACTCATGCACATCTGTCAGCCTCTGGAGTCCTCAGATCGAAGGTGTCCCACTGTAGACAGATTGGTTTTGTTTTTTTTTCCTAAGATTTGTGTGTGTGTGTGTGTGTGTGTGTGTGTGTGTGTGTGTTCAGAGTCTGCAAAGGCCAGTGGAGACCATCATCTTGAGCTGGAGTTACAGGGTGCTGTGGGCTCCCACATTCGGGTGCTGGAAAGTAAACTCCTGAAAAGGAGCAAGTGCTTTGAAGCACTGGGCCATCTCCCCAAGCACTGTGTTACTTTTGGTTTTTGTTTTGTTTTGTTTTGTTTTGTTTTGCTTTGTTTTGTTTGTTTGAGACAGTTTCTCTTTGTAACATTGGTTGGCCTGAAACTCACTTTGTAGACCAGGCCAGACTCTAAGTTGTAGTCCTCTGACTTCAGCCTTCCCAGTAGCTGGGATAACAGGCCTGTACCACTATGCCAAGTGGGAACTAATTTACTTCTATAAACCAGTGGAGAAAAGAAGAGGGATCTGTGATAAGGCAGATGCCCTGGGACATTTTCATCAGTGTGGAATGAAGCCTGCCCATGGCCATCTACACTCAGGTCTGAAGCCTGGTGTATTGGTACTTAGCCTAAAATATGTATGTATAAAAGGAGCATTACTACCTATGGATAACCTTCTCAGCACAGGTTATTAATTGCGCTGGGATTCTTCTGAGATGTGAGAGGCCTTGGACTCTGGAATGAGAGCCCCTTCCTCTTCCTATGCCTCCCATAATGCCCCCTGATATTTATATTGTTGTGTTTGTTTGTTTGTTTGTTTGTTTTTTCCATCATTCCTCATTTGAGAACTTAAAGCACACTTTCCTTCTAAAGGGACATTAAATGGGGCATATTGGCTCACTCTGTAATCTGAACACTGAAGCAGAAAGATTGGGCCACACAGTTTCTGGCTAGACTGAGCTATAGTGTGGAACCGTGTATCAAACAAACCCAAGAGAAAAAAAAAAAAAACACCCAAGAGGCACAATCCAGAAGATTAGTCCAATGGGTGTCAGATATTTATGCATACATGGCTGCAAGCATACACCTAGCTGCTCTCCAGGTAACCTGCCGTGCTTTCTTTCCTGGCAGCCATGGCCAGCGCCCAGGTACCTTTCTCCTTTCCTCTGGCCCACTTCCTCATCTTTGTCTTCGTGACTTCCACCATCATCCACCTCCAGCAACGAATAGTGAAGCTCCAACCCCTGTCAGAGAAGGAATTACAGACGATTCAAAAGTCCTCACCAAACATGGCAAGCACAGAGATGCAGCTACAGGGCATGTTCACGATCAATTCCATTGGCCGTCTGGGGAACCAGATGGGCGAATATGCCACGCTGTTTGCACTGGCCAGGATGAACGGGCGGCTTGCCTTCATCCCCGAGTCCATGCACAATGCTCTAGCGCCCATCTTCAGGATCAGCCTCCCGGTGTTGCACAGCGACACAGCCAGAAGGATCCCGTGGAAGAATTACCACCTCAACGACTGGATGGAGGAACGTTACCGCCACATCCCGGGTCACTATGTGCGCTTCACGGGGTACCCATGCTCCTGGACCTTCTACCACCATCTGCGCCCAGAGATCCTGAAGGAGTTCACCCTACACGACCATGTGCGTGAGGAGGCCCAGGCCTTCCTGCGTGGTCTGCGGGTGAATGGGAGCCAGCCGAGTACCTTTGTAGGTGTCCATGTGCGCCGAGGAGACTATGTGCATGTCATGCCCAATGTGTGGAAGGGCGTGGTGGCTGACCGGGGTTACCTGGAAAAGGCCCTGGACAGGTTCCGGGCACGCTATTCGTCTCCAGTCTTCGTGGTTACAAGCAATGGTATGGCCTGGTGCCGGGAGAACATCGATGCCTCCCGAGGGGACGTGGTGTTCGCAGGCAATGGTATTGAGGGGTCGCCAGCCAAGGATTTCGCGCTCCTCACCCAGTGTAACCACACCATCATGACTATTGGAACCTTTGGGATTTGGGCTGCCTACTTGGCAGGTGGCGACACCATCTACCTTGCCAACTACACCCTTCCGGATTCTCCGTTCCTCAAAATCTTTAAGCCAGAGGCAGCCTTCCTACCCGAGTGGGTGGGCATCCCTGCAGATCTGTCCCCACTCCTTAAGCACTAACACCAGCCTGTCCTCGGTCTCACTTCCACCTCAAGGCAGAAGGGGGAAGAGCCTTCCGCTGGGAAAATGTGTGCCTTGGGCTGCCAATGAGAAGTACTAGCATGTTCAGAAACCATATTTACATATTAGATACCACCAGCTCCAACATTCATTAACAGCTCAGACATCATCAATGGGCACTATTCCTGAAAACTAGCAGGTCAGCACCTTTTCTCAGCACCGCTGTCTCATGGTGCCACACGGGCTGCCACCCACAGACAGACACTTGCAGAGGCAGCAAGAAAAGGCACACCATTGTCTTGACTTTAGGTTCCTTTTGAAGGGTGAGACAAACTCACATTTGTCAACTTTTTGTCATTAGCATTTCCACGGTGGGGCAGCATGCAACAGGCAACAGCCACATAGAAAACCTGAGGAAGGAGAGGAGGCCAGCTTGCTCTTTGTATAGCGACTGCCTTTCACCAACTGACTGGAGTCTGCTGAGAACTGTTAACCCCTTTGCAGGTGGTGCCGTCAGTGACCTAGGAACTTCTCATAGTCTGTTAAGATTCTATTTTTTAAATTATAGATATATGTGTGGGTGTGTACAGCACCTTCAGAGACCAGACCTGGGTGTTAGGTCCCTGGAACTGGAGTCATAGGCAGCTGGCTCTGTCTCTCTAAGGTCTCACCTTCAGCACACAGAGAACCAAAGGCCTGTCCAGTAAAAGCCACACCTCTACAAGCATCCAGCTAGCTCCTCTGTCCCCTTGACAAGAGTTGTGTCACTGCACGCCCATGTGGCTCATTATGAGTCAAGAGGAAGGAGAATGCTGGGATTGGTTTAGCCTAGGATCCAAAGTAGGAGTTATTCACTGCACAAAGGCACTTGATCAAAAGAAATGTGGGAGCTGCCGTGAGCCCACAGTCCCCTCACCAAGTTGCTTGTCCTTGGGACTCGGTCTACCAAAGGCTCCTTCTTCACCTACTCTGAACATCTGAGAAGAACTGTGTGAGTAGAGTCCAGATGCACCAGTTGCATGTCCACCTCGGCAGCCTTGGCAGGACACCCCAAGCCTAGGAAACAGCTCCAGATGTTTCAGAGTGTCTTACTATCTTGTTACACTTCATGTGTGAGCACACACCATGCAATCCCTCTCACAATTAAAGAATACAACCTATGTAGCCACCATTATGAAAACAGCCAGGGCAGTCTGGGAGGAAGAGGCCTTGAAAAGGTGTTATCTCAGAACAGCAGAACTCCAAGGTGTCTCTCCAGACGCCCTGCTAAGTTGATCATGCTGATCCTGTGCATGGGAAGTAACCTGCTACCACTTGGGAGGCGGAGGCAGGCAGATTTCTGAGTTCGAGGCCAGCCTGGTCTACAGAGTGAGTTCCAGGACAGCCAGGGCTACACAGAGAAACCTTGTCTCAAAAAACCGAGAGAGAGAGAGAGAGAGAGAGAGAGAGAGAGAGAGAGAGAGAGAGAGAGAGAGAGAGAGAGAGAGCCTGAAGTGGCCGTGGTGGCACCTGCCTTTCATCCTTGCACTGTGAAGGCCTTAAGGTGGGAGGCCAGTCTGGTCTATATCCTGAGACCCTGCCTCAAAAAAGAAAAGTCTCAAACTGGGTGTAGCAGTGCACTTCGGTGGCCCCAGTGTTAGGTGAGCGCAGAAAGACCGGGAATTGGAAGTTATCCACAGCTGCACAGGGAACACAGACCAGTCTGAGCTGCGTAAGACTATCTCAGAAACAAAGAAAATTACATAATCTAAGCTCCGCAGTGGTGGCGTACACTCAGGAGGCAGAGGCTGGTAGATCTCTGAGTTTGAGGCTAGCCTGGGTTACACAGAAATCCTATGTCAGAAAAAAATTTTTTTTTCAAAATCCAAAACATATAAAAATGTGCCTGTCCACCACAATTTCATGGTTTTTGTTTGTTTGGTCTTTTGAGACATTATCTATTGCTACATATATAGCCCTGGCTGTCCTGAAACCTACAATGTAGACCAGGCTGGCCTTGAAAGCACTAAAATCAAAGGTGTGTACCAATCATGCCCAGCCCAATTTTACATTCTTAAAAGGGATAAAGTGGGTTTGAGTCACTCCTCCATCTGCCTAGGTGGGACGTGAGCACTGCACATGCTTAATCCCAGTGCTCTGCAGGCGGGCATATCTCTGTGAATTCCAGGGTAGCCTGGTCTACATAGTGAATTCCAGGACAGTCAGAGTTCTGATGAGATCCAGCCTCAAAAATGAAAAATCAAAAGGGAAAACAACATAAAAAAAAAAAACCTAGAAAATAAATTAATAATTTTAGATTGACTACGTGGTGGATGAACTGAGTTTATGGAAAGCCACGCGCTCTCCCTATCAGTGGGTGGATCGCTGGGAATGGGAATTCTGTCTCCAAAGTATGTCAACATAGACCAGCTCTACATACACTGATCTACATCCACTGATTTTTGAGTCATCTACATTTAAGATTAAAAAAAAAAAATCACGTGTAGTAGCCTGCACATCTAGTTTGAACATGCTAGAGACTGAAGCCTCACAATGTCTAGTTTGAGGACAGCCTGGGCTACATAGGGAGAATTTAGTCTTGTACAGAGGGAGGGAGGAAGAAGGAGGAAGGAGAAGGGAATAGAAAGAAGCGAGATACCTCACCCTCTCTGAAGATCAAGATGGCATGTGGATGAGAGCCTGTGGCCCCCAGGGACTCTGAAGCCACCGCAGGGACTAAACATGTGGAGTTAGGGTCACAGCGGTGAGGAGTACACCGTGCTCAAGCCAGCAGCCACGCCAAACCTGCACTAGCCTCCAAATGTCCACCTTCTAGAGAATTCCTTGGCCATTCGACCCTACCTCTTCTGGGGCTGTCAGGGCTCCACACTGCTCTCGCTACCCCCAAGGCTGACAGGCTGAGGATAGATGGGAACAGTAGGCAGGAGACAGGAGTAAGACTTGGTTGGGAATTGGTGTCCTGGGGCCCGAGACACCAGGGACAGGGGAATGGGTTACACAGCAGAGAGAAGGTAGCTGTACCTGGGAAAAGACAGAGGAGAAGGAAGCAGCCAGAGGGCCAACCAGAAATGGCAGAGAGATACGTGGAGATTAACTGTAGGAGGGACCTCAGTAGCCAGAGATGGGGAGAGACTGACATGGAAGTGAGCACAGTCAGATGCCGTCTCAAAAAAAAAAAAAAAAAAAAAAAGAACAAGGGGCTGGAGAGAAGAAGGGGCTTGGTGCTCTTACAGGCTCTGTTGCAGTACCTGGCACCCACCTCAGGCTTGAGTTACAGGTTCCTTGAGCTTCTAAGGGCCCGAGTACATATGTGGTGTGCATGTACACACAAAAATAAAACTGTAAAAATACAAGAAATAAGAAGGATAATGCCAAGAGCCTGAAGAGGAAGCCACTACACCCTGCTGACACTCCAGGCCTGGGACCCCCGAGTTAGCTCTCAGACCTGAAGAGGAAGCCCACTACACCCTGCTGACACTCCAGGCCCGGGAACCCCCCGAGTTAGCTCTCAGACCATCACAGGGCGCTTCAGGACAGCTCGGTCCATCTCAAGCCTGGACTGGCCACGACCTGTCCGCTGTCTTACTCAGAGCACTGACCCTCGCCAGCTTCCCGAGACCAGCTTCTTTCACTTTGAGGTCTTCACATGCTCCCTTTCCTCTTCCAGGATGCTATCTTCCAAAAGTTCACTACTGGCACCCTCTACCCTCTGGAGGCTCAGCTATTTCTCTGACCTCTGTTCCACTCCCCAGGGTTTCTGTCTCTTTCAGAAACCTGATCTGTCACAGCTCCATGATCCCACATATCATCGTCACAGAAATGTCAGTCTGCACTCGGACTGTGATCTGAGCTTTACCAAAGAAGAAACTCTAGGCTCTTGTTTTTCTTTACCTCTGAGGGCCCACGTTATGCACTGATACATCTGATTGACATCCCACATATATACCTCCTGTCCCTTTAACGCTACTCCCATGTTTCCCAATAACCTGATCTCAACAGAAAAGGAGAATTAGACAAAATTTACTGTCAGGCCCAAAGACACAGGAGATCGCCCATGTCTGGTGGTCTCACGGGTTCAGCTCCAGCTCTCCCCAATCCCCCTGTCTCATTCTTGTTTGTGACACAGGGTCTCACATAACCCAAGCTGGTCTTGAACTTTCTATATCGTTGAAGTTGACCTTAGGCTTCTGATTCTCCTGCCTCAGCTCTTCATGCCTATTGCCCTAAGCGTTAGGATTAAAGATATGTGCTACCACTCCGAGCTGTAGTTTCACTCTTGAAAGTCCTGGGCTACCACACAAGAAGTCCAGTGAGCCTAGCAGAGAGAACATGTGGAGAACAAGAAAGGTCCAGACATCCCGTGACCCAGCTGGGGCCAGCCTTCTCCCCATCTCCATCACTGTATCAACATATCTGAATGAGCCCTACTGGGTATGCTCAGCCCTCTGGGCTTAGGGATGAGTACATCTCCACCCATCCCCCAACATCTTGTAGGGCTGAATAACTGCCCTGCAGAGCCCAGTAAGCCATAGCCACTTATGGTTACACTTTGAATATACATTGTCCCACACTGGCTCATGTGGGGAGGTCTGGAAACTTCAGGACTAGTAGGCCATTGGTGGATAGGTCTTTGGGGTAGCTCACCCTAGCTCCTCTCCCTACTCCCCAACTTCTTGTCCACCATGAGGTGAAGAATCTCCTCAATATATTTGGCCACCATAGTATCTCCCCCCGCACAAGGCACATGGGGCCAAGCAGGTTCTGAAAACCTGGGCAAATTAAGTCCCTCTCTCTACCTGCTTTCTCTGGAGTATATTGGTCACAGTTATGTGACAGTAACTGATGCAGCTCTGTTCTGTGGGTTTGTTAATAAGCACAAACATGGATGCAGCTGTCCAGTCTCATGAGCCGCAGGCCACAGGAGAGCCACAGTTTCATCCAGCAGGCAGACATCCTCCCAGCGTGAGGTGGTGGTGGGGCTCACCTGGGAAGCATCCTATCTTCTCTCCCCTTTTATCTACCTCCACACCTCATGGCTCCTGGAAACCCTTCAATAAACCACGAAAGCTGGGTATAATGGCTCACGTCTGTAATCTCAGCACCCAGGAGGATGAAGCAGGAGGACTGTCACAAGTTTGAGGACAGCTTGGCACTACAGAGAAAGACTTGCTCTCAAAAACAACCAAGAAAGCTAGATATAATCACAGCAATGGGGTGGGGGTGGGGTCATAAGTTCAAGCTCATGGGGAGTTTATAGTCACCTCCCACTAGTAGCTTCTGGTCCTCTCACCTCTAACTAGGACTTGGGGTGCCTTCCTTCTACTCTCACCTGGTCCTTTCCTGAACTCAGACAGCACAAAGATCCAGATCCCCAGATGACAGGCAGCCATCCAGTGTCTGGAGGAAGGGGCGCACACAACCTGCAGGTCTCTGAAGGAGGCAGCAAGCTTGTTTGCACTGGCCAGTATCATATGAACCCCCAATCCCAACTACAGGGCCTAGGAGGGGGTCATACAGAGGCCGGGTAGGCAGGTCCAGGCATGTAACATGCCAGCAGCAGTGAGCCAGGAGGGGATGAGGGCATCTCGAGTCCTCTGTAGTTGGAGGGTCCAGATGACCTCTCCTTAGAAACCCAAGGGTCTGTCACCATGGATCTGGCAGCAGTTCCCAGAGCCGACTGCCACTAGGGTCAGATAGGTCCGCAGAGAAGATGCTGGGGCCTGGGGGCCCAGAGCCCAGTGGTGGACCCCCACTCAAGGCCTCCAGCCAGTCCAAGGAATCGGTGAGGGCTCTCGGAGAAGGGGACAGGGAGCTTGTAGGGGACGGTAGTGAAGAAGAGAAGACGGAAGAGAAGCCTTCCGAGTCCGGGGAGGGAGACAGCAGGTCAAATGAGCCAGGGAAGTCCAAGGGGATGGGAGGCAGCAGGTCTGCAGGAGGAGTGTGAGCTTTAGGGGGATGGGTTCTGCTCACAGCGCTGTTCTCAACCCACTTCTCCCTCGAACCCAGGAGTTCCCAAGTTCAGTTCCTCCCCTAAATGCGGGAGCTAATCTCCTACCATCTGGCTCCACTTGGTCTTCCAGGATGTCATCGATGTCGCGGTTTGGAAGCAGCTGTGGATTGGCACACGCCACATTACCCTAGGTCCGGCTTAGGTCTACCGCCCAGTTCCCGAACACTCCCCAGTCATGCATCCCTTTCCACCTGCGCCCTACGGATCGCTTCCTGCAGCTCCTCCTCCAGAGTCAGGTTAGCTGGAGAAGGTGTTGGGAAGGGAGCTGGAGTTGGAACCGGAGCTGGAGCTAAAGCTTGAGCGGGAGCGGGAGCGGGAGCGGGAGCCGGAGCCGGAGCGGGAGCAGAAGCAGGAGCTGCCCCCAGGGGATCCGCAGCTCCAGAAAACTTCAGCCTACGATTTGTCCCGCTTGCCTTCACCTAGAACCAGGAAATGTGCGAATTCAATAAGCCCGGCTCAGCAGGCGAGGCTCTATCCGGCCCTCGACTTTATCCAATCCTTTACGACTAACACTCTCTCTCTCTCTCTCTCTCTCTCTCTCTCTCTCTCTCTCTCTCTCTCTCTCTCTCTCTCTCTCTCTCTGTGTGTGTGTGTGTGTACATCACCATCATGCGCCCTTCTGGTTCTCAACTACATCCTCAGACCAACCAATATTAGCCACACCCCCAAGTTTTAAGGGCCTCAAATCACGCCTCCTTTCCAACTTTTCACTGGCTATTTTTCCAAGGTCTCGCTCTCTTTCTCTTCTGTTTTTGGTCCATGTGTACACAGCCCCGCCCTCACCGCGCCGGGCTGCCGGGTTGTTCCCAGCGCTTTGGGTCTGAGGCGCGGCCAGGGAGCAGCGGTCTCTTTGTCCTCGCGCCGGGGCTTCTGCCGTTCTCTGGGCGGGGTGCCACCACGCATGCGCTCCAAGAGCATCGCTTTGGTCCCGGACACCGGGAGTCCCCGCAGGCGCAGCTGCTGCCTAAGTTCTGAGACCTGAGTAGGGCCAGGGAGAGGAGGTGCTGAGCGAGCTCTGGGAAATCAAGAGGAGGAACAACAATCCAGACCGACTTCCTAGGGCAGAGGCCTTGAGTTTACGAGGTCCGGGGCCAGCCCTGAAGAAGAGGGCCAGCCTTAGGACACTGTACACTAAACTCACCGTCAGCTCTTCCAGTTTAAGGGTCTGAAGTTCCAGCTTGTGTGAAGGGGGCGAGGGACTGGAGACTCTTGGTGAGGAAGGCTTCAGCCTTCATCCGACAGGCGTGAGGGGGCGGGGTCAAGATAGGACAGAGGGAGAAAGGCATTTAGGGACCTTAAAACGAGCTTCGGAGAATGCAGGAAAATGAGGAATTCTGGATCTTTCGTGGGGCAAACTCGGGTTGATTTTGTGGGTGTGGAAGATTTGCAACTGGAGTGTCTCCGCAGACTAGGAGCATGCACAGCCGGGGGTGGGGGTGGTTCTGGGGGAAGAGGTTCCAGCCAAACTTCTCTCCTTTGCACTTTGGGTTTGAGGGAGGAGGACGGGCCTGAGTTTCTGGCCCCCTGGAGAATAAAAATGAGAGTCCTACCGAGGGTGTGGCCTCTGTGAGTTTTTCTTTTCCCACAGAGGTGGTTCTGGGGGACCCAGGGTTGACCTCTGCACTTGGAGATCTGCCCTGGGCCCTTGTCTCTGTTCTGGAGGCATGTACAGGTGATACGTCAAGTTCCCCCTGACCTTAGGCTCCTTCCAGTGTTGGGAGTTCTTGGGAGATTCCTGAAAGAGCAAGTAAGGCCAGGCTTAGTGGTTTGGTGGCTCACCACACCTGTCATCCTAGCTCCAGGGAGCCTGGGGCAGAATGGGGAGTTCAAGGACAGCCTTGGCGTATACAGTGAGTTTGTCTCACCAAAGGGGGAAGGAAAAAAAAAAAGCCAGGGTAATGCTTTAGCGTGGTCACCACCTTCCTCAGCTTGGTGACACTAGAAAGGTAAGCCATTGGCCAAGAGAACTCCATTGTCTTGGGCGCTTGTCCTCCTGTCTAAACTTACCTTCTTTGAAGACCTCCAGGGACAATATGCTGGCTCAGGGGACAAGACACCAGGGCTGACAAGGAAAGAGGCAGGAACAGGGGACAAAGCTGGAGCCAGAGCTGGGCCTGAGGCTGAGATCCACGGATCTGAATCAGAGGCTGAAGAGGTAGAAGAGGATCCTGAGCAGGCCAAGAGACAGCTGGCTAGCTAAGGTGGACAGTTGCCAGGGGGAAAGGAGGGCTGGCCTGGAGCAGGAAGCATAACCCAAGCTGTCCTGCTGGCCTCCTGGGTACCCAGATTTTCACATTTTCAAGAAAGGAAGAGAGTTTTGTACTTAGTCATCAAAGGGTCTGTTTGTTTAGTATCACAGATATCTAGCATATTTCTGGGACAGGACCAGGTGATGTCTGTATCTCCTGACTCCAGGGAAATGGACAAATCAAAAAGCTATGTTCAGATATTGAGTGTAGAAGACGCTGAGATACCTGACTCCACCCAGGAAACATTAGGGTGTCGGGTATGATAGCTGAGTAATAGAAAACAGAGCTCAAGGGCTGGGATGGCTCTGCTGACTCCCGAGTCCCCTGAAAATGACAGGCTGGGGCTTCACTCCCGTGGGGCAGGCATGCATGCTCCTTGGGGACTGAGGCCACGATCCCTTCCCTTTGGGGGCCCACACTTACTGCAATCCTGATTCCGTCGGTGGATCCGAAGCTGCAGGACTAAGGAAGGAAAAGGGAGGTGGGACAGGGAAGGCGGGAAGGGAGTGTCCAAGGCCTGACTTGGCTAGTGGGTGGGAGCTGCAGTTGTTGGCGGGACACATGTGCCCAGCCCCTTCACACTCACAGTGGGCAGGCAGCCTGCTCCCTCTCCCTTCCCAGGGCCTCTTGCCTGCTTCTGCCAGCTAAGCATCTTGGGCCAGAGCCACTCCTAAGACTGTAAGCTAGCCAGCCTGCAGCCGAGAGGCAGCCATGCTCCCGGCTCCACCTGCCAACTTCAGGAGTCTGTGACCACCCCGGTACAGTCGCCATCTTGCCAACCTGACTCATCAACCCCTCACTTCCTTTTATCCATACTACCCTTTCTGTGTTGCCCCTGGAATTCCCCACAGCCAGCATCCTGCCAACCAAACCCTGAAGCTCAAATCTCTCTGGACTTTAGTTTGCATGTAAGACTTTATATGACTTCTCACCCCAACTTACTCTTGCTGGCATGCACCCACATGAATGCCATTCACATTCAAGATTTGACGCTCAATTTGGGGGCAAAGATTTTTCCAGTGCACATTTCTGCTCCTCTCTGAGTGTTCAGAACTCTTCGCATTGGCAACAAATCATGGCTAATGACACTTTCAAGACTTGATAGCTCTTGGTCCCCCTGCCACACACACATGCAACTCAGGTCCCATTTGGATCGCCTGCTTTGCCTACAGGTGAGTTTAAGTCCTTTGCAACCTAAGCACTCTCGGGTGTCCCTACCTATGGCTCAGCAAGCCATGTGCACACTCTCCTACTACTTCACTTCATCACAAATGACATTGTGTGTGAACATCACCGATCAATTCATGCATGCTAGAGAATAGTGTTATTGGGACCCTGGGCCCTGGCTCCAGGACCCCTCCCCACATGCATAGAGACAAGCAACCTCTCACCAGAGCGGAACTTGGAACGGATGATTTGGGAGGAGGCTGCCAGGGTCATTGCCAAGGCTGGGGTGGAGACCTGGACAGAGGAAGCCAGAGCCACCAGAGCACAGTGTCAAAGTGGATGACAGGAGGCTGCCATTGGGGGAAATTCAGGGAGAGCGTGAAAGACTGGAGACAAAAGTACTGGGCCAGATTAGATCTTTTAGGGGACAACTCATCTCTGGGGCCCTGGGTCTGAGAAAGGAGGGCTGGTCCTAAACCCCAGGGTGTGAGAGACGTGGGCTGAGGCCTGGACCCCTAGGACTGAGGAAAGGCTGGGGCCTGGAGTTCTGGCTTGAGGGAGAGGAACTTGAGCATGGACTACTGTGTCTGAAGAAGGCTGTGGGCCTGGAGTTCTAAGTCTGAAGCAAGAGGGCTGAGTCTCAATCCCTGGACCTTGGTAGTACAGGAAGGACCTGAGTCATGGGCTCCTGCATCCTAAGGGGAGAGCATTGGAATCTGGAGCTGAGTCTTTGAAAATGCAGGAAGCAGTCGTCTGGAGTCTGAACCCTGAAGGAGAAGGAGATTAAGGACTAGAACTGCATGCTGTTAGGGACTAGAATCCAACCGAGATTCTGGGTCAGAAGGGAATCAGGAAATATGACAGGTGTCTGGGAAACACAGGGGTCCCTGAAACAGAATGGGTTGAGTGTCATGCACCGGCCTCTGTGGGAAAGATATTGGGGCCAGAAAGAGGAACCAGAGCGGAGAATGAAGGGTAATAAAGAGGATCCCAGTATCTACCCCAGGGGCTTCTCACCAGGTAGGCTCCGCTCAGCTACTCAGCTGTGCCTTGAAGCGGGTGGAGTCTGGCGGACTGGGCTGGAGACCTTAGGCTCCACCCCACAAGCCTAGGACCGCCCTCGACTCCCATTTCTAGGGCGAGTGGGAGACAAGAGAGCGAGCTTTGGATCAGAAACCCTGCTAGGACCCAGAAAAGGGGCGGGGCACACACGCGGGAGGAACGGCCAGGCTCACTTCGAGGGTTCCCTTACTATCTCCTCCCCCCGCGTCCTGAGCTGTGGATTGGGTGGAGCGGTCACTGGTGACAGACAGGAGCAGGTGCAGAGAGAGGGACCCGGGTGAGCAACAGCGGCAGGTGGTCGTGTTCAGACCCTGCCAGCAGGTGCCACCTGTTGGTTCTTTTTTCCTGACACAGCAGCAGGAGTCAAGTTCAGAGGAGGGGAAAGTTCAAACATGAGGCCCAGACCCTTAGTTCTAAGAAAGGAAGGGGGCAGAAATCAGGACTCTAGGTCTGAAGGAGGGGGATTGAGGCTTAGGCCTCTGGTATGGGGGGAGGAGAGCTGAGGTTTGCATTTTTGGAACTGATGGAACAGAACTTGTACCCGAGGGTTTCTGGGTGTAAGAGGTGTTGGGTGTTGGAACTCAGCGGTGTGCACAGTAGACAGACACCATCGGAAGGACTGGGGGAGAAGGCTAGAGTTCAGACTTTGTGGGTAGGAGGGAGATGGTGACCTGTTCCCACTGGTAGTACATGGGGTTTGATACTCAGAAGAACACGGTCCAGGCTGTGTTCCGAGTTGTGTAGCAGTACTCAGTACTTCAGGGTCACATTTCGTACTAGAGGGCAAGCTGAGGCCATGGCTAGAAATATCTCCCCAAACTTGGCAGACGCCCAACGTTCCATGCACACTCCCTGACACCTTAAGAAAACAATCTTTACTAAGGTCCCAAGTCTTGACAAGCGAAATACCACGGATACTTTTATTACTTCTTGGCATTCACATACCAAGCCCATCTTCCCATTGTCCCATCATCTACCAACCCAACAACTCAAAACTCTCAGCGGCCTATGCAGGGAAAACTACAACTCCCAAAATGCTCTACGCCCAGGCGTGCTCCCTTAAGAACCCATGCAGTTTCAAGCTGCGCGCGTTCCTTTGTCATTGGTTTTCAGGGCGTCGCAGCCACTGGGGGTCCATGGCGATGATTGGCTGGCAGCTCCTGCTGTTCAAGATCCCAGAGGAGGCGACGGAGCCTGCGTAGTTCTCGGTGCAATGCATCATCTGTTACAGGGCCCGTGAGGCGAAGGCGTGAGCTGCCCAGGGGCAGGATAAGAGGAGGATGCGAGGAAAAACTTTCAAAGATATCCCCTGTGAGTACGAGGAAAATCGAGTTAAATACTCAGCATGAGTGTGAGGTGGCCTATCGCCTTAAGTAAGAAAAAAAAACAAAACCCTACAAATCCCTTTGGAACAGACTTCTCTCTGTTCCAAAGATTGCCGGGAATGTTAGTTAAAACTAGGGGGTAAAGGCCAAGGAGGTGACACATAATTCCAGCACTCTGGAGGTAGAGGCAGGCGGATCTCTTTGAATTCGAGGCCAGGCTGATCTACAGAGTGAGTTATAGGACAGCCAGGGTTACACAGAGAAACCCATCTCGAGAACCCAAAAAGACTAGGAAAAAAAGGACCATTACCAGAAAAATAAGGTCTCAGGTCCCCTGGAACCTTGAGGATGGGCTGGGAAATATTGGGAGATTTCTGAGGATGGAGAAACCTATTCCTATGTTAATTGGGTTGGGGTTAGAGCTGTGGAGAGAAAAGGCCAGGGGATTAAGTCTAAGTAAAAGACAAACAAAAATAAAAAATAAATGTTTGAACTCTTCTTAGCTTATTGAAGGGGACCCCAAAGTAAGTTAGCCCTACGACTGTTACAATTGCAGCCAGTCTTTAAAACCTGTGGAGAGGGCGTGTGGATCCTGGGAAATGAAAGGATCCATATTCTCATCCAGAATTCCGGGTGAGAAACAGAGGAGGGCTGGGAACAGGGACTCTTAAGTCCCAAGTAAAGAAGACATCTCAATGTTTGTTAACCCATTTTTGCACACCTGTGTCCACAGCATCTCGCTCTGCAGGTGGTGGGTCCCAGGCTGGTGGTGGTCCACGGCCAGGACCCAACTGGTAGTGGCTGAGGAGATGGTGGAGCTGAGCAGGAGTCAGGGTGGGGTAATCAGTCCGTAAGCTGCTCCATGAAGCCTAGGGGAAGCCCCAAAGTTAGATGGTCTATGGTCTATGGTCACAGCTGGGCCCCGTAGGGCAGGCTAGCCATCTCAGTTTCTTAGGAGGTTGTGACACCTCCTTCCAAGAGGATTCAAAGTACAAGGCCAGGTTGGGAACCATGGTGAAACTCTATCTCAAGATTAAAAAGTAAAAAGAGGTCTGGAGATGCAGGCTGGCGGCAGTGTTTGCCTGGCACGTGCAACTCCCTGGGTTCAATCCCCAGTACTGTAATAAGACAGAAACCAGTGAAGTTAAGGGTCTAGAATGAAGGCTCTGCACATAAGAACCATTGCTGCTCTTGCAGAGGACCCAGCTGAGAACTGATTCAGTTCCCAGCACCTACATGGTCTGTAAGTCCAGTTCCAGGAGACCTACCTTCCACTTCCGGCACTTCATGGACATGGTGCACATATATACATGCAGGCAAACACTCATACACATAAAAATAAATCTTAAAGAAAAAAAAAAGTAAAGCCCCAGTGATTGTGACCACCTTCTATCCCAGCAACTCAGAAGACAGGGGGAGTGAATCATTTGTGAGCTCAAGTGAATTCCAGCTTAACCAGAGCTACATAGCAAGATCTCAAAAAAAAAAAAAAAAAAAAAAAAAAAAAAAAAAAAAGTAAGATTATGTGGTCTGCCTGATTTAGTTTTCAATCCACTTTGAATGTGTGTTTGTTGACATTATTATTACGGTTCCCAGCATGCAGCTTATACTCAACACATACTTAATCATCATTGTCCTCTGTCTCAAACCAGAATTTCTGACTCAACATGTCTAAGAAATGGAGCATAGAAAACTATTTCTAGCAAGTTCCACTAGCGTTCAGAAGCAGTCAGACATGCATGTTCAGTCATTCCTGACACTGACTCCTATAGCTGTGAGTGGTCCATCATGGTGTGTAAGTCGTCTCTCGGGCAGGAGATGACTTGGGGTCACAGAGAGGCTGAATACAGAGGATGGTGGAGCTGAGCTAAAGATTCGACAGTCAAAGTCATATAAAGCTGACCACGAGTCACCTTGAGCAGGGAGGTGCGAGGCACACATAGCAGGTTCACAGCAATGGAGAGTTTCCTGAAGAACTCAGTGGCAATGTCACCCAGCCCAGCCCCTTGCAGCCAATCCAAAACAAGATCCAAGTTGGTTCTGATTTGGACGGCTCGAGACCATTGATAGAAAGGTCGGCCTTGACCTGTGTAGGAAGAAATGACAGGCAATGAGTGAGTCTACTTCCCAGGTAAAGCTACCCAAAGCTGAAGCCTGAGCCTGGGTTATGTCTGCCTGGATTAGGTCTGGGGAGTTCCTGGATGGTCCCAGCACAACCCTCACCTCGTTCCATCAGTGAGTTGAGAAGAGATGCATTGGAGAAGAAGAACAAATAACCAAAAGTCTGGGACACGAGGTCAGGATGCAGCTCACACTGACTGGTCAATTCTAGAGCTGCCTGGAACACACCCAGGGTAGGCCTGAGCCCAGGTGGCATGGCCTCCAGCTCTGCACCAGGCCCTGGCAGCTCTGCCCCAGCGGTGAAAGGGTTACTGTCTAGTAGAGCTGGCAGTGTTGAATAAAGTGTCTAGGGAGGAAACAGAGGCAACAATTTGAGAGTGACTTAGCATTCTGTCTAAACTCCACCCCCACAGTTACCTGGCAACAGCCAGGTAGGCCTGACCCACTATAAAAGGGGCTGCTTGCTCCCTCCTCTCTGTCTTGATTTCTTGCTTCTCTCTTGCCCTCTTGCTTCTCCCTGTCCCTGGCTGGCCTCTCCTCCCCTTCCTCCTCCTCCTCTTCCTCCTCCTCCTCCTCCTCCTCCTCCTCCTCCTCCTCCTCTTCCTCCTCTTCCTCCTCCTCCTCTTCTTCTTCTTCTTCTTCTTCTTCTTCTTCTTCTTCTTCTTCTTCTTCTTCTTCTTCTTCTTCTTCTTCTTCTTTCTCTCTCTCTTTTTCTGTCTCTACTACCATCCTTGCTCCCCTCCCCATGCCCTGAATAGACTCTATTCTATACTATACTGGTGTGTGGCTGGTCCTTCGGGGGAAGAGATGCCTCAGCATGGGCCCACTGATACATCCCCTTCCCCCATACCTCTCCACACACCCACAGAACATACTCTCTTTATCTCTTTATCTTTTTATAAACACATCAGTGACAGTCAATGAAGACAACAGGGAATTCCATGAAGGGCTTCTGGGAATTGTAGTCCATTCTAGCTTCACCATTCCCAGGGTACTCCGTTATCAAATCCCTATTTCGTAGACAGGTTTCTAGCAGGTATTAGACTCCCTGGAAGAATCTGTCCTGAGAAATGTTTTTTGGGAAGTATCTTAGGTATTTTAAGAGCATCTCTTATGCATTATGTAATTTGTAGTTCTCACAGAGAAACAGTGCATGTAAAACAGAACACTGGACACACACACACACACACACACACACACACAAAAGGGGGCCTTCTTCAGTTAAGGAAACGTTTGAGCAGAATTTCCAAAGGAAATTAAAAGAATGGAGAGTCCAGAAGTATGAGTTGGGTGGCAGCCAGCCAAGGAAGTGCGAGCACGCCAAGGACAGGAAATGAAGGCAATAGCAGAGAAAAGACGTAAGAGTGCACTTGTCAAGAACATACGAGAAGTAAACCCTCAGAGGAAAGGGTTTCACAGTCAAGGCCACTCCCAGAACATACAGATTGTATATTTGGGGAGAGTCCCTCTTATTTTACAGATAAGAGAATCCAGTATACCATAACCAAAACCTAATCAGCAATAGCAAGGTCAGAGGTGGTAGAGGGGAAATCAAACCCCACAAGAATACTTCAGCAAAAAAAGGACCAAGGCTCAGAAAAGGGAAATGAAGTCAGATGCAGGAAGTGATGTCAGCAAACACATACACAACTTAACAGTAAACTTCACGAGTGTAAGCTTTAAAACAAAAGGACACTGATACAGAGGAGACCAACTCAGTTGGACAAGATATAAGGATAGCAAATGACACAGGAAATGAACTAGAAAGGAAGTGATGTCAGCCCAAACAGGAAGTGGCATGACAAGAGCAAGGTGCTAGGGGGAAATGGGGAAGTGACTCCAAGGAGAGAGAACTCTTGGGTTAAGAAGGAAGTGACCTCAGAGCAACACAATGTCAGTTAAATGGAAAGTGAAGCAACAGCGGGGCCCACCTTGGTGAGGTAGTAGACAGACTGCTGGAAAGTACACATGATGACCTCATCCAGGAGGGCCAAGGCCTCATCACACAATTCCAAGTCATTGCAGAGCTGGGGGTCTGAGGACAAGCCTGGGGGTAAGAGAGGAATCAAGCTGACTGCTGGAGCCTAGGTTTCCAGGTTCAGGGTATGACAACCGGACAGAGTGGGCCGGAGCCTCAGCTCACCCTCCTGGTCAGCCTCTTTCTCCATCTCTAGCACTTTCTCCTGAACAAAGCTCAACAGCTCTGTGGTGTTGGCCATCCACAGTATGAGTGGTCGAAGCTCCACAGACACAGCCTCCGGGGTCAGAGGTGCCTCAGGGACTCCCTCTGGGTGGCTAAGGGAAGAAGAGGAGGGACTCTCAATGCAAAGACCAAACTCCAAGGTCTGAGTTTTCCCCCACCCAGAGAGTCACAGAACTTGCACTAAGGCACCATGGGAGAGCTGAGTTCTAGACCCAGCCCTGCGACTCCAGGTCTGTGCACCCCAGCTTTCTCTTACTTCTCGGGCTGGCGGTCTCCAATTTCTTTAATTTTCTCCTGTAGAACAGTAAGATAAGAATCAATGTAAGGGGCTGGATTGAGGGGATCGAGACTGTGCCAATTAGTTTGCCTAAATGGACCTTTCTTGAGCACAAGCATGCGTATGCTCACACATGTGTCTCTGTGTGTGCATGCATGTTGCAGAGCTGGCTCCGTGTTAGCATATGTGTGGGTATGTGGAGGCCTGAAGTTGATGTTGGTGTCTTCCTTGGTGACGCTCCGCTTTATTGAGGTAGGGGCTGTCCCTGAATTTGGAACCTGTTAATTGCAGCTAGTCTAGCTAGCCAGTTGGCTCCAGGGAGTGCTGTAGAGACTCCCCGGATACTGGGATGACAGGTGGTCCCCATGTCTGCCCAGCTTTTACATGGGTTCTGTGGACCTCAGGCTTCCAAGACAAGCACGTTACCCCCTTGAGTCATCTTCCCACACACGTACATCCCACTTCCATTAGCATTGACTGGCTCCCAGTTTAGTGCAAGCCTCCTAGCTTTGCCCCCTCCAAGTGCTGGAATTACAAAAATGTGCCATACCCATCCAGCTTCAGGGCATTTAACTTTTTGTTTTTGAGGTTTTTTTGTTTGATTGATTTTTGTTGTTGGTGGTGGTTGGTTGGTTTGTTTGTTTGTTTGTTTTGAAACATGGCTTCTCTGTGAAGCCCTGGCTGTCCTGAAATTCACTCTGTAGAGCAGGCTGGTCTTGAACTCCCAGAGATCCACCTGCCTTTGCCTCCTGAGTGCTGGGATTAAAGGCAATGGGACACCACCACCCAGTGCCTTTTAACTCCTTCTTTTGAGACAGTGTGTAACTAAGTTGCCCAGGCACAGGTCTTAAACTTTCTCTGTAACTCAGCCAGGCCTTGAGCTTGTAATCCTCTTGCCTCAGCCTCTTTTGTGGGTGAGATGACAGGTCTGTACCAACAGGCATGCTTCCCCTATTCTAAGCCTGCAGTCACAAATAATCTGTTTACTTCATTCCCTTCTGCTCAAATGGAGTTTCTTCTTACTACCAAGAAAGTCTCTGACCCATCTAGGACCTCACTCAAAGAGAGTGTCCCCCCTCATTCTGGATTATTCCTTCCAAGCATTTCTACAGCGGTAGTCCCACTGACGGATCCTCCAGGGTTTCTTGTTGATTTTGCTGTTCCAAGTTCCATGCCCAGAGGGCTGGCCAAATCAATCCCCACAAGGACCTCTCCTAGCTTCTCATCCAATGGCACCTCCTCCCTCCCACATTCCAGGGTGGTTTCCTCCAGGATTCCACAGCTCCAAAGGCAGAGGCAGGAAGATCTCAAATTCAAGGTCAGCCTGGGCAACTTAGTGAAACCTTTCCTCAAAATAAAAACTAAAAAGAGGGCTGGGATGTGGCTCAACAATGCAGTGCCTGTCTAGAATCCTCAGTGACAGGTCAGGGATAAGGCTCAGCTCAGCACTAGAGCCCCTGCCCGGAATCCATCAGGGAGGGACTGGGGAGGTGTCTCACCAGTAGAGCACCTGCCTGGCATACTAAGAGATCTGGGTTCCATCCCAAGTACTACGAAACAAATCTAAAAATCTAAAAGTAGTTACTTTTGGAAGCACATTGGATGGATCCACCGTTTCCAGGACCCTATGTGTGTTTTTAGCTCAGCCCATCTCAAAGCATCATGGGGAAAGTAGTTTCCTCTTGCCTGCGCTTTAACAGGGAACTAGCTAGTACAGGTAGAAGAGATACAGTGGAAGACTTATAGGGGAGGGCAGGAATATGACAGAAATGACGCAGGTGGGTGGCTGTTGATGGAAAAGAGAGGGGGAAACCGGAAGACTTGTGGGACAAGGGGGCGCTCACCCAAACGGCCTCTTTGATGAGCCGGGCCAGGCGGCCCAGCAAGCGAGGCAGGTGGCCCAGCTCCAGCTCCCTCGCCGAATGCTGCACACACAGCGCCAGCAGAGTGGCGGGCCCGAGCGGGGGCAGATCCCCTGCGCCCGAGGCTGCAGCGCGCACGATCTCGCCCAACAACGCCTCTTCCTCTCGTGGTCTGAACCGCAGCACTGGCTCACGGCCGTCTAGGTAGGCGGCCAGCGCCTCGCCACGCTCCTGCAGGCCACGGCCACACAGGCGACAAGAAAAGGCCCAGCCAGGTCCGGGTGGCGCGGCCCCGGGGCGCGCAGGCAGCCAGGGTGGCCGAGCGGGCCCAGAGCCCCCAGCGCGGGGGTCCTTGTACATGAACAGGAAATGCTCTCCCAGGCCTAGCAGGTCTCCGGGGTGCAGCTCTGCCTCGCGCAGCAAAAGACAGCCATTGTGTGTGACCGGGGCGCCTCGGGATGGACGCACCATGGCCGGGGGCTCAGGGCCCGCGCGCACCGTGCAATGTCGAGGCAGGATGTCTGGGGCGTTGAGGAAGGTGTCCACATAGGGTGCCGGGGATCCGCCGCGGGACGACGAGGGCCCACCCCGGCCGAACACGTGCTGCTCTCGTGTCATCACATACACCACGAAGTCCTAGAGCAAAGCAGAAGCTGCTGCTGTGGATGTGTCCAAACAGCATCCTTCGCCCACACTATACTCTTTCACCCCACATCGCCTCTAAATGATAATAACCTCCAGGATTTCTCCTGGACTCTCAAAGGATTCTTTGAACATCCTTTGCCCATGAATACCCTCTTCCAAAAAATACGTTGTGGTGCCTTCCTTTTGGTGGGAAACCCAGTTTATGGGGAAGGAGGTAGCAGCACCATGGCATTCATGTAGAGGTCAAGGAATAACTTGTGAATCGGTCTTCTTCCACCACGTGGGATCTGAGGATACAACTCGGGTCTCTAGTCTTCGCAGTGGGTGTTTTACCTGTAGAAGCAGCTCTCTAGCCCTGGCTCCACCCTTTAAAATAAGATCATCTGCATGACCTCTAGTGGCTCGAAAAAGTGGAGATTTCCAAGCAATGTTCTCCAGGAAATCGCCTTCTCCACTCTTGTGAGTGAACCGTGCGGTTCCTTTAGCGGACTCTCCTGTCCCACCCAGCCCCGTGGACAGGGGCTTCCACAGACATCCTATCGACTTCCTACAATGGTTTGTACCACCACCCTCAGAGAGCAGACCTTTCCAAGGAACATGTCCTCATTTCCCACCCGGAGCGCCACTTGTGAATTCTCCAGTGTATTTTCCTGTAACAGTCTTGGAATCATCACAAGTAAGTAATGAATGGACGTCTTTATGGAGGCACCCCACGAACCAAGGGGACTCCATTATCTCCACCTAATAAAGGCGCACTTACAAGAAGAGCCCTCCTCTCCTGTTGTAGACTTTCATTTCTTTCCACTCAGTGGTGGACTTGCTCTCAAGAAAACATGTCGGGCTGGAGAGATGGCTCAGAGGTTAAGAGCACTGACTGCTCTTCCAGAAGTCCTAAGTTCAATTCCCAACAACCACATGGTGGCTCACAACTATCTGTAATTGGATCTGATGCCCTCTTCTGGTGTGTCTGAAGACAGCTACTTGATATGATATGATGAGTGTACTCATCATATATATATATATGCATATATGCATATATATATATATGTGTGTGTGTGTATAATAAAATCTTAAAATAAATAAATAAACCAAAATCAAATCCAAACTTCACAAAGGAGACACTATAACAAATTACAAATGCTTGTATAGATAAAAAAACATTTTTTAAAAAAGAAAGAAAGAAAACATGTCTATAATGGACTCATTCATGACTCAAAATGGAGTTCAAAGATTCTCCGCTGTCAATTAATAGAAGCTCTCAATATCCTCATCCCAAATAGTTATCCAGAGACCTCCATGGCTCTTTTAAAAATGTTTATAGACACTTCAAAGTGGGGCCCTTCTTACATGCCCTATTTGATCCACTGAATGGAAAGATAAATTGCAGAAGACGCTGGTCTAAAGTGGACTCACCTCCATCTTTAAAAATAGATGCACCATCTGACCCCCTTCCTGACATAAACCTACTGCTCACATTCTCATGACACTCGAATATGTAATACATAGAAACATGGCCTGATGGTGCAGGTATGTGGTGCCAGCTACTCAGGAGGCTGATGCAGGAGGATCCACCTGGAGCTCCTGTCTCTACGTAAAAAGGCTGCAAGAATGGTTCAGAAGTCCACTGCCTGTCCAGACCCCTCCAGTGAGGGTTAGGAGATCTGCTCAGGGATAAAGCACCTGCTTAGCCGGTACAAGAGCCTGGGTTCAATCTTCAAAACTACAAACATAAAAATGCATACATTTTCAGTGCCTCCCTACCTCCATAAGCAAGAGGTCAGGTAGTTTCCACCTTTATAAATGGATTCGTCTATTTCTCCCATCAAGAACAAGGATCTAGGTACCAAACAAAGATTTCCCTGACCTAGGACACAGACTTTCCTTCAAGAAACGGATGTTTGCTAGGGATGTCCTTTTGACAATGGACTGGCCTTTGACCAAGACCATGTTTTCTTCCAACTCTGAATGGAAGGGAACATTCACTATCCCCCTCCAATGGGATCTTTGTGTCTGCCCTCCCAGCATGCTGTTTTCTACTTGGGGACCCTGTGGGAACTGCTATTATACTGAAGAGGGCCTCAACCCAAGGCATTCTTTGTGTTGTAGTTTCTTCTGGTAAGGCTCTGTCAGTAGGGGAGACAGTGCTAACCTGAGCATCCTGGTAGCCCTGGAGCAGAAGGAAGTAGGGACGGTTGCTGGGTGCCTGAATCAGGCATTGAGTCAGCTGATCGAAGTCTCCAGGGTCTGTTGGTACCATCTGAGCATCAGCTGCCCCTGGGGCCATGCTAAGTGCCTGCTGCCTGCGTTCCTGCTGCCTTCGCCTCCGCCCCTGTAGACTCAGCTCCGACACGCTTCGACGCAGGGACAAATTTTCAGATCGCTCCTTGCCCCCGGACCCAGTGGGGGTCCCTGATCCTGATCCTGGACCAGGACTGGCCAGAGCTGCCCCGCCAGATGCTGCCCGAGACCTATTCTTCTGGGTCCGCCAAGATGGGGCATTCGTGCCTGTGGGGAGATGAAGAACACAGACTATTAACTCTGAACATCGGTTTTGCCTGACTCCAACTCCAACTTGGAGTTATCAGCTTAGAAATTCATTCTTTTTTTTTTTTTTTTTTTTTTTCGAGACAGGGTTTCTCTGTGTAGCCCTAGCTGTCCTGGAACTCACTCTGTAGACCAGGCTGGCCTCGAACTCAGAAATCCGCCTGCCTCTGCCTCCCAAGTGCTGGGATTATAGGCGTGCGCCACCACTGCCCGGCGAAATTCATTCTTTAAACATGCATTTAGAAAGCAACCTCTGGGTGTCAGTGACTGGTTTAGGCATTAACAGTGAGAACTGTCATTGGGGAGATGGACACAATTATTTCTCCCTAACAAAGTTTCTAGCAGTTCATAGACACACAGAAGGCTCCCTATTGAAATAAGCTTAATAATAAATGTGTTTTTCCACTAAGAGGTGAACTTCATGGTGTCCATGGACACCAGAAACCAAAAACGTGTGGGTCGAAATGTGTGCTTAGAAAAGGCCTTTTTTTTTTTCCCTTGAGAGAGAAGAGATGACAATAATTGTCAGTCTTTTTAGTGGTTATTGGTGTTTAGTCAGCATGTATGCCTATGGGAAGATGTCAGATCCCATTGAAGTGGAGTTAAGGACAGTTGTGAACCACCATGTGGGTACTGGGAATTGAACCAGGGTCCTCTGAAAGAGCAAACCAGTGCTCTTAACCACTCGACCAACCCTCTAGCCCTCCTATTCTTTATTAAGCATGTGCTATGCCCTTTATATACGTTGTTCCACTGAACCTTCACCTAGAACTTCGTTGGGATTCAAACTGAAAGACTGAGCTAGGCGTGGTGGTGCACCTATAATTACACTTGGGAGGTTCGGGCTGAAAAATCAAGCGTTCAAGGGCATCCTGGGCTACAGGGCAGAACCCTGCCTTGGTTAAAATAAAATAAGCTATACCCCAAAGGTAAAGTAATAAAAGATATATCATGTAGGATTAGCCTCTTAACCATGCCTATAAATTCGGAACCAGAGTAGCACCACCAGTTTTGTCCTGCTGGCTCCGCCTTCCCTCCGGTTACACCCCACTCCAGCACATCCAGTCCAGAATCTTCCCACTCTATTCGTCCGGCCACCAGCAAGTCCCAGAACCCTCCTCCCAGCATCTCGCACCCAGGTCCCAGCCTTTTATCATGCAGGCCCCGCCCTCTCCCTGTAAGCCACGCCCCCAGCACCCCAAGGGCCCAGTCATCCTACTGCCCGCTAAATCCCGCCTCAAGTCTCTGTGCTCTTCCCCGGCTGACCGTCTGCATCCGCAGCACCGAAGGCCTCCTGCTCCAGCCGTCGGGCCTCCTCGCGGCCGCGTAGCTCAAAGCGCCGCGCCCAGCCGGGCCGCGCGCGCCACAGGTCCTGCACCAGCAGGGGGCGCTCCGCGTCGGCCAGCACCCTCAGGTGCTCCGCGCGCCACTCGCTGCCGCCCACGCCGGCCGCGGGCCGACCCAGAGCGTCGCAAAGCGCGTAGGCGTCCACGCAGCCGCTGTCGCCCGCTCCGCGACCGCCCGTCAGCCCGTAGCGCTCCAGCGCCTCCGCCACCAGCTCCCGCGCGGTGGATCGCTCCGTAGCCAGCACGCTCTTGTAGTTGGCGCCCGACGCCAGCCCGGCAGCGAAGATCTTGAGCACTCCCGGGGGCACCGCGGCACGCGTGGGCAGCGGGGGCTCCGGAGCTACACCCGCCGCCAGTTCAGGCAGCTTCTTCTCGCTGGCCCAGCGCTGCGCGCCCCCAGGCGTGCCCGGACCCCCGGCGCCGCCGGCCCCCGAGCCCCGAAACAGCTGCGAGATGCGCTTGGCTCGGCTGCCCGATGCGCCCCCCGCCGCCTTCACCGCACCTACGCGCCGCAGCTCCACGTGCGGCGGCGGCGGCGGCGGCAGGGGTTCGCTGCTACGGCTCCCCGTGTCGGAGGACGAGGACCTGAGGAGGAGAAAGTGGGCAGAAAGGACACAGAAGAGAGAATCAGAGACAGAGACACAGAGAGACACCCAGAGAGCAAGTGACCCCAAGAGAGGGGCCGAAGACACGGAGAAACCGAGAAAGGGGGAGGGGCAGAAACTCAAGAGTCAGAGACAAAGAACCAAAGAGAGGGACACAGACAGGGGTGGGGGCAGAAAATCAAGATGGTGGTGTTGAGGTGGGAAGAACGGAGGTAAGAGAGATAAGTAATATAATAAAGATATGACCCTTGGTAAGAAATAAGGTGAAAAGAGAGGAGATGCCTACTATGTTCCATCCCAGTGCCCATCCGGTGGGCCCACTTCTCTCCCTGTGCCTCCATGTCACCGTATTCCACTGCCTCCACCCCACCCCCAGCTCTCTTGTCTATTTAGGACAGGAACCATTGCCCACTTCTGTAGGGTCCCTGGCATGACTCAATGATAAACAGGGACAGATGGCAGGCATACCATAGAGGTGGCCACTTACTTGACAGAGGCAGCGCTGGGCCAGCGCCGCCCCAGTTTGGCCAGCTGTTTCCTTGGGGAATTGATCCACAGGCCCACTGGGAGATGGAGCTTCCCAAAGCGGGGGCTTCCGCCCTCCTTTCGTTCACCAGATAGCATGGCCCTAAGGGAAGAGGGTAAGGCCCCAAGTCCTAAGGCCACAGCGGGGTGGGGTGGGGTGGAGAGCTACAGAAGAGAGAATCAGTTCTGGTTCCAGGGAGTTAGAGAGGTAAAGCAATGAACTCCTAGGTCCCAGGATGGGTGGGTCATTGCTGGGGCTCTTACCCTGCTTCGGGTCCTGTAGCACCCGGAGGCCCTGGTGCCGTTGGCCTCCGTTAAGTCCCAATCCCTCTGTAAAGTGTTTTCCTCTGCCCAAGCTCCCAGCACTGGGTGGGGGACAGGAAAAGGCAAGAGGAAACCCGGCAGGAAGAGCGGGGAGGGGGCGTCCTGTGAGGAGACCAGGCCTGGGGGAGGAGATGAGGCAGGGCTGGCTCTGGCCTGTGCCTTGATTCTGGGCCACCTGCAAAGGGAGGTCCCATGTTCCAACTACAACCCCCTCAGATGAGGGCGGGGGAGGGGAGGCACGTCTTGGAGTCAGAAGTCAGGACCAGTTCCCAAGAGTAAGTCAAATACTGAAACAACAGGTCAAATCTTTATTCGTTTTCTGCTTCCTCATCCCTATCCCCAGAGTCAGTCTCTGCCTGAGAGTGCTTCCTCGATCCCGTCTGTAGGGACTTCTCAGGCTCTATCTTCGATTCTGCCGTGGAGGGTTTGGTGGCCCCACTTGAGTTCATCCATTTAGCTCTGATTTTTTTAAAGTGAAGTACCCTGGGGCAGGACATAGGTGCACAGAACCACATTAGGTCATGAGTTGAGTGAAATACACACCTCTCTAACCCCCACAAGCCTAACTTAGCAGTTTATATAAGCCTTGGCCTCCTAAGTGAGCCCCACAGGAAGGTGTCCAGTAGCTTCCTGTCCTGTGCCAGCACTGGATTGTAGGAAGCCCCTCCCTCCGCCTAAGCCTGGTCCACTCCAAATCACTTCCTTCAACAAGGCCCTGCCTTTTCATGAAAGCCCCATCCATCCATCCATCCGTCCATCCATTCATCCATCCGTCCGTCCGTCCGTCCATCCAAGTGCATCCAGCCCTTGTCTGCACTCTCCTATTAAATCTCTCCCTAGCCAAGACTACACGCCTCCATCAAGCCCCTCCCCTCCATCAAGCCCCTCCCCTCCGTCAAGCCCTTCACCCTCCATCAAGTCTCTATCTTCAAGTCCTGCTCTTACCCAGGGCCCCAACTCCTCTATCAAGCCACAGTCCTTTCAAAGCCCATCCCGTTGTCCATGCCTTTCCTCCACTGCATCCACACCTCTTCCCTCCATCCAAGTCCACTTTATCTAAGGCCCACCCTCCCTTCAAGTTTCCAAGTGAACAGCTCACGAGACAACGATGCTGGCCACAAGAACTACGAGGCCAAGGGTCAACAGTATTAAGAGGCGGTTTTTCAGTTTTTTCTCTGGACGCTGGGGGATTATAGGTATGAGCTCCGGCTCCGGCTCCGACAGCGGCGGCGGTAGCGGTGGCGGCAGCTCTGGCGGCGGCAGTTCCGGCCCCGACTCCGGCGGCTCCCCTGTTGGTGCAGTCACCTGAACAGGGGGAGTCTCTTGCTCCTCCTGGGTTACGACGTTCGGTGGTGGTTTTTCCTCTGCAGGCCTTGGGGGCAGTACTGACAGAGGAGAGCCAAACAGCAGTCCTGGCAGCAGCCAGTAACAGCAAGCCTATCCCAAAACTCTAGCCCTCTCTAGAGGGTGGGTGCACCCCAGTAAGTCCAACTGAGGCCTAAGGCAACCCAGTTAGGCAGGAAGCCATACCTCCAAGACCAGAAAACACAACCTTCTAAGGGAAGCCACACCCCTCGGCACAGACCCTGGTTATAACCAAAGCCATAAACCCAATAACAAGGTCATGCCCAAAGTCAATCAGGTCCTATGAATGGGGCCACACCTCCAGAGCTCCTCCTATCCTAAATGCCACTTTTCCAACACCGCAGACTAACCTGTGACATGATAGTAGATAATGGTGGCAGGTTCCCCATGGACGGTGTCCAGCTCACAGCGGTAGTTGCCAGCATCCTCTGGACCCACCATCGTCTTGGTCAGGTAAGGTTCTTTCCCCTTGGACATCAAGGTCTCAGAACTGTTCTCCCAAACCTAGACCCAAGCTCAAGGGGTCACAGAGGCCTGGGGAATTTGGGAACTGGGGGGGTACAGGGTGAGAAGGTCATGGGATCTCAGTGCAGGGGAAGCAGGAATCAGGACTGCTGGGCTCCCTAATCCTGACAGGAGGTATCATAGACTGGCTACTGTCCACGGGACCCTGTCTGAGAGCAGCGAGTCCCTGGTTAGGGCATGGGACCTCTCTGGGGATCCGTAGATCCTCTAACAGACCATGAGGGCCTGGTTCAGGGCAGGAGACCCAGGGGCTCATACAGGTCTAACAGACTTAGGGTCAAGGGTCACAGGAGTTGGATGTCCCCACCCTGTAAAAACTGTAATCCGTAAGTCCCTCAGAAGCATGATGCCAACTGAGCTGACAGTCCAGGACCAGGTCTTCCAAGCTATGCACCTCTATCTGGCGCTCTGTGCAAAAGGAGAGAGCTGCAGTTACTTCTAGGGGAGCCTTGCTGCAGCTGCCTCTTTTCTAGGTCCCACCCCCTCTCACACTGGGCTCTCACGATGGGTGGCATACTCACCTCCACAATCCTTGGATTTCCGACAAAAGTATATCTGCTTCTCGCACAGTTGACACCAGATCAGAGTCTGTGACATGATGCCTGAAGGGCGAAGGTTAAAGTTGTATTCTCTCACTAAGAGGTGGGGCTAAATGGAGAATTTGGGAAGGTCAAGGGCTGGGCATCGGTCTGCAGTATCTAGATTGTTAGTGTCCCACTGAAGGGGTGCAACTACAACACTGCACACAACCTAAGAAATCCAAGTTGGAGAGAGTGCTGGAGGTCCACGGACGGGTTAGAGGGAGGCTCATGGGGCAACAGGAACAGGTTATGTATATTGAACTCACCGCATTTGTTGGGACAAAAAACTGCCTCCGAAGGGAGAAAGGAAGAAGGGAAAGAGAAAGAAAATCAGATTTATTTTTGTTTTTAGAAGGGGTCTCAAGTAGCCCAGGCTAGTCTCAAACTTGCTGTGTCGATGAGGATGACCCGGAGCATTTGACTTCCGGCCTCCACCATCGAGTCCTCTACTTACTTACAGGGGTAAGTCACAGAAAGGCCTTCTATCTCAGCATCTCAGCATTAAGCCCAAGGTGGCCTCAAACTTGCAATCCTCCTGTCTCAGCCTCCCAAGTTCTGGAATGACAGGTTTTGCTACCAAGCCCCAAAGAGGGGAGTGGATGCTAAACAGAGAGGTCTGAGATGTAGGAGCTTTGGGGCAGGTAGGGAAGAACCTGGGGGAGGTGTGCTTGAGGGCAAGAGTGGAGGTGGAGTTAAGGAAGTCAGTGGTGGTGGTGGGTGTATCCTGCACTGCCATCTTCCCTTACCTTCCTTTTGGAAACGTGCAGCAAGGGTGGCAAAGATATCCCTTTGCAGACTAAGCATCCAAAGTATTTCCTTTACAAAGAGCTCTCCTAGGAGGAAGCAGAGCCAGAAAAGATGGCCCCCAAACTCAGGTGTGGGTGTGGTTTAGCATTCCCTATACTATAGGTGCGACTACAAGTGGTCTCAGACTCACTGTGTAGCTGAGGGTGGCCTTGAACACCTGATCCTTCTGCCTCCATGCACCACCATACCCAACATCCCAACCCCTAATTTTTTTTCTCTCTCCTCTCTGAGTCTCTCCATGTAGTCCTGGCTGGCCTAGAACTTTCTGTGTAGGCCAGGCTGGTCTCAAACTCAGAGATCTGACAGCCTCTGCCTCCCCAGTGCTGGGATTAAAGGTGTATTTCACCACAACCAGCTCCACCTCTCTTTCTTATTTGCTTAGAAAGGATGTCACTATGTTGCCCGAGCTGTTCTGGAACTCTCTAGGTTTATGCAGTTCTCCTGCTTCAGTCTCCTGAGTACCTGGGAGTGTAGGCGTGCCCCATCCAATGGCTGGCATTTCATATTCTAGCCCTTCATGGGAGAACAATAAGCACTGAACACAGGGCTTGCTGTTGGGCTATAAAATGCACACGTGTTACTTCACTCAGTCCTCATGGCCAGTGAGAAAGGAAGATGGACATGACCTCCATATTGAGACTGAGGAAGTCGCCAGGCCCTAGGCTCAAGGTCACCTGGCCAAGAAGTGGCAGAGCCAGAATGTCACTCAAGCAGAGACACGAATCTTAACATCTGCTTGAAGTATCACTAGCCATGATTTCTCTGAGGATCTGCCCATATCCTTGGGTACATTTACCTTTTACATCACTGTCTGTGATACGTTTCAGATCCTTCAGAAAACTCCAGGATGCTTGTTCCAGTGTGTCCTGATCTGTGTGTGGAGAGCAGATGTAGAACCCTAGACTCCGGACTCCAGCTTTTCTACCTCATTGGCTTGCTACCTCATAGAAACTACAAAAACCCATGAAGCCATCAGACAAAGAGAGACCTGGTTAAAGCTGTAACAATTCTTTGCCTTCTGGGAGTTGTAGTTTTATCACACAAACTTGCTAGGCCCTCTACTTGTGAGCTACGAAGAAAGACTTCGTGATGATTGATAGATAGATAGATAGATAGATAGATAGATAGATAGATAGATAGATAGATAGATAGATAGATACTATGTATCTCTGTCTGTCCTGGAACTCACTCTGTAGACCAGACTAACATGGAACTCAGAGATCTACCTGCCTCTGCCTCCCAAGTACTGGGAATAAAGGCATGGACCACTACACCCAGCCACTTTTTCATTCTACCTACAGTCCCTGTCACACCTAGACTAGGACTTCTGGCCCCAGCCCTTCCTCTTCCAGGCTCCCAAGGTCTGCATCTTGGCCTGCCCTCCTTACCCACGACCCCCAAAAAGGTATCTTTATTTATAGGCAGTTCCGAGAAGCTCTTCACTTCCAGCTGTACCCTCTTCAAAAAGTTTAGATGGTGCTTGGGATCCAGGTGGTCAGGCAGGTAATTCTGCTCCATAGTCTTTAGCGCAGCCACCACAAATGGGTCGCATACGATGCAGGGCCTCGCTGGACACAGGCAGTTGGCAAGAGCTGCCAGCAAGAGTGTAAAATGCAGCCCCATGGAGGCCAGAACACACAGCTTGCCAGCACCGCCAGAGGCTCCTTTCAGCCCAAACCGAGGGCAGGGGGAAGGGCGCTAAAGAGAAGCCAAAAGCAGTCTTAGCGGATTCCAAAGCTCAATCTGAGGGTCTTTGGGATATTCCCGAGTAAAAGGAAATATCATTAATCAAAGACCCAGAGTTGTGAACTCAGACTCCCAAGTCTCAAATTTTAGGGTTCCCGTTGCATCCCTGAAAACCATTAAGCCAGATCCAAACTCAGAACCATCTCCATCCTCACCCCATTCAAACTTCCAGCCCATGGGCTCATTCCCCAGCTACCCCAAACTCATATGTTTTCTTAACTCTGAACCTAAGAATAGATCAACATTTAGACTTTCTAGCCTGGAAAACTTGAGACACTGCAAACTAGACATGCAATAGTCAAACCAGGGAAACCATCAAAAAAAGGCCAGGTAGCAGCACATGGAAGGCTAAGTCAAGACCACCATGGCCTACTTGAGACTATGTCCAAATTAATTAATTAAATATATAAGTAAACAATTTATCTAATAAGTAACCAACTTGGATATTACCAAACTAAAAAGGTGTTCAGAATAAAAAATTTTAAACCCCAAATACTTAAAACTGATACTTAAACCTTCAAAAACTTCAGCATGCCTCCAAAGTCATCCTCCTGTCTCTGCGGTAACTGTCTACTCTTCCTCAAGGCTCAGACCCCTAACTTTCAGGACAGACTCTTCTCAGGCACCCCAGTACCTTTAAACAAAACCCTTTAAAAGCCGCTCTCCAGCTCCACGCCCTCAAGCGCTAATGCTTCGCCCAGCTCAGTCCGGGCTCTGAGGACTTTTTAAAATAGTTTCTCACAACTAAGAGTAAGGTTTTTCTTGGAAGACTGGGGAGAGGAATTTAGAGTTTTTCTATTGACTCCAAGAGTCACTGGTCGTCCCCTCTTCACACACATAGGCCACATCCCACGTGTGGGACCCCAATTCTCTTAGAAATATTTCCTAGGACACCGCCCAGAAATCCAACTCTTAAGTTTAATTGGACTGCAACAAAGCAGGCCCCGCCCATCCCACCATGACGTCACAGGGTGGCAGCCCTTCATAGAACCTTCCCAGCACGTAGGGACCTGAACCGAAGCCCGGTAACCTGCTCTAGCCTTCTTTCAGGTCTTTATAGACCCCGGGTTTCCCACAGGATGCCCTCTGGCTGACTGGAAACTTTGGTGTCCAGATAAGGAGATGCAGGAAGTGGCTAGTCTTCTATACTGGGACTACAACTCCCAGAGGGCACTGGAGCATCTTTTTTTATGATCTGTCCCACAGCATGGAAAACATAGTTGATAGTGATATTCTTCCCTTCTTGCCTCAAACCCAGATAAGGAGAGGCCTGGATCCAAGCATGGAGACCCACACATGTAGTCCTAGCACTTGGGAGACTGAAACAGGAAGAGTGCCACAAATTCCAGGCCAGCTTGGTCTACAGAGTTCTGGGCCAGCCTAGATTACAGAGACCATCTCAAAATAAGACAAAACATAGGACAGGTCTGGTGGCCAATACCGAAATTCTCAGAGAAAGGAAAGTGGACCACAAGTCCTGCAGCAAGGGTTACCAGATCTGAGTAGGTGCTGTATCCATGAATCATGAATGTCCCCGGTACACACACACACACACACACACACACACACATCCCTTTATTGTGTTGCACACTCACACATGCAGTACACAGTCAGCTCCAAAAATGTCAGATACATGTGTTGGTGATGTGGCCCTTTAATTCACAGCTCCCTCTCTCCAGCCTGTACAGGCCAAGTTGGGAAAAAAGCACCCGGAAACTCCCTGAGAAGAATAGAAGTCGGTCTTGGAGGGAATACAATTAGATTAAACGCTATCTGAGTAAACTTCCTCCATCCTTGAAAAACCATCAGGTATACCTGATCTCAGGCAAATGTCCCATCCTTGCTTCAAGCCTGTGCTTCTGTAGGGGCTTAGGCTGAGTTCAAGGTTCTGGAACACTTTCAGATCCTTCACCCTGAGTCGGATTTAGGGACTTTGTGAGCCCAGGGGTATACCCTTCTTTTCTGTGGGCCTGATTACCTCTAAAAAACAGACCCCCCAGATCCCCTATAGCATCCTCAGAAGAAGAAACCTCCTTGATCCTAAATCCAGGACTAATCTGTGTAACTCTTTAACTTTTGAGCCCCCCCCCCCTTAAGTTCCTGGATCTTTTAGGAAACACTACTCCTGCAGACGGCTGCATCTCAACAGTGGCTTCATCCTTGAGCCCACATTTCAGCCCATTTACTCTTCCCACCCTAAATAAAAGTCTCTGAGGTTTCTCTGGGGCCAAGGAGTTGGACAGAATTCATATGTGCTCGAATTGTTCTCATCTTTCTAACAAGAGGCTGGCTCCTGAATGGTTCGTGTCACCCTGTGTTTCCAGCAGTGAGGTGGGACTAAGATTTTGTATCCACATTCATTAAATTCTTCAGTGTCTATGGCGTGTTGGGAGGCCCTGCAGGGTGCTGCACAGGAACTGGACCAGGCTTTCAGAAACAGCCTAGAATGACTCCAGAAATCCAGGAGGCCAGCTGGTAAGTCTGGGTTTTCTTCAGCCTTCTTAATCTAGAAGCAGCTGCCCAGAGGTTCTAAGAAGGTGAGCCAGGAGACTCAGGAGACTGTGGTTTACAATGCTGACTTGGGCTTCCCCTGCCATCAGAAAATGATATCCTGTTGAAATGTCTGTAAAGCATTCCAGCATTTCCGAAAAGCTCACCTGCAAGTCTGGAAAGAAGTGCCCCCCACCTCGGGGACTACCACAGACATCCTCCAAAGCATAAAGACATGGATGGCTGACTCTTGATGAGTCAGACCAATCTAAAAAGACTGTCTGTGTCCTGGGAGTCAAACTTAGCCTGCAGTGGGGACAAGTCTGCATTAATGCCCACCCACTCGGGCAGGAAGGCAGCCTTTGGCCTGAAGATCTTCAGAAACTCTGAATCTGGCAGGGTGAAGTTAGCAAGATAGACAGTGTCCCCACCAGCTAAGTAGGCAGCCCAGAAGCCAAAGGTGCCAATAGTCATAATGGTGTGGTTACACTGTGTGAGCAGGGCAAAGTCCTTCCCCGGTGTACCCTCCTGGCCATTGCCAGCGAAGACCACATCACCATGGGACGTGTCGATGTTTTCCAAACACCATTTCATGCCATTGCTGGTGACCACAAAGATGGGGTCTTTGTGCCGGACCCGAAACCAATCCATGGCTCGCTGGAGGTAAGCTCGGTCACCCACCACACCTTTCCAGCGATTGGGCATCACCTCCAGATAGTCTCCACGACGCACATGGACACCCACAAATGTGTGAGGGCGGATGCCCGCTGGGCCTATACGGAGCCCGCTCAACAAGTGCTGGGCACCTTCCCGTAGGTGGTCATGGAGGGTGAATTCCCTGCGAATCTGTTCCCGGAGATGGTGGAAAAAGGTCCAAGAGCAGGGGAAACCAGACAGCTTGAGAAATGGGTCCTCCAGGTGGGAGTACTCCTCTGACATCCAGTCATGTAGGACTAAGTGCTGCCAAGGGGTGAGGCTGTCCACCTCAGGGTCCAGCACTGGCAGGGAGATCCGGAACACAGGGGCCAGTGTGGCATGCATCTCAGGCTGGATGAAGGCTTGGCGGCCATTGAGCTGGGCTAGGGCCAGCAATGTGGCATACTGTCCCATCTGGTTACCAAACCTGCCTCCCGGGGTGATTGTCCAAGTCCCAGAGAGCGAGAATGACTGCTCAGGACAGGAAGAGGAGCCATTGAATGTCTGCAGTGGATAAGGTAGGCATACCATTGCCACTGGGGACCTCAACAGGCGATAGTCTGAACACAGGACAGAGAAAGTTAGACCATTTCGAAAGAAGTGTCTTCCATTCAGGTGGAAAAAGAAGGAGCCGGCAGAGAGCACACAGACCAACAGGAATGCCAGGCAGAGCTGCCTCCGGCTGGGAGTCCACATGGCTGTGGGGAGGAAAGGTGAGTTAGAAGACACACAGTGAGAGCCACCGAGTCTGGGACTCCTCAGGCTCCGGGAACTACGGTGAGGTCAGGAGCAAATGAGTGGCTGAAAGTCAGGGAGGTCTGGGGGGCCTTCACATCTCACCTACCTTCTAGGGTGCACCTCCATGTTAGGGGCACATTCTGCCTCCCAGGCAGTAGTTGGGAACCAAGGGATGCCCAGGTAAAGAAGGGGGATTTTAGAACTGTAGACCAGGCTGGCCTCGAACTCAGAAATCCACCTGCCTCTGCCTCCCAAGTGCTGGGATTAAAGGCGTCTGCCACCACCGCCCGGCTGAGGGAAGGGATTCTTGATGGGGAGAGATTTGGGGTAGCTTCCATGTTTTGAGGAAGACGAGCGGGGGGGGGGGGGGCTGTTAGGGTTAGAGGGGCCTTGATACTCTCATCACCCCTGGGGTCTGGCATTCCCAGTGCCAACTAACCTGAGCTCCTTGCTGGTGGTGCAAACGAATTCTTTTTGCCTGAGCTTCCAGTTCCAAAACGTAGCCTTCATCAGTTTCGCTTGCTCAAGCTTCCTTCCTGAAACTGAAGGCTGGGCTCAGAGACCCGTGGGGAGAGAGAGAGAGGCAGGGTTCCAAGGTTGTATAGCCTCCGCCCTCCGGGCAGGGCAGGTAGCAGGAGGCGGAGTCACATTCTATCTGGCGCTGCACCCTCTCCTCCGCCCTGGTGGATGGGGCCCTTCGCCCCTGTCCCTTCTTCTGGGTTCTCTGACTCTACTATGGGCAGCCCAATTGGTACCCAGAAGCTGCCATATCCTCTGTATGGACCCGGGGACTAGCGCCCGAGCTGCAAGGCTGGAGCCAAGAGCTCAGGTCCCATGCGCGGTTCCTTCTCCGGTGCTGGGACTTGCTTCCCTTAGCTAGATGCTCCGGGAGTAGCCACGCCTCAGCAGAGCGAAGCCTGGCCACCTGCTCCTTCTTCCAACCCCGCCCCGCTGCACTCTCCCAGGAGGATGGAGAACCTGTTTGCCAGCTACCTCAACCCAAGTCTGAGCCTCTACTTGTAGCCGCCTACACACCACACTCCACACATTGTCTGCGCCCCAAGTCCCTCCTCTGTGGTGATCCTAAAGTCTGGGGTCCAGCTGCTACTTTTTAGACTGGCAAATACAGCAGGTAACTTTTTCTGGCCAGAATATTTTTTAACATTGTTTTTAGACAGGCCTCTAGTGAGACTGAGACAAAGGTCCTCCCATGGTCCTGAGCCCTTTAATTAATCGCACAGAGTCGGGCCTGAAGCCTCACCTTGATACTTTACAAAGATTCAGAAATTCCACTTGGTTGGCCCAAGATTAGATCATTTCTTCACCGCTTCAGAGTCCCAGGGCCACCTCAGACCTAAAGGTCCTGTCCCCAGCCTCCTCCCTTAGATACTCCCTGGGGCTTAGGAGTTGGTGCTCGGCCTCCTGGCTCACTCCCAAGAGTCCTTGCTCACGGTTTCTCCTATAGACCCAGAAATCTGCCCCAGCATGCCTTTGACTGCAAGAAACCATCCAGCTCTTCCCCCTCACAGAGCTGGATCCTACCCATCCCCCAAGGAATCTGGGGAGCACCTGTGCAGGACAGTGTCTGGTGAAAGAAGCACTAGGATTGCATCAGGGAGGACAGCAGCTGAGCACAGGACCTGAATGCTAAACAGGGGTTGGTGAGGGTGATTGGCCTGTGGCCAGCTGGGAGACTTCCACCTGCTGAGCTGAGGACTCCTCTTACACATGGCTGATGCAGCTCTCCTGATGGTTAAAGAAAGCCTCAGACCCCCCAAAGCACCTTGAACCTTAAAATTCAAAAAGGATGAACTACACAAGCTCAGTTGCTTACACAGGAAGTCTGAGGCCCCAGGTTCCTTCTTAGTACCTGAGAGCCAGAACCCAGTCTCCTCCCTCAGACTCAGGAGTACAGACCCCAGCCTCCTCCCTC